>NC_056734.1:234837385-235158635 GCF_019279795.1 Protopterus annectens | reverse complement strand
GTATGGGGGATACCTATGTGGCACTTAAGACATGCAAAACCTTGGTTGTGATGTTCAAAGTGATAGTTGATCTTTTAATGCTCGAGTTTAAAGCAGCAGTCTTATGAGATTCTAACTGCATGCCTTGGTTTGAGGTTTCTTGTAAAATATTTTAAAATTGTCAGAGTGCAACTGAAATATAATATTTTATTAATGTCTGTAAAAGAACAGGAACATTATGTACTGTGGTCTAGATGTTTAAGTGTTGCATCAGGAACATATTAATACATTTAAGTTAATCATGCTTCAGAGAATTATTGTACTCTGTCATGACTAGATTGTAGCTATAAATTCTGGGTAAGCGAGCATAAGAAGCTGTGGATACAAATATTCCCATTACTGCACCATGGAACTCATAGTTTACCAACTTTTCTGTAATTAACAAAATAATATTAATATTTTAAAAGGCTGATTGCAGTATAACTCAGGAATTGCACTGGTTACAGCTGGAAATGGTCTATGGGTCAGCCCACCACTGTGGTTAACAAAGTTAATAAATAAATTGCAGAATGGTTGAGTATTCATTAGTTGCTCATTACAAAATAAGTACAAATTGTTTTTTTTCCTTCAGACTTACCTTCCCAAGAATCTTTATGACTATAACTCTCTGTTTCTCCTTTAAGCTACATAAATGTAAAGCAAATCTCATAGAAGTCATGATTAAGAACAATGAGATTCCCATAATGCTTTAGTACCATTTTCATCACTGGTGCTCTAAAAAGATTTGTTGACGTTATGCTTAACATTTCATGATCACTGGTTAGTCCATCTGGGCACACATATCTGTACATTTCTGTTATTAGAAGTACATAGTAACTGCATAATATGCCTTACTTTAAGTGTTGTAACTCAGCTGAACTGTCAAGTTTACTGTAAGTTAAATGCATAGATTCCCTTATGTGTATGTATTTCAATTTGCTGTTATTAAATTGAACACACCCATTTTATTAATTTCTAGAAAGACACGTATATTCACTGAATGGTGTAATCAAACACAAATAGAAGTGAATGGGAAATATGGAATGTATGGGGCGATGATAGCGCGGAACAGCTGAGCAAAGTTAGACAAAAGTGAAAACTAAATAAATCAGAGATTATTTCAGTAATGTAGTGATAAAGACATTGGGTGTCAGAACTATGGTTTAAGGGCATAGAGCTACTTGAGGCAGGCTAACTTGTATGACACTCATAAGGAACAACATCCATATAATCTTGGTGAATAACATAAAAAAAAAACAATCAGTAGCATCAGAGTGTGACTTCAGTATATGTGGTTTGTACTGAAAGTTGAAAGTTTTATGATGAGTGGTATTACAGGCAGCCATTTGGGATGCTGAGTGCAAATGTTCTCTGCAGAAACATAGTAAGGCAGAGGATGTATGTTAAATGCAGCTTCTACACTTAGCCATTTATAGATTTTATGCCTAATTACTAGCAAATTAGTAGCCCAGAGCTGTCACACATAATTCAAGCTTCTCCCTGCTTGTCCCTTGCAAATCACTGATATCACTAGTGTATTTAAAGAGTTCAGAATATGTTTGACTAGCCCAACTTAGAAAGTTTGACTAAGCAGCAAGATGAAATAAAAAGGAAAAAGTATAAAGGTCTGCTTGTAATCATGTGTTTTGGTTGAGATTAGCTCACTAGCAATTCACAGTAGTCATGTAAAGACTAAAGAGCACTTAATTAAATAAGAGACACTACAATTATTATGGCTGATTTGTAAGATGAAAAGTAAAGAACAAAGAAAAACACAAAACTGTAAAGCACTGGCTTTAAATCTCAAGTCATCTTAGCCCACTATATTATCACACATTCTTTTAATTATGTAACGTTTTTGTGTCAGGCTCCATATGTGTGTTTACTGAAACTAAAGAAATAATGGTTACATGGTATCTTCCGAAACCAACAATTAAGAAAAAGAACTCCTCCGACCCCTGCTGCTAAGAGATGAACCTCCGACTGTGACCCAGATTACCTGTGTTTCATTATGAGCACAGGCTCTAGAGATAGTATGGTAGGGAGGATTAGAGTAAGTGGTGGTTGAAGAATGTGCTTCCAACACCCAATGTGAATAATGCATAAAGGGATCACTAGGTGTAACACCACATAGAGCGTGAGCCTAAAAAACACATGCTGTGCTGGAGATTAATATGCATGCAGAGGTATGCATGCTCCCTATGGTTATCAAAATTAGAGGAGGTCTGCTAAGGTATTGTGCTAATTAGGGGATAAAGCCAAGGGGGAATGGGGTTCAGCTAGTTTAGTAGTCTGCTGTACTCCGTACTGTTTGGCTCCTGCCTATTAGAAGGAATAAATACACTGATTAGATCCTCCAGCCGTGGAACGGATGGTCCGAAAAGCTTTCATTCAGGGTGGAAAATGCCTGACTGTTGTCCCTTAGAGGGAAAGGAACAGGCTGGGTGAAAGAAGGGGCTCCATTGGCGTTATATAAGACCCAGTGGAGAGGGAAAGAGAAACAAAACAAGAAAAACAGATGATGCAGCAGAATGGAAGAGGACAAAATCAGCAGTAGTTATTAGAATAGTTATACCTACTGTCTGCGGTGTTTCATTTACTGAATGACAAAAAATAAAAAAGATCAAGATGTACAAGCAGAAACTACAGTAGCAAGGAATATGAACACTAAGGTAGTTTCAGTGCTAGCTGAGCAAATAAGCTAACAAATAAGAATTTCCAAATGTACATAGACTTACCAATGGGAGTAACCCCGTGCAAACTACAGAAAAAGGCATCTCTGGGTGCATTGCTAGTGCTAATAAAGAGACTGTTAGAAAATGTCAAAAACAAAAACTTTAAACTTTTGTCTTAACTTAGGACTAGGAGTAATGGATTCTGCTGCTATTAAAAACCCTGAATATGTTAAGAACTAAAAGAGGAAAAGAGAGAGAGAGAGAGAGAGAGAGAGAGAGAGAGAGAGAGAGAATCTGTGTTTATTCCTGCCTCATGAAATGTGAAGTCGTATTGTTTTGTCAGTGTAAGGAGATTTCTTTAGTGACAACAGTGTCCAGTATAAACACACAAGTGATCTCTCTCTCTCTCTGTCACACACACATTTCTAAAGTTCCAGTAGATGGGGTGCTGTGAAGACCTTTTTCAGAAATGACCTGGGATCACAGAGCAATTAAGATAGGAGTAAACATATAAGTTTAGCATAATGACATGTACTTAGTACTCAGAGTTATTATACATGGAGGCAAAATACAACAGGAGCACACACTAGTCTGGCTGCTGTGTCTCTGATGGACAGAGGCAGTCAGTAAATCACCACCTATATAGATCAAATTTGGGGGTCACATTTAAGTTGCATGGCTAGGCTTGTAAGGGCTCTAGTTATTGTCAGCCTACTATAAACCTATGAACCTAAAAGAAAGTGAATAAACATATAATCAGTGTTAACAAGAGGATTACTGGACTCAAACAAATGCCCTACACTGACCACCTCAAAAAACTCCAGCTTTACTCTGTAGCATATTGCCTACTCGGAGGCGATCTCTGCCTAATATATAAAGCTATGTCAAACCCAGAGCTGTTGGACATGCTACACCTAAAGAAATCCCAATCCCTCCAAGTTACACACTCTAGGGACCTAAATCTTGTTGTCACCACAATAAACAGGACATGCTGAAGGGATAGATTCCTATCTCAGAGACTTCCCATACTCTGGAACAGGCTACCCATCTATGTCAAGCAAAGTTCTTCATTAGCACTCTTCAAGAAAAATCTTGATGAGTGGATGGGAAACAGGAAATACACCCCGGGGATCACTTCTGAGTCTCTGCTCGTCAGTGGCATAGGAAAATAACTTTCTTGGGTAACCTTGCTGGCTAGGCTTGCATAGGCCCTTGGGCTGATAGCCTAGTACCTACCTATGAACAACTTTACCATGTACAGGAAGTGATCACTGCAGGATTAGAAATGATCACTTATATATTGATAAAGAGGCCATGTAAAATGCAAGCTGTGACTTATATATAATATTATATATGTAGAGTTGTGTGCTGACAGTTTGGAAATTCCTTAGAAGATGTAAGGATATACGAGTGTGTTAATGCAACAGTACATCTGTCAATAGACAGACGTCCGTAAAACATTTGCATATGGCTTCTTTGTAAAGATGATCTCTTAGTGTATCTTTGTCATGATTATTGTCATTCATAAACTTCGGTATTATTGGAGTTCTTCGACTTGCAAAAATACATGAGATCAAGGAAAATGTATTTATTTATCCTTTGTTGACTGGATTAATCAAATTAGACTAGTAGACTCTTTTCAGGGAAAACATGAAAGTGATTTTAATCTTACTAGAGGAAATTTGTCCTAGGCATCAAGGAATTTCCCCTCCTGTTTCAATAGGTGCTGTATGATTTTTACATCCACCTGAGCCACCGACAGCTCAAGCAGATGGGGCCAGGGTTTAACATCTCAACCACAGGACAACCCGCCTCCTTATGCTGCACTGCTATGTCAGCAATTGATCTACCTGGTGTGGGAATAGTACTCATAACCTTCTGCACCAAAGGAAAGTGTGCTACCTATTGCACCCCGAACACTGTAGATTTTGGCATAATGGTTAATGTCTTCACCTCAGAAAGACCCAGTCCAGGGTTTGATTCTGACTTCAGGTTATTGGCTAGGCTTTAAATGACTCTTTAGGGCAGTTTGCCTCATATTCACCTGTGCACCTAGTGGTGCAGAATGAAAAGCATAGGTCATCATTCAGGAGCCTACAAGAAACTAAAGTGGTAGTGCTTCAAGACTTTCCTGTTAAAAGGGACTACTAGCCAGCAATTTTCTTGATTATGAACTTCTGGCGGCCTTTCCATTTACATAATATGTCTAGAAAGGTACATTGTGAAGAGGGCATTGTACTCAATAATTGGTCACATTAGGGCTGCATAAAGAGTACTGATAATATCTTTTGACTTGGATAATATAAGTTTAGACATTAGTTGTGATAAATATAAGGATTTTTTGACTGCTGATGCATGTTAATTAAAGGATGTAAAATTATCAAACCTAAGTTCCAAGATTGCTACATTATTATTTTGGAAATGATTGACTTTAACAATTGGCTTAGTTTCTGTTTTCATTCCAGGGGGATCCAGTACCTGACATCCTGGGAAGATATGATTGACAGACCGCAATGCTTTGCCAGAGATGGCCTCCATCTGTCTCACCTGGGCTTCACACTTCTGGCAAGCTCTTGCCTCCCCCATAGTGCCTTTTTTAGGAAGTCCTGAGGTCAATAAAACCAACATAAAAATTTTAACAAAATGCAAATTAAAGGTCATGCTGCTAAATCCTAGGAGTCTAAACATGAAACTGCACTCATTGCAAGCATTCTTAACCCTGGAAAATACTGACATCTGTGCAGTCACAGGAACCTGGTTCAAAACTGTGGGGAGCTCCCCAGCCTTACCTAGTCACTCATCCTATCATACATTCAGACCCCAAACTGTGGGCAGTAAAGCCAAAGGAGGTGGAGTTTCAATATACATTAAAAACATACCACCTGCAGGCTGGTCAAACAGTATGATGCACAGGAGACACTCCAGGTGCAGTTAAACATTGACAAGACCCCTATTCAAATCATGGCTAGCTACCTGCCCCCAAATCTGACTCAAGATGCCCAATCTGCCTCTTTGGACCTGTTAAGATCTATCAAGATTCAACCTTTTACTCTGATCCTGGGTGACTAACTTCCCAAACATAGATTGGAATAACTACTCATGTCAGAATACAAATGCCCAGAGATTCCTCGATTTTTGTCAATGCAAATGCTTTGGAACAGCTAGTCAGTACCCCCACAAAAGGTGATATTTTCTTGGACTTGGTATTAACCAGCTTGAGTAACCACTGCAGCATCACTATAGTATCATCCTCCCTGGTAAGATCCGACCAGAAATTGGTCACTTTCGAAGTCACCATCTCTCCAACCCGCCTCTAGGTAGGATCAGACATAAAAATTTCTCCAAAGTTGATTAAAGCCTCCTGAGGGATGGTATAAACAGCTTTACAGCCCCCTCCCCCTCTGTAGGAACTGGCTTCAATATCCAAAACTACACCAAGCACTATACAAGCATTTATATCATCCTCCACAAGGAAGCTTAAACCTGTCTGGTGGACATCTACAATAAATAAACTCTATAACAAAAGGAAAAAAATTCCTGTCCAAAGGAGGAGGTGCCCAGTTGGAAGCAATGTATCCTTAGCCTTAACAAGCAAATAAGAGCACTTGTGAAATCCTCCAAAGCAAACTTTGAGTACAAATTGGTCACATCTACTAGAGATAACCATAACGCCTTCTTCGCATATGTCTGCAACCTCAAAGGAAGCACCCAGATCTGTTCAGAACTGGTGGTCAAGGACACCATTATATACAAATGCCATATATATATGTAGCAAACTTGCTGTCTGACAGATTCAGAGAAAACTTCAACCTCCTGACCCCCCCCCAATCAGTAAATCAGGACATCCCCAGTAGCTGCCCCCTTCCCCTTTTATCTAGGGAACAGGTCATCACTGTTCTCTCTAAGGCAGAAAATACAGCCCCCATAGGACTCGATAACATACCAAGCTGCATCCTATGTGAACTCAGGCAGGAATTTGCAGTACCATTAGGTACTCTATTCAACCAAAGCCTGAATACTGGCTTCATCCCAGCTGAGTGGAGGACAGCCACTGTCATCCCTTTACACAAAGGTGGTATGTCCACCGATCTGGGAAATTATAGACCCATCAGCCTAACTAGCCTGATATGCAAGGCCATAGACTGGATTATCATGGACCTCATTAACAAGGACATTGGCAACCTCCAAACACTCGATCCCACACAATCTGGCTTCATGAAGAGGAGGTCTTGTCTGTTATATTTGGTCAACTTCTTTGAGACAGTCACCAAAGCCATGGATGAGGGGAAGATGATGCACACCACATACCTTGACCTGACCAAAGCCTTTGACACTATTCCCCACTCAGGCATAATAGGTTAACTCTCTCAACTAGGCATCAATCCATATGTTACCAGATGGGTAGCAAAATGGCTCAGTGATAGAACCCACCTAGTCAAAATAGGGCAAGCCACCTTAAGCAGTAGACCTGTAACAAGCGGTGTACCCCAAGGTTCAGTCTTGGGGCCTCCGTTATTTGGGATACATTTTTTTGAGGTGCAGAGCAAAACCAGTGGGCTATGACTGACCAGGTTTGCAGATGACTGCAAGCTGGGTGCTGTCATCAATTACCCTAGTGATGTAGACACCTCCAAGAGGGTCTTAGTCAGACAAACGACTTGTGCCAGAAACATGGCCTCAAGCTGAATACCAAAAAATGCATCATTTTCTCCTTTGGGGATAGTGACGTTCCCACAAATTATCACATTAATAACAATATCCTAACCACGCAGTCAGTTGTGAGGGATTTAGACACCCAGGTTGATAGCAACCTGACTTTTGACCACCATGTTGTTTCCATTGTATGGAAAGTCTTCTACATGGCACACCTTATAAGTAAGAGTATCTCATCCAGGGATAAGGAGGTCATAACATTCCTATATTCTTCCCTTATAAGTCCCAGTATTGAGTATGATGCCATTTTCAGCATGTACCTTGCAAAGCACATGCAGCAGCTGGAGAGACCACAGAGGTTCCTCACCAGGAGAATCCAGGCCTCAAACATCTACCATACACAGATAGGCTAAAAGCCCTATCCATCTACTCAGTTTCATACAGACTCCTCAGACGTGACCTCTGTCTGGCATACAAGGTGATCACTGACCTCACCTTGATGGAACTGCTGCATATCTGCAAGTCAAGCTCTACTCGAGTAACTTACACACGTGGCCTCATGTTGGTCTATGACATCAACAGGACTTGTTGGCTGGACAGATTTTTGTCCCAGAGACTCCCCCATCTATGGAATAGTCTCCCTCTCCACGTCAAGCAGAGTACCTCTTTACCCCTTTTTATGTGCAACCTGGATAACTGGATGGGAAACAGAAAATATAACCCTGGGATTCCACCTGTGCCCCTACTGGACAGGGGCATTGGGTGCTCACTTGCCTAAATATGGGCTAAACTGTTGGCTAGGCTTATAAGGACCTCAGGGCCAATAGTCTAGTAATCTCCTATGATCCTATGATCCTATGGAGTGGGATATTAACTATATTGTACATTGACAGAGAGAATTGTTTATTAAATCTGAGAATACTACACATTTATGCATTTAATTTTAGTCTTTTTTTGTACACTACTTTTATGCAAAGGTTAGTTCCTGTGATTAATGAATGGGTATCAGAGGGTGATTTGAAAATAGTACCCAGTCTGTAGACATATGTAGCCTTAGAAAACCAAGGGTCCTGATTTTCTTTCTGGTGATTGGAGAAGTAGAAGCTGAAAAGGAAGGGTCAGAGTAATGTGCCCGGAGACAAACCACTAGTTACCATCATACTTTCTATGGAAGCCAGCTTCACTATGTGTATGTCTTAGTTTTAAGTCATGTAGCTGTCTACCTTAGCACATATGAATCTGCTTTTAAGGCACATGGCTTGTTTACAATATCAGCATGCGGTGCAGAGTCAACTGGTACGGTGAGATCCAAATAAGCTGTGTGAATGCAATGGCCACTGTCAACAGAATGTGCAATCTTCTCAAAGAAATTTCCTTTTAAATTTCTTAGTAGGCAATTATGACCAAGTGTGGCAAATATGATATCGCTGCCCATAAGGAAAGTTTGATCAATAATACATTATCAGTGCTCAGTGACACATTTTCCCCAAATACAGCCGTTTGGATCTAATTGATATATCATGGCTGTAAGTATGTTGATGGACATCTAAGTCCCACAAAGAGCAAGCTGTTTCTCAAGTGACTTTAAAAGCTTTAGAATTATTATTTTCTAAAATCCTGTACATGGAACAATCTGGTAACTGGAGGAGTTGCTGTTCTGTTCCCCCTTCCATTTTATATAAGGGTAGTGCAGGCAAATTGATGGCACCAGACCATCATGTTGATTTCAGTGAATAAACATTATAATATAAGTATCAGAGCTTCAGGAATTACTTTTGCAGATCATAAATGTTGCCCAAACCCAGTGCTTTTCTGATCTTTAAACCATTAAGGATATCTCTTATAATGTGCACCCTAATATAGAACTTCTTGTCTTTCGGCTTTTCCCGGTTAGGGGTCGCCACAGCGGAACTGCAGTCCGCTAATGATTGGTAGTGGATTTTTACATACCGGCTTACCAGCCCTGATGCACAACCTTCAACGAAGGCATGCCCCATTCATGTATGCCTCCACACATAAGACGCTCTAGCTGAGAATCGAACGGGACAACGTCTTGCTATGAGGTGACAACGCTACTGCAGCACCACCACCGCACCCTGATATAGAACAATGGTAGTAAATTATTTACTACCAAGGTGATGTGTAATATTTAATTTACTAGAGCCTGAGTATTACATGTGCATCTTGTACCTGGGTTGAGGCTGAAAGGGGTCAATAGACAAGCCCACCAACCCATTTAATACATTGTAAAATAAAATAAGCAAATAAAACAAATCTCAGAATTGTAGTATTTTACTGTAATATCAGTCTTGGAAGAATATGTCTTGCTCTTTCCTCTCTAAAAGCTGCATTTTTTTTCAGACAGAAGGACAAGAGAAAAAAATAATGCAAAAAGACCTTGACTGACATACTGTACATGTACAGACCATCCTTTAGTAGTTTGTTTGTGATCTGTCCTTAGTTATTATATTGGTTGCTATCTTTTCAGGGTTGCTGTGGTTAGGATAAGTATGTAGAAATCCATTTGTTCCTTAGCAGAATGGGTACACACAGTGACAAAATAATCACTCCTTAACAGTATTTCTTGAACTACTACTATTTTTTGACAAATAATAATAAAATATCACTACTTTTAGAAGTTAAGAATGACAAATGAATTCAACACCAACTCAGTTGCAACAACTATTTATTAATAATTTAACTAGAATCTGTAAAAAAGGAATCCATTTTAAATAATTCACAAATTCAATGCCTTCTTAACACATCACAAATGATTAACTTTCTGCATGTGATTATTTACCTGGACTTCCTTACTTACAGTTGGTAAAGCTTCAACAGCTGACACGTTTTGGCTAACATTGCAAAAGTAAGGCAAATATATATATATATATATTTTTTTTTTTTTGACAAATAAATAACAGAGAGTAACTCCTAAACCACTAAAATGTAGTGTATTCTGTAAGTCCACTCCAAGGGCACTAAACTCTAAAATTTACCCTGTTCACATTTAACAAGCAAAAATACTGAGTCTGTCAAGACATAAACTTTGCACCCAAGCACTGACCTAACTTAACCCAACAGTCCATATTAGAAATCTTCAGTGGTTTTTCTTCTCATATTTACTCACCACAATGCCGCCTTGATGATCAGGAGTGTTATTGTGACCTCAAAAGGTACTGTAGTTGAGTTACATTTTTTGGTCAATTTTGGTTCTTATCCTCCCCCGATTATATAAACTCCCTCCCAGTGCTTTACTGGAGTTATTTATTCTTCCTTGGTGAGAGCCCTTTCGCTTACTTGTTCCTTGGGAGTGCAGATTCATTGAATCAGGAGTGGGGCCTTTATCTGTGTGGAGGCATGGGGTTTTACTTTTAAGACCTATCCCTGCTGCTCATGGCAGTCAACCTGCATCATGACTGGGAATGTAGCAAGCATCAATAAGGGCATGTAACTCACTTCTGCAAGTGACATAACCCTTCAGAACTATGCTGCCTATTGAATACAGCACTCCCATGTGCTCTCATGTCTCCACAAAGGACTCTATCATGGGGGCCATGCATGTGCCCCGCAGCCCCTCCGTCTCAAAGATAGGCATGTTAACTATACCACTTCTTTCCAGCCTTCTACATGAGAGCTCCAACAAGCACCCAAGCTGCTAATCCAAGTTATGTCACATGGGTTATAGTCAGGACTTTATCCTGCCATACAAGTGGAGCTGTCAGTCATGTTGCATTGCTAATGGCATCACTGTTTTCAAGAGTTCTTATCAGTTCATGTACTGAGCTTAGCTCCCTAAACAACTCATACCCAACCCTATCCCACTACATCCATAATACTTTCTCCAAATGTCTGTGTCTCAAGTCACACATTTTCAATATCCTTTCTCCACCTCTTCCTCACTGCTTATTGCATCATTATCTCAGTTTACCTAACATCAAACCATCTTCCAATGACCTTATCTGATTGAGGTGCTCTATAAGCCTTCTTTATCATATATACATTATACTATATATGCCCCCAGCAAAGCACATGTAGTGTATGAAATGTAGAAATGCAGTTAGAACTAACCTACTAAATTGCTTGTAATTTATTCTACTTCATATGCTCAAGCCCTCATGTGCTCTCATAATGTGTATATACTGTAGAAATTCTATTTTCAAACTCTTTAAATTTCTTACATTACTCCTATCTCACATTATCTTTTCTAAGTTGTACACTATATCTCTCTCTCTTTTAAATATCACTAACAAGTTATTTTATGACATCTTACTAATTCTTTTTTTCCCTTAATGTTTATTCAGTACAGTAAAAGAAGTTAGACGTGTACCCATTTTGTCTTCTGTTAATGTTCGCTTTTCTCCCAAAGCCTCTGCTTAAAGGGATTATGTCCCAGCCAGACTTTCCCGGTAAACAAATGCAAATAAGTAAATAAATAAATAATAAATTATAAGTAAGTAAGAGTGGTACTACCATATTAATTGTCTTCTCTTTATTTTCCTAAAGTAATAACTAAAGTAATAATATTCATATTTTACTTTCTTGGCTATGATGATAATAATTCTTAATGAAATTATCTTTCAGAAGAGAACAGTCTTATTCAAGGTACATAACCTTTTATTTATTAAATAAAAAAATTCTCCCATGTCTGCAGGAAACACTGACCACATTTTAGTTTTGTCCACTCAAAGTTTCCTGAAGGATAACACTGCTGAAATTAATTTGTTTAGCAGCTATTAATGTATTTGCACTTGGACTACAAAAAGTCAAAATATTGTTTTTTTTAAATAAAAAGTTGAACATGAATTTGAACTTTCATTATAGACTTCAAACTGTGTGAACTGCAGCTCATCTGTAACCATTTGATGTACTAATAACAGTCCAAATTAAATTACTTCCAGCTTTAAAAAGACTGTACTTGGTAATCCTGATTACTGTAAGTTGTTATTCAGTCAGTATTAATTTCAATTGTTTACATTTTTTATGTTTTTAAGGGAGTGAAAATGTAACTAAAAATTTTAGCAACATAAAAATGTAGGTGTTAGGAAAACAGATCACAGGCAGAATCACTAATGGCCTTTACCACCCAGCAATGCTACCCTAAACCTATTTTTGTGGTCTGACCTCCAGATATGACATTTTACATGGGGGTGCAGTCCAGTGTCCATATAAGATAATCTAGCAAGAGTGTCAGATTCTCCTGTCTATAGGAACCACTGTGCCACAAATAAATACAAATTTACAAATGTTTTATGGTAATGAATCCCATCAGTAATGTGCGGCTTAGTTTGACTCTACACAGTCATACCATGTAATTCCAGTCATTTCTAAATATGCTTGAACTCCACATCTCCACCTTTGTCAGTACTGGTACTGCAGGCATTTAGCCTGCCTCTGTGACTAAGGCATGATATACAGGTGGAACTGCAGCTACCCGAAGCTTGTGAGACATCTTCATGTCAGACCTGAGAAGTTTGTTTCTTTCCTTATTTATTTGCTTCTTTGTGTTAACCAGAACCATCTGGCTGGGCTAACCCCCTTTTTTTCGGAAGAGTAACAGGGAGAAAAGCTTAGAAAACCAATACTATTATATTGCTATTGAAATTGAGAACATTTACTTTGACAATGATATTGAGAAAAATAAGAACTCCATAAGCAAATATATGTTACAGTGAAATTGGCACAGATTTGCTATTTGCATGTGTAGATACTGTGTATATTTACAGATATATGCAAATCAAGTTGCATATTATAGGCTGGAAGTAGTACAGTGAAGGTTGTGAAAAGGTACTGAAACTTTTTTTTTTGTATTTTTACACACTAAGAATTATACAGACATAATATGCAGAAGTACAAAGTAGAATATGAGTGGAGATACAGGAAACTAAGTGGGGAAGAAAGATATGCGAGTAGGTCAGGGAGGCGAGGAGTGTAGAAGGTATGAATGATAGGTTAAAGAATGAAGAGTCATTAATGAGAACTGAAAGATAGTGCTGCTTTTGGTTATGTGTTAAATAATCATATCATTTTAAATAGATTTTAACTGTTGTAAATAGTTTTAGGTGTGTTTCTACTCTGATGTTTAAGGTACTTGAGTTCCATGGTTTTGTAACATAAACTCGGTTAAAAGAGTCTTCATATTGGTTATTTGATATGAGAGAAAGCTTTTAGTTTTGGTTTTGAGATATGACATTTCTAGCTAGTTTTTCTTTTCAGTGATAACACTGACTGATGGATATTTATTTGGCTTGTGTGGAATGTTACATGTGATTTTGTGCTAGTGTAAGGGCCTTTTTTTGAGGTCTAACTATTGCAATTGACAGTTATTACAAACACCAGGTTACATGTATTTTAACAGCCCAAAAATATAGGGAGGGTATGTTGGGGAGGTTTTCTACAAAACTGCAGTTAAACGTCATATAAAAAAATGTTCTGCCATGCCACGTGCATGAAGGGAATGGCTCCAACAAAGTTTGATCAATAATACATTATCAGTGCTCAGTGACACATTTTCCCCAAATACAGCCGTTTGGATCTAATTGATATATCATGTCTGTAAGTATGTTGATGGACATGTAAGTCCCACAAAGAGCAAGCTGCTTCTCAAGTGACTTTAAAAGCTTTAGAATTATTATTTTCTAAAATCCTGTACATGGAACAATCTGGTAACTGGAGGAGTTGCTGTTCTGTTCCCCCTTCCATTTTATATAAGGGTAGTGGAGGCAAATTGATGGCACCAGACCATCATGTTGATTTCAGTGAATAAACATTATAATATAGGTGTCAGAGCTTCAGGAATTACTTTTGCAGATCATAAATGTTGCCCAAACCCAGTGCCTTTCTGACCTTTAAACCATTAAGGATATCTCTTATAATGTGCACCCTGATATAGAACTTCTTCTTGTCTTTCGGCTTTTCCCATTTAGGGGTCGCCACAGCGGAACTCCGGTCCGCTAATGATTGGTAGTGGATTTGTACTTACCGGCTTACCAGCCCTGATGCACAACCTTCAACGAAGGCATGCCCCATTCATGTATGCCTCCACACATAAGACGCTCTAGCTGAGAATCGAACGGGACAACGTCTTGCTATGAGGCGACAATGCTACCACAGCACCACCACCGCACCCTGATATAGAACAATGGTAGTAAATTATTTACTACCGAGGTGATGTGTAATATTTAATTTACTAGAGCCTGAGTATTACATGTGCATCTTGTACCTGGGTTGAGGCTGAAAGGAGTCAATAGACAAGCCCACCTACCCATTTAATACACTGTAAAATAAAATAAGCAAATAAAACAAATGTCAGAATTGTAGTATTTTGCTGTAATATCAGTCTTGGAAGAATATGTCTTGCTCTTTCCTCTCTAAAAGCTGCATTTTTTTCAGACAGAAGGACAAGAGAAAAAAATAATGCAAAAAGACCTTGACTGACATACTGTACATGTACAGACCATCCTTTAGTAGTTTGTTTGTGATCTGTCCTTAGTTATTATATCGGCTGCTATCTTTTCAGGGTTGCTGTGGTTAGGATAAGTATGTAGAAATCCATTTGTTCCTTGGCAGAATGGGTACACACAGTGCCGAAATAATCACTCCTTAACAGTATTTCCTGAACTACTACTATTTTTTGACAAATAATAATAAAATATCACTACTTTTAGAAGTTAAGAATGACAAATGAATTCAACACCAACTCAATTGCAACAACTATTTATTAATAATTTAACTAGAATCTGTGAAAAGGAATCCATTTTAAATAATTCCCAAATTCAATACCTTCTTAACACATCACAAATGGTTAACTTTCTGCATGTGATTATTTACCTGGGCTTCCTTACTTACAGTTGCTAAAGCTTCGACAGCTGACACGTTTTGGCTAACATTGCAAAAGTAAGGCAAATATATATATATATATATATTTTTTTTTTTTTGACAAATAAATAACAGAGAGTAACTCCTAAACCACTAAAATGTAGTGTATGTTGTAAGTCCACTCCAAGGGCACTAAACACTAAAATTTACCCTGTTCACATTTAACAAGCAAAATACTGAGTCTGTCAAGACATAAACTTTGCACCCAAGCACTAACCTAACTTAACCTAACAGTCCATATTAGAAAGCTTCAGTGGTTTTTCTTCTCATATTTACTCACCACAATACCGCCTTGATGATCAGGAGTGTTATTGTGACCTCAAAAGGTACTGTAGTTGTATTACATTTTTTGGTCAATTTTGGTTCTTATCCTCCCCCGATTATATAAACTTCCTCCCAGTGCTTTACTGGAGTTATTTATTCTTCCTTGGTGAGAGCCCTTTCGCTTACTTGTTCCTTGGGAGTGCAGATTTATTGAATCAGGAGTGGGGCCTTTATCTGTGTGGAGGCATGGGGTTTTACTTTTAACACCTATCCCTGCTGCTCATGGCAGTCAACCTGCATCATGACTGGGAATGTAGCAAGCATCAATAAGGGCATGTAACTCACTTCTGCAAGTGACATAACCCTTCAGAACTACCCTGCTTATTGAATACAGCACTCCCATGTGCTCTCATGTCTCCACAAAGGACTCTATCATGGGGGCCATGCATCAGTGCCCCGCAGCCCCTCCCGTCTCAAAGATAGGCATGTTAACTATACCACTTCTTTCCAGCCTTCTACATGAGAGCTCCAACAAGCACCCAAGCTGCTAATCCAAGTTATGTCACATGGGTTATAGTCAGGACTTTATCCTGCCATACAAGTGGAGCTGTCAGTCATGTTGCATTGCTAATGGCATTACTATTTTCAAGAGTTCTTATCAGTTCATGTACTCAGCATAGCTCCCTAAACAACTCATACCCAACCCTATCCCACTACATCCATAATACTTTCTCCAAATGTCTGTGTCTCAAATCACACATTTTCAATATCCTTTCTCCACCTCTTCCTCACTGCTTATCGCATCATTATCTCAGTTTACCTAACATCAAACCATCTTCCAATGACCTTATCTGATTGAGGTGCTCTATAAGCCTTCTTTATCATATATACATTATACTATATATGTCCCCAGCGAAGCACATGTAGTGTATGAAATGTAGAAATGCAGTTAGAACTAACCTACTAAACTGCTTGTAATTTATTCTACTTCATATGCTCAAGCCCTCATGTGCTCTCATAATGTGTATATACTGTAGAAATTCTATTTTCAAACTCTTGAAATTTCTTACATTACTCCTATTTCACATTATCTTTTCTAAGTTCTACACTATATCTCTCTCTTTTAAATATCACTAACAATTTATTTTATGACATCTTACTAATCCTTTTTTTCCCTTAATGTTTATTCAGTACAGTAAAAGAAGTTAGACGTGTACCCATTTTGTCTTCTGTTAATGTTTGCTTTTCTCCCAAAGCCTCTGCTGAAAGGGATTATGTCCCAGCCAGACTTTCCCGGTAAACAAATGCAAATAAATAAATACATAAATAAATAATAAATTATAAGTAAGTAAGAGTGGTACTACCATATTAATTTTATTCTCTTTATTTTCCTAAAGTAATAACTAAAGTAATAATATTCATATTTTACATTCTTGGCTATGATGATAATAATTCTTAATGAAATTATCTTTCAGAAGAGAACAGTCTTATTCAAGGTACATAACCTTTTATTTATTAAATAAAAAAATTCTCCCATGTCTGCAGGAAACACTGACCACATTTTAGTTTTGTCCACTTGAAGTTTCCTGAAGGATAACACTGCTGAAATTAATTTGTTTAGCAGCTATTAATGTATTTGCACTTGGACTACAAAAAGTCAGAATATTGTTTTTTTTTAATAAAAAGTTGAACATGAATTTGAACTTTCTTTATAGACTTCAAACTGTGTGAACTGCAGCTTATCTGTAACCATCTGATGTACTAATAGTCCAAATTAAATTACTTCCAGCTTTAAAAAGACTGCACTTGGTAATCCTGATTACTGTAAATTGTTATTCAGTCAGTATTAATTTCAATTGTTTACATTTTTTATGTTTTTAAGGGAGTGAAAATGTAACTAAACATTTTAGCAACATAAAAATGTAGATGTTAGGAAAACAGATCACAGGCAGCATCACTAATGGCCTTTATCACCCAGCAATGCTACCCTAAACCTATTTTTGTGGTCTGACCTCCAGATATGACATTTTACATGTGGGTGCAGTCCAGTGTCCATATAAGATAATCCAGCAAGAGTGTCAGATTCTTCTGTCTATAGGAACCACTGTGCCACAAATAAATACAAATTTACAAATGTTTTATGGTAATGAATCCCATCACTAATGTGCGGCTTAGTTTGACTCTACACAGTCATACCATGTAGTTCCAGTCATTTCTAAATATGCTTGAACTCCACATCCCCACCTTTGTCAGTACTGGTACTGCAGGCATTTAGCCTGCCTCTGTGACTAAGACGTGATATACAGGTGGAACTGCAGCTACCCGAAGCTTGTGAGACATCTTCATGTCAGACCTGAGAAGTTTGTTTCTTTCCTTATTTATTTGCTTCTTTGTGTTAACCAGAACCATCTGGCTGGGCTAACCCCCCTTTTTTTGGAAGAGTAACAGGGAGAAAAGCTTAGTAAACCAATACTATTATATTGCTATTGAAATTGAGAACATTTACTTTGACAATGATATTGAGAAAAATAAGAACTCCATAAGCAAATATGTGTTACAGTGAAATTGGCACAGATTTGCTATTTGCATGTGTAGATACTGTGTATATTTACAGATATATGCAAATCAAGTTGCATATTATAGGCTGGAAGTAGTACAGTGAAGGTTATGAAAAGGTACTGAAACTTTTTTTTTTTTGTATTTTTACACACTAAGTATTATACAAACATAATATGCAGAAGTACAAAGTAGAATATGAGTGGAGATACAGGAAACTAAGTGGGGAAGAAAGATATGCGAGTAGGTCAGGGAGGCGAGGAGTGTAGAAGGTATGAATGATAGGGTAAACAATGAAGAGTTATTAATTAATGAGAACTGAAAGATAGTGCTGCTTTTGGTTATGTGTTAAATAATCATATCATTTTAAATAGATTTTAACTGTTGTAAATAGTTTTAGGTGTGTTTCTACTCTGATGTTTAAGGTAATTGAGTTCCATGGTTTTGTAACATAAACTCAGTAAAAAGAGTCTTCATATTGGTTATTTGATATGAGAGAAAGCTTTTAGTTTTGGTTTTGAGATATGAAATTTCTAGCTAGTTTTTCTTTTCAGTGATAACACTGACTGATGGATATTTATTTGGCTTGTGTGGAATGTTACATGTGATTTTGTGCTAGTGTAAGGGCCTTTTTTTGAGGTCTAATTATTGCAATTGACAGTTATTACAAACACCAGGTTACATGTATTTTAACAGCCCAAAAATATAGGGAGGGTATGTTGGGGAGGTTTTCTACAAAACTGCAGTTAAACGTCATATAAAAAAATGTTCTGCCATGCCACGTGCATGAAGGGAATGGCTCCAACAAACCACTGCTGCTACTATTACAGTTACACAGAACTTGTTCATTGATATTCATTGCCAGTGGAAAAAAAATACTAAATATCTAGCCTAATGCCCACCCTCTACCTCATGTTGCAATCACCTGTTTTAGAAGTGAGACTAATGCTCCAGAAATCTTCCAGCTGTGTATGAAAATGAGAACTCCTGGAACAGTTCTTTTAAAATCAAGTAATATAACTGCTTGAAACAGTTTGCTTGCACAAGCATAAACTGTTTTGGAATCCTGCCCAGAGATTTAAGAAATACTTTCTTATTAACGTAATTGCTAAGAAGCCATTTAGTACTAAATGTCCAACAGTGTTACACAGGGGATTATGGCTAAGAGCTGCAAACAAGCTGAGGTGCATGTGTGTGTGTGTGTGTGTGTGTGTGTGTGTGTGTGTGTGTGTGTGTGTGTGTGTGTGTGTGTGTGTGTGTGTGTGTGTGTGTGTGTGTGTGTGTGTGTGTGTGTGTGTGTGTGTGTGTGTGTGTGTGTGTGTGTGTGTGTTGCTAAGCTAAACACTTAATCAGAATGCCCCAGGGACATTCTACATTGAAATAACTGTGCCTAGTGGGCTTACATGAATAACAAAAGAATAATATTTAAAATTTTTTGTTATTATTTGCATTTTCCTTCTGCAACTTTTATATAGTTATGTATTAATTAACTAGAGTAGGTTTGGGTCCATTTAAAACTTCCTCAGTGGCATTTATAATGTTTCACCTGAAAAAAAACAGGACTACATACACCATCTGTGCCTCCTCTCCATGGTATGTACTGAAGCCTATATGCTAACCCCCAATTTGAAACCTCCAGTGTTCTGTTCCAGAAGATACCAGTGTGCAGATTGTATTTTAATTGTCTAGTCACTTTTTATGCTTAAGTTTAAAGCCATGCTTGTTCATTTGCATTTATTAGCATTGATACAAAGAAAATGTTTGTCTTTTCGGCTGCTAAAGATTGGCAGTCGATTTTTATGGTGCCAAGTTGCAAGCCTGATGCCCAACCTTCAGCGAAGGCACGCCCATTCACATATGTCTTTCGTAGGCCACTCGACAGTGGGGAGGACATGCAGACTCCACACAGAAGGCACTCCAGCCGAGAATCGAACAGGAGAATCTATTGCTGTGAGGCAGCAATGCTACCGCTTGATACAAAGAAAATAAACACATTAAAGATGCATAGACACTGCATGTATATGAGGCCCCACATGTGAGCCTTTAAATTCATCTTGCTGTCTGATAATTATCTTGTCTCTTCATCATCATAATAATAACTCTGTCATGTCTTACTCATGTATTATATTCTTGGAGATCAACCCTGATTTGTCAACATCACAAATTTGTGTATGCTGTTCCATCTATCCTTCAGCATCTATTTGTTAGCTGTTACTGCTGGTTATGGCCAAACCCTGGCCTCTCGGTAGTAGTTGTGTCACGAGTGTGCTATCTGTACCCTTCAGGAACCAAACACTAAAGTCTGAGATCAAGTACCTCTTCATTTGGTGGGTCTGCTGGCAGGCTTGTTTATGTCCTCACTGTGTTCAGTATATTCTGCAAAAGATGGTATTTTCATGACATAACGTTCGTCTGTATCATACCACTCCCATTTAACAATTTCTTAACCAGATAATGTAACTTGATTGGTTAACATGCAGTTTGTAGCCTAAGCCTTTGAAGATCATAGTCCTTTGCAGAATTTTTAGAAAAGGTGAAAACTGCTAGGTGCAAAATTCCAAAATGTTTCACTGCAAGATTTCCACTTATCTTTTGAAGCATCTTGGCAGCCTTATGCTTTGCATGCTTGTAAATATTCTAAAAATTAATTTATATGTGGAATGCAGGCCTCTTGCTTTTTTTCCTAAGTCTTTGATTTTCCATTCTTTGTAGGATATTTGCTGCTAACTAAATGCAGGTTTGGTGGTCTGGTATTGCTTCTAATCATGTTGTACTCCTAAACTACTACTAAATTGTTACTGTAAACATTGAATTTATTTTTGATATTTTCTGTAACACAGTCATAGCTCCTTGGTGCAGGGCTACACACCTTAAATAAATAAATAAATAAATAAAGAATGAAAGAAAGAAATGAATATCACCTATTGGCAGTTCAGCACAATCAAATTGCAAAATTTGTTAGGCATTTCTGCAGAACTTACAAAGTCAATAATCTGGTAGTAAACATCTGACAATTACAGTTAAGACGGTTCATTAGACTATGTTGCTTACTCTCATGCCCTGTTTAGGTAACAGGAGACCAGATGACAATCCTGAGATAAAGTACCACTAAATTAATTATTAAGCTATTTGAAAACATGAATATGCAGTCTCACATTCCATTTGTAGTGTATTTCATTTCATGGCTCTGTTGTAAAATGTTCCTGTATTGGTCTGAGGTTATCCTCTGAAGACAGACAGACCTGTTTTCTACAGGCAAAGGAGAGATGTGGCTATTAATAAGCAGAGAGAGTTTCATTTTTACAAACAGTACAGACTTGAGTAGTTTCACAGTGATAATCATTCTAATGGAATGTATATTTAATAAATCCACTGCTTTCTTTTTTCAGTGGTGTGTGGAATGTCCCATACCTGGCTCATATTTACCTGATAAAAGGTGAGACCCTTCGGTCCGAGTTGAAAGAAAGGAATTACTTTATCCTTGAAAAACTAGACCCTGACATGGCAATGTGTAGAAATGCAAGGGAAATGGTAAGAGACAGAAAGATTGGAACATATTGTTTTTGTTTTTTTACCTCATCTTCACCAGAGTTTAACTTAACTGCTTGCTGAAAAAAATCATAGATTTGAAAATGTCTAACATGAGCACTAACATGGGTTGGCATGATCACTCAAAAGTTAACATTTCTGTCCGACAACTCCAGATTGTGTGCTTTAATCCTGGCATCATGTTGTTGCCTTTGTGAAGTACTCATGGTTTTTTCCATGTGTGCATAGGCTTCTTCCAGGTACTTCGGCTTTTTTTCCCACTTGCTAGTTGACTTGGCTGTTCAGATTTTTCATACACATACCCACTCTCTCTCTCTCTCTCATACATGCGCACACACACACACACACACACACACACACACACACACACACACACACACACACACACACACACATAAATGCACACACACACACACACACACACACACACATATATATATACACACACACATATATATATATATATATACACATATATATATATATATATATATATATATATATATATATATATATATATATGTTATATATTATACATTAATATAGGTATATCTTGCATTTACCATTGTCCACATTATCTGGCCAGCTGGTTGAAATGGATTTTCAATGGAGTGTCTCAGTTCACTTGGCAGTTTAATAATAACTGCATAAAAATGCAATTAACAATGAGCTGTTTCCATAATGCTATCTGGTATTTTGTAAATTTTGTAATAAAATATCCAAAATGAGTTGAATGACATCAAAAGGGGAAACAGTAACTACATTGCATAATTAGCTAAATATTTTATGCGTATTTTCAGAAGAACCTTGGAGGAAGCCCATTGCATTTAAGGAGAACATAATTCCAGAAGTTGCAGCAGCAGTTGCTATATTAACTCTAAAATGATGGTGCCTATAGATGTGAGTGAAGTCAGACAGGACTGCAATGTAATTAGGCGGTTGTAAGGCAGGCTTAAGTTGTTTCACACAGAGGGCTGTTTATTAACATGTAGTGAGATTTAAAGTCAGTTATGCTTTATATAGTACACTTCCGGAAGGAGTAACTCATTTCTCAATTCACAAACATGGGCCAGGGTTCTCCAGGTTGCTCTGACAAATAAGGAATCTTGACCTGAAGCAATACTTCTAACTCCAAAGTAGGAAGTGGGTTCCCTGCACCTCAATTAAACATTGTCAGCAATTAAAAATACCAACAAATTGCAGCAGCCTATCTAAATCTTTGGGGCTTCTCCATCTGTATTTGGGAAACTGTACTGCAGACATTATAAGTTAATAAGCCTAAATCCATACAGTGGGACTGAGTTAATTTCATACAACTAGTTTTAAGCAGAAGAGGAGGAGTGTTTCATACAGCAAAGATGACACCCAACTTTGTTTTAACAATGGTGAGTTGTGGATGCTCTTCGTGTTTCACTGTTGGAGTCATCACCTGTGGTTTATCCTTGGTGTGGTAGCCCTTGGCTGGCCCCGAATACCAGAGTCAATGTTTGTGTGCGCCGGCTGCTGTCACCTGTAGTCTGACATCAGGTCATCAGTACTATAAAGCAAGGCAGCCGACATCATTACATCAGTCTTTCTAGTTGTGGAGCCTGTAGCAGAAGCAGTTCGCACGTGCAGGCACTGGTTTCAGAAGAGGCCATTTGCACTACTAATTCTAGACAAAAAACAACATCTTCTGTTCCAACTACTATTTCTCAATTTCTCAGAGACTGATGGATTCTCTCAGGCCTCGAAGCCAGCTTCTAGCCACCATCATGCTACTGCTCCCCCACCCCAAGCTTAAATGCTTAAAATAGCGGAGGATCTCATCTCCCTTATCCGAGGTACTTAGGCCCCCACTCCAAAAAGGAAAAAGCTTCCTTCTCCAGAAATTATGTCAGACCAAGAGTCTGAGGAATCTGATTATTCTGCCTTTGAAGAGGAACAACAGCCCTTAACTGTTTATGAGAATTCAGATGCAGAGGAATCCATCCCCTCTGCCTCCTCTCCAGAGGCTCTCTTCTTCGAGGAAACCCTTCACTCCATCTGGGAACATTTTCTATGGGAATCTCAGGACTACTCACAGTCAAAAAAATGACTTAGAGTGTTTCTGGACCTGCCCCAGCACAGACCCCTGGCCATCCAGCCTATTCTAGAAGTGGTGGATGAGGTTTTCCTTGAATCTAGTTTAGCCCCGATGCCCTGCCTCCTGCTCCAGCTAAACCTGACAGATACTACAGAGTAGCAGATTCTCACAAATACCTGTACAGGGACCCTGGTGGAGACCTTGAGGTCATTACACAGGGACCAAAAGGAGCCAAGACTAGTTCGGCCAAGAATCCTCTTTCTTCTGACAAAGACTCCAGAGCTCTGGACAGATAGGGTAAAAAAGTATACACCTCTGCAACCTTAGCTGTCAGAGCACTCCGTTGTCAGTTCCATATGTTAAAATATCAGCAACACACTTTGGAACAATTAAAACAGAAGATTGCTACCTCTCCTGATGGTGCCAACTCTAAAGAGCTGGCAGAATTACTATACTCTGCTTTTCAAGTGGCCAAACACTCCTTGCAATGTGAATATGTGATGCCCTAGAAGCCTCTAGCAGGGCAGCAGTGACAGGATCTGTTATTAGAAGACATGCATGGCTGAAGGAACAACCTCTCCCTGATCATGTCAAGTGTAAACTTATTGATGCACCCCTAGATAAGGAATGCCTGTTTGGGGAAAAAGCAGAAGAGGTGCTTAAAAAGATGGGAAGACAAAGAAAAATCTATGCAAACAGTAAAAGGTTTCTTTCAAGTTCAACCACCCAGATTCAGCAGGAACTTCCCCTCTAAGCACTGGGCCTTCCCTGCACCCAGCAGATAGGGCCAAAGTAAGCCCAGCAAGGACAGAACATCCAGGCCCCTATCCCAGGGCCAGTGAAGAAGCAAGCAATGGACAACTTCTGCCTCTAAGGAAGGGAGTTCTAAGCCAAGCTTCTATGGTAAGCACTCACAATGACTCTCCCTCCCACCTCTGTCCTCCTTTCACTCATCTAAAACTAGGAGGAAGGCTCACCCTCTTCAAGGACAATTGAGTCTCTATAACCAAGGACCAATGGGTATTAAAAATTATTACTCAGGGATACAGATTCTCTTTCAGTGAACTCCCTATTCCAAGAGGTTACCCAGCCCTCCCCCCAAACCAGTGGGCAGAGGCATTAAAACAGATAAAAACACTAATATCCGAGGGGGCAATAGAACCTTCCCTCCAGATCAAATAGGAAAAGGTTTTTACACCAGACTATTCCTTGTTCCTAGAAAAGAGGGCACTTGGCGCCACATCCCGGATCTATCCAAACTGAACACCTCTTGGTGGTCCCAGTTTCAAAATGCTAACCTTGCAGCAGCTTCTGCCTATGCTCACACAAAATTCCTGGCTGGTCATACTAGACTTAAAAAATGCCTACCTCCACATCCCCTCTGCACTGCCCTTTGGCTTATCTACTGCTCCCAGAGTATTCACCAAATGCTTGGCCCCAGCTATAGCACTCTGCAGACAGAGAAATGTACAGATTTACCCTTATCTGGATGACTGCCTCATTCAGGCGAACAGCAAAGAAAAGTTGCTCCAGGATCTTCTCTTGTCAAAAAACTACTAACTTCCCTAAGGTTCACCATCAATAAGAAAAAAATCAAAGCAAAACCCCTCCAGGAAGATTGTTTTCCCGGGAGTTGTGCTAGACACAGCAACCCTAATGGCCTTCCTACCCCCAGAAAAGCAGAGCTTCCTGCCTCTCAGCCGTCTTCCAGAAGTCACCTCACTGCGAGGAAGTTCCTGAAAACCCTGGGATACATGGTATCTTGCATCCTTTTCATCCCTCTCACCAGGCTTCACATGAGAAAGCTTCAGTGGTACTTAAAGAACCTTTGGTGTCAGCACTCTCAGTCCCTACAGACCATTCTCCCACTGATCCCTTGCATAAGGGATGAATTTGTCTGGTGGGCACAGGCCTGTGCCATGCACAAGGGGCTTCCCTTCATCCTCCGCCCTTCCGGCCAGACCATCACTATCAATGCCTCAGACATAGCTTGGAATGCTCACCTCTCTGGCAGGTGTACCCAAGGCCTTTGGAATGCCCAGCAACTTCACCTGCACATCAACCAGAAAGAAATGATGGCAGTGTAAAATGCTCTGACTTTCTTCCAACCTCATCTCAGGCCAGGGGTCCTCCTTATAAAAACAGACAACACCACAGTAATGTGGTACATCAACAAGCAGAGGGGCACCCAATCTTACCCCCCTGTGCAGGTTAGCCATGAGTCTCTGGCTTACAGCCACCTCCATGGGGCTACACCTAATTGCCAAATACTTACCAGGGATCAACAACACACTGGCAGACCACCTAAGCAGAAACTTACCAGACCCCCATGAATGGCAGCTCCACAGAGAAATCTTTCTGTAAATCACCCAGGAGTGGGGGACCTCAGAGGTGAACCTCTTTGCCTTGCACCTCAACCACCAGCTGCACAAGTTTTGTACCAGTATCACCTCCTAGCATGGAAGGTGGATGCCTTGACCTTCCCCTGGAGGTCCCTCTTTGTGTATGCATACCCTCCTCTGCCCCTTATTCCCAAGGTTGTGATCAAAATAAGAGAGGATACACCAAAGGCCATCTTCATCGCTCTAGATTGGCCCAGACAGCATTGGTACCCCTTACTAAGCTGTCTGACCTTACAGCCCCAAAGCTGCTTCCTCTACTGTCAGACCTCTTGACACATTAGAGGGGGAAGGTACTGCACCCAGACAAACTTTCAGCATGGCTCATACACTAAAAACTAACAAGAAGTCACTGTTAAGCAAACAGGTCCTGGACATCATCACAGAGGCCAGACGGCCCAGCACAAGAAAATCTTATGCAGGAAAATGGAAAAGATTCTGCTCCTGGAAACAATTAAAAGGGGGCAGTACCTCCCAACTTTCCATACCTGTCATCCTGGATTACTTAGCAGAGTTGCTCAATAATGGCCTCTCCTTATCCTCTA
The DNA here is from genome assembly GCF_019279795.1 of Protopterus annectens. Lineage (NCBI taxonomy): Eukaryota > Metazoa > Chordata > Ceratodontiformes > Protopteridae > Protopterus > Protopterus annectens. The sequence continues at coordinate 235,132,036 of NC_056734.1, read as the reverse complement.
TTAAAATCCATGCCTCGGCCATCTCTGCCCATTATGATTCAAACCCACCCCTCTTCTCTCATCCTTTGATTAAGCAATTCCTCAGAGGGGCATGTAATATCAGGCCTCCCAGAAGACCTCCTACTCCACCCTGGAACCTGAATTATGTGTTAGAGAAACTAACCTTGCCTCCTTTCGAACCTACCGCTTCAACAGAATTGAAATACCTCTCCTGGAAGACTGCTTTCCCACTAGCTATCACTTCAGCCAGAAGGGTCTCAGAACTTCAAGCTGTCATGGCTGTCGTGCCCTTCATATTTTTCCATGCAGATAGAGCCTCCCTGAGGACTAATCCCTCCTTTATGCCCAAGGTGGTATCTGATGTGACACTAAACCAGGCTATACACCTTCCCACCTTCTTTTCCAACGCTCAAAACAAAGGTGAAAGAATTCTACACTCACTAGACGTGCACAGACAACTCAGATACCATCTGGACCGCACTAAGTAATTCAGAAAAACTGACCAGCTTCTTGTGAGCTTTGCCCCAGGGGCAGAGGGGAAGCCCATCTCCAAACAAGCCATTTCCAAATGGATTTCACACTGTATCCATTTTTGCTTCAGACTACATGGGAAAACCATCCCTAAGTCGATCTGTACCCACTCCACTAGGGCAACATCTACTTCCACTGCCATTCTCAGAGGAGTACCTACCAGGAACATCTTGGAAGTGGCCACCTGGACCTCTATCCATACCTTTACAAAGCATTGCCACCTACCTCTCTTTTCTAAGTGTAGGGCATGGTTTGTCTCTGCAATTCTGCAGGGCCTCCTGAGCAATACTTAGGACTCTACCTATCCTTCCACCCTTTACCTCAGCTTTGGGAATCCTCCCATAGGTGATGACTGCAACAGTGAAACATGAAGAACATAGTGCAGTTGTGTACACTTACCATAAATGTAGATGTTTGAGTGTATTCACTGTTGCAGTCTTGGTTTCCCTCCCTCCATCCACCATTTAACATCTTCCCCTAGGGGAACATATGCTTCCCAAGGTGGCTGTTAGCCATCAGGACCACTTCTCTCCTTTTCCTTCTGCTTATGATGGGTTAGGGCAAAAAAAAAAAACTGATGTAATGACATCACCTGCCTTGCTTTATAGTACTGACAACCTGACGCCAGACTACAGGCGACAGCAGCTGGCGCAAAAAAAATTGTCTCTGGTATTTGGGCCGGCCAAGGGCTAACACAGCAGGGATAACCCACAGGTGATGACTGCAACAGTGAATACACTCTTAACATCTACATTTATGGTGAGTGTACACAACTGTACTTTCTGCAGTTGTCACTTCCCATTTGTATATCTGCATTGTTTTGCTACCTTGCATAGAGCTCTACTACATGCATGTTGTCAATTGCACTTCCTGCTCATCATTTCTTATGACATGCTACAGTGGGCTTCATAGAATCTCAGATGCCCAGAGAAGCTCATGAGCATTATTTAGCATCTTATCCATTGTGATAGTTATTTTGGATTCTAGTTTGTGTCTGGTTTTCAGTGTATATTAAAAGGTACATTCCTAATCAAGTTAAATCTGCAGATGTCTTCCCTACTGAAAACTGTACTGTTAAATACAGGGAAGTGCAGCAAAGTCTAACCTTCAGTTCTGTCCAATAGCCCTTTCCTGGAGTACTAATTTGATATGGAAGTAGTTTAACAAAATAACCGCAGCTTTCAGTCCCCCCACCTTACAGAGGATGATCAAGGTATTGTATACCATGTCATGTTCATGGCACACAAAACTGTTTCAATGAACGTAATGAAATTGGCAGCTAACCATCACTGTACCCCAATCATCCAGCTGTAAATGGGTATATTTATATAATTTTTGACATCTGTTATGAACAGCATAACTAGTGTGCTTTCTTAAAATTTCTAAGAGGATAAATGCCTTAAATTCAGAAAAGCACATTTTAAATTATCTTTATAAAGGTGCCTATAAGCAACACTACCTTTACTTTCTCACATTTCAGAAAAAAATATATCTTGCTCTAATAGTGCATGTAATGCCTAAAAATGTGAAATAGGGATCAGTCAATTGTATTCACACTTTAAAGATGTCCTACCATCTGCAGCTTTTGTAGCAGACAGTTGTTAAAAAAGCTTCAATCAGAACTTTGATTGTCACATATATTGAATATATATTAAAGAATGTGTGTCAGTTCCAGTGTTTTATAAAGACTTTCAGTGTATAGATAAGGAGGGAGGTGCACAGATGATGAAGTTATACTTATCAAGGTGATACACCATAGATAAGACCATATTAGGTCTGATGGGAATATGTCAGGCAAGCATTTTGGCAGGAGAACCACACCATTTCTGAAGCCAAATTCTTGAGACTACTCTTTGAATTATACTAACTCAAAGGTTGATCTTGGAAAAAATCAAATAAATGCATTGTGAATACATAGATAAACACACACACACACACATACACACACATAGACACACACACACACACACACACACACACACACACACACACACACATCAGTGGTGTTAAGTTTGAAACTGTATAACAAGGATGCAGAGAATGCAGTCTACCTGGAAAAATGTTTTATAGTTGATTTTTTTATTTGTAAATGGTATCCATTTAGAATGCTGGTGCATGTGGTCAGTAAACTGAACATCAGTAAAAGATGCGTGGATCAAAGTAGTTCTGATTGAAGTATATTTTATGTGTCACTTTGACATAATCCATACCTACCTCTTCCTATGAAATCAATCTTTCTTCAGTGGAACATGGAGACAAAAACTTGTGGTTTTCTGGTATATCATTAAGAAATGAAGCCACTAAATTACAAACGTTTGAATATAAGACTGCATATCCTTCAGGAAATGCACTCTAATTCATAACTTGTTATTCTATAAACTTCCTAAGTTTATAACAGCAATACTTAAAATCTGTTCCTGAATTTAGACCCATTTACCCCCGTTATTTGTAGCTTTGTCCAGAATTTTTCTAGTAAGAGGTTGGGTTGTATGTTGGTGCTTCTAATCTCCAAATTTGTTGGCATAGTTACTTTAACTGCATGTGCACTTAGTGAAACATTTTGTAGAACTCTATGGGTCAAATCTTGTTTAAGACTAAATAATATCAAATCACCACACTTAATTTTGTCACTCGATACAAAGATTTGTAAAGCATTACTTTACGTTAAATCAACAGAGATTGAAAGCCACTGTAAGACTTTTAAAGCATATTATTGGGCTCCTTCACCCTTACATATGGGAGGCTATGGCCACCACTACCCCTTCTTTATATATATATATATATATAATATATATATATATATACTAACTCTGACATTGTTGTACCTCAGGGTAAACAACATTCTCTGAGGTAGTACAGATTTAGAAATCATAGGTACAATAATCAGACATTACAGCTCACACCTTTAATATGACAGAATGACATGAAGCAGTATTCTACCTTGCTCCCATTTACAAAGACATTTCTAAAAGTAATGTTTTCCTCTGTAGCAGATTCCAAAGGCTTTTCATTTGCTTCATCAGTGGCACTAAAAAGTTAAAGATATTAGCAGCCTGTTTTTACAAGGCAGCTGATGGGACGTTTTCTTTGGCAATAGCTATTACCCTAACATCAGGCAAATGTCTTTGCAGGCTACAGCTCCCCTTTACCCATGTGCTCCTAATGCTTAACTATGTTAACTCTAATGTCATTACCACTAAACAAAACAAAACCTTTAATTTTCTAAGACATCTGGCAGTTTTCAGTTTTCTGGCTCTTAATTATCAGTCATCCATGTTTTTGCATTTGACAGGCAGCCCACATCCCTTTTTTAAAAAATCTCTGTCATGGGCAGATTTTCAAAATATCTGTACCTTATTGCTGATAAATTGGATATGATTAGTTACATTTCCTAGAATAGTTTGGTCCTGAAATGCAAATGACTCCACTGGGGGTAAAAGTGTTTAGGCTGCACTGTTTTATCATGCACTGCTATGTTTAATTCTAGCACCTTTTCCATGTTCAGTATTATTTATTTACAAAGTTCATACCTTTACTGAATGGATAATTACTCTTATAGAAATGAGATCCTAGCTTTGATTTACTTAACTAATTATTGATCATATTAGTGATCATATATTTATATCTAGGTTTTTAAAATGATTTTAACACTGAAATTTTATTCCGGCAATACTAAAACAATGCTTGAAATTTCACTAAAATTCAAGGTAGCATAGCTTTTCAGCATAGTGGTGAGATTAGTAATGATGTAACCTGAATCATCTATCGGCACTTGCTTCATTCATTTTAGAGTAATTTAAGTAAGTTAGGTAAGTGTACAACTGCTGCTCAGGGTAGGTTGTATTATAATGCATCAAAACCTTCCCTTGACTTCATGTTAGCATTTGGAATCCATGTTCTCCTTTGCTGAAATGTATGGTTAATCATCTGCCTCATTCATAGACAGAATAATATCCTGCTATAAAGGCTAATGTGAACACTGCAATCACAAAGTTTCATGTCTGTGTTTTAAAGTATCCAATGATCTGTGAATTTTTGTATTATAAACTGTTAACCTGAAATTTGTAAATGTGCTAATTTGATGCGGCTCTCCAACATACCTAATTGTTTTATGCTGAACAAGTTGTTTGCAAAATAACCCTTTTTTCAATAGCATGATGTTTGACTGGCTTTCGTTGTTTCATTGCAGACAGATTATTAAAATATTTTATGTTTGTTTCATCATCTTCATAACTGGCAGTTGTCAGCGTTGCTTGTGCTCTCTGTGTGTTGACATTGCACAGCTCAGATGGGACTGCGCACTCTGTGACCATTGACACTCTTTCTACCCTACTTGTCTTGCATTTTATTTTGCAAAGTAGCTTATTGTATTGTGGGCTTTGTTTTGTGTTGCAGCAGATGAGATGGGAATGGGTGCATAATTCTCTGTTCCATGTTTTTTTCATGCCAGCTTGGCTGTGTAGCACTTAACCAATGTCAGTTGAGAACATTTCTGTGGCCTGCTAAATATGGTTGGCAGCTTTTTGTATGTATTGTCTCCTCTTAAGACTTACTTCAAAAAGATGCAGAAAGTTCAGGAAGTAACAAATATTTTCATTCACTCACAGAATGCATCTCCTTCATTTTAGACTTTACAAAGGGAAAAAGACTCCCCTTCTCCGGAAACATTCCATATGCTCAGGCCCCCAAAGGTCTTATTTTATTTTTTATCTACTGAATTATAATATTTTCATAAATTGGAAGTGTTTTTTAGCATGAGACTGCTTCCCTCTTGTCAGTATAGGCTATTATGTCTAAAAAGTATGTGTAATATATTTGTTTGTATTATGTGTGTGTGTGTGTGTGTGTATGTGTGTGTGTGTGTGTGTGTGTGTGTGTGTGTGTGTGTGTGTGTGTGTGTGTGTGTGTGTGTGTGTGTGTGTGTGTGTGTATATATATATATATATATATATATATATATATATATATATATATATATATATATATATATATATATATATATACACACACATACATACACACACACACACATATATATATATATGTATATGTATATATATATATATATATATATATATATATATATATATATATATATATATGAATACAGACACACATATACATATGTATGCATATATGGTTGTCTTTCCAATTGTTGAAGCAATGGACCTGTAAGTTCATCAGCCTATTTCTCTCATATAAATATTTAAGAATGTGCTGTGCATAAGTAAGATATTGCAAATATACATTTTTATGACTGTGGTTGTTGATGCTGTGATTGAGCATTTTCCATAAATTAACAAACGTTGCCACAGATGGGCATTAAAAGGATCTATATCATTTTATCGTAAAATCAAAATGTCGAACAGCACAACAGCGAAAGTGCCAAAATGTCGAGGATCTGTTGTTGAGATCGCAGTACAGTGAAGATTGGGATATTTGCCTTTTACTCACTGTAGTGCGATCTTGGAGATGGAATATATTTTTAGCGGGGGGGTATGGGGAGCAAAACCCACCACAATACTGAATTGAGTTTCGACATTTTGCATTTTCGATGTTATGATTTAGACACCATTAAAAACCTTTGCTATGAAAACTAGCAAACTAATGTTGCAGAAAAGATATTTATGAACTTTTCAAGAATCAGAACCTATTTTGGAAAACTGACAAAAAGACAACTTTAATGGAAATTGGAATAAAATTTAAAAATAATAAACTGAGAACACCATTAGTTTAAGAACAAGAGGGATACAGTCTCTAAAGTATGGTATATGTTCATGTCTAAAAGAATTGTTGTCTGGTAGGCCAAACCCTTTGTAAATTCCCTGCTGTAGTTATCTGAGTTTAGTTTAAGAACACAGAAATAAGGAGACATTTAAAGTTAAACCATAAGGCATGATGGGTGATGATTGTTACTTTATAACAGTGTCAGTCATGGAGTTGTTTGAAGTAATAGGCAAACTGAGTGTTCTGACATACTTCAGTTGTGTTGATTCTGCACACAGTAACACAAGACCCTGATGAGCCTCATTAGTGTTATGCAATCCCTATTGTTAGTAGTATATTGGTATTTTCATGCTCGCCTTAATTGCTATAACAGAACCATGTGATTGTGATGTCTTAGACACTGCAAATAGTTAATGCCATTTGGTTTTCCATAGCCATTATATAGAAATGCTACTACCCTGCAGTACTTTTCTGATTCATTCCTTGAAAAGATTTCCAGTCAGTAATGTATGATTTCCTTACTGCATTATGAGCTTCACACATATGAATGACATACCAGGGCTTGGTGTGATTAAAACCCTGAAACTTTTATTCCACAGAGGGCACTGGTTCATTATTTTGGATTCTTCTTTTTGCTGTTGTTGTTTTTACTGTGACGTCAAACAAGTGTAATATAATATGACAAAACCGACTAGTAGAAACTTGAAGAAACACTATTAAAATGCAGAAAAAACTTCAAAAACAAAATCATCTCCAAGGGGGGCGTGCTACAGGAAACAAACACTGGAGACAGGAGCTGATTGCTGAGCGCTTCCATTCGGTTTTATTACTACGAACTTCTTCAGAGTGATACATTAAATTAAAATACTTTACTTGTTTAAATAGTATTGAGAATGCACACAATTCAAATGAGGTGTAGAATACAGTGTTTTGATAGGGTAACAATGTAACCGAGACTGTCTAAATGGACCAATGCAAGAAGAGGACAATATAACACAATTCAAACGAGGTGTAGAATACAGCATTTTGATAAGGTAACAGTGTAAAGAGACTTCTAAGTGGACCAATGCAAAAAGAGGACAATATAACCAATGGGGATGTGCAGAGTGTATGCGTGGACATGTTTAGGAATACTGTCAGCCTAACCATTTTAGTGCACATTTCACATTGATATTTTCATTAAGTCCCGGTGCCATTTCGGCATCGAGGAGGAGTTGCCATTTTAATTCTTTTACTTCGAGTAAGGTTTCACAATCACCGTAGAATTCTTGTACTTGCTCGAGTACAAAAAACTTAAATTTGCTGAAGTTGGGGCAGAGGGAGCTGTGTCTGCCTAGTGCATTGCGATGGTCTTTCTTGCGGACTGCCCCAAGGTGCTCTTTTGCTCTATCTGAGAGCTTGCAAGCAGTCTTTCCTATGTAGAAGGAGCCACAGGTCTCGCAGATGGCAGCATAAACTACAAAAGCAGAGTGGCAGTTGTAGGTGCCATCGAGGTTAAAAACTCGGTTGATGTGTTGGAAAGTGAAGCTGGAGCCTGTGTAGATGAAGGGGCATACTACACATCTGTTGCATGCCTGCATGCCTGTTTGGCTGCAGGTGGGTGTCTGTGTGTTGGCATTGGGGGATTCCTAAGGATGGGTGCTTCTGTTTTATCAAAAAATTGCCTTAGAGTCCTGGTCCTCTTGTGGGCAAAGGTCGGGGTGCTGCCAAGGGCTCGAAAGGTAACTTTATCTGCCCTGATTATATTCCAGTTCTTGATAATGATGTTTTTTATAGGGAGCAAATCCCTACTAATGGGGGCTGGAAAACTGCAGCTTCTGTCTGTGCCCGTCACCATGTGGCTCGGTTGCTTGGGGGTAAAACCATGAGTGAGGATGCATAATACTGACTTTTTTCAATGTAATTATTAAAGAACTGATAGTTTCTGTTAGAACTGAAGATTCCTTATGACTGGGTCTGATACTCTACTTTGCCATTTATGTTCACAAGCAGGCTACACAATGCAAACACTTTTTTTTCAAAGTTGGGAGATTTATCTTGGAAAATTATGCTCCCTAATACATTTTTTTCTCAATCAAATATGACTAAAAAAGACAGTAGAACAATTTAGCAAAATTGGGCATTTTGGTCTAAGACCAGTAAAAAAGGAAAATATTTTAACTGAAATACAGGCATCTTGCAGTCAGACATCTAAGTAGTGAGGAACAGCATGACATATCTCCAACTCCAACATCTTTGTGAAGAATTCACCGCAAATCCAAGAATAATGGGGGATAAAAGCCCAAACTCAGACACAGCTTTTAAATGTTAATGCCTGACATTATTGGCTGTATGTAATCTTCAGTGATTCAAAATTTTTTGAGGGACAAAGTAAACATATGAGGAAAAATAATGGATATGTTGCAAAATTAAAGACATTTGAGAAGGAGCCAGGGTAGGAGTTCGGTTTCATGCTTTTGGCAAAAAATACCGTCTTCATCCACTAGTTCTTGTCAATGTCAACAGGGATATCGACATATGAAATGAGATTAGACTAACTGTTGAAGATATGTTAAACAAATCACTATGAAATAGCAAAGAACCAGATAATTTTTGAGCACATACTTTATCTGTTTAATTTGTTCAGATCACTACTGTCAAATCTGTCTCAAAAACATGAGTCCTCTGGAAGGTAACTTCTTATAGTATGTTATCTTATATTGCAATCATGTATCAACTCAATATGAGACAGAAGCCATTGAAAACTGGTAAGAATCTATATTGGATTTTTTTCTTACCTTTTACAATAGAAGTATCAAGGATTGTCACAGTTGATGTTACACCCTGACTCATTGTGGATAAATGGACTGTGGATGGATGGATGGATGGATGGATGGATGGATGGATGGATGGATGGATGGATGGATGGAGGGATGGAGGAAGGAAATATTCAGACCAAGAAATTTAAGCTCCCAAAAAAAGTCTCCCTCCAGTGACTCTGAATTTTTTACTAAAAAGCAGGAAGTGTCTGCTATGATCGCTGAAATATAGCCCCAACTTTGAAAACTGCAAGGAGGTCTAACATTCGTTTTTCAGTGGAATTCTAGACCAGAACTTTCTTCAGTTAAACATATTTGTTTCGACACTTTCTTGAAGGAATTTGTTCCCTGACCTTGAAAACCTGATTATTAATTATTTGATAAAGTTATGTTAAAAATGAATGCTGACATTTTTTCCTGATTTGCTTTAAGAAATTTGTCTGGAAGTCCTACATTTCTTCAGTTTTCTTTTATGGCAGTGATTTTGATTCTCAGTAGCTTGGTACACAGTTTGAAAATAATGATGATTTAATTTCCTTTAACAAGTCTCTTTCACCACTTTTATTAATGTAATACTCAAACATTTTGAATAGATATCAGCTGAAGTGTACAACGGGAAAGGATAATCTTACACATTTCTGAATATTTCTGAATCTCCGGAATATTTTGTCTATAATCTTTCTATCACTGCTGAGTCATTTTCTAGTAAACATGCTCACAGGCTGCCATGGCAAACTTGATTTGAGAAACTTCCAACATTGCCAGTTTAGTCTATGGAGTCATAGGACAGATGTATTGAGCGAACACCTCTGTCTAATTCAAAAACTGGTACATGAACAGAGTTACTAGCTGCAAAAGGATTACCTGAATCCGTCCATATTTTCATTACCATTTTGGCACACAGCCATTTAGAAAACAGATCTTCGAACCTCCAGCTGGGGTTCACATTTTAAACCTATGGATCTGACCTCCAATTCATAGGAAAAGCCACATCAACATGAATAAAGTGTTAGCAATCCCCAGGCACTAAAATCATTAGTTGTTGACTTCTTTAATAAATATTGAAATCTGAGTGGTTGATAACATGGTAACACAAGGTCTTAATACCTTTGCAGACTAGTTATGCAGTTATGTGAACTACCATTTCTCATGAGACTGCAACTACAATCTTTTCATCTGCTACATGGATAGCATTTCAACCTCAAGTCTTTCATGAACTGGTCCCAGCCTAAGGGCAGACATTGACAGGGCTTAGATGACATCATCATTGATAAATTTCCCATTTCTGGAAAATAGCTCACAGACACCATGTCAATGTTTTAGGGAATCAGTCTATTATTTCCACTTTTGATGATTCCTCTTGTTCAAAAAGTTCTAAAAACCAGTAGAAGAGAAAGCTAGTTGCATTGTGGTCTAGATAACCCTGGTTGTCATAGCTCAGGAGAGAGTGATCCAGTTTTACCAGTTCCTCCTCAAAGAAAGCATTCTATTTCAGCAGCAGATTATAGAGTTTTACTGGATGTTTGATACTCTCCATGTTACCTGAGTGAGATTTTTTATTCTCTTAGAAAAGAGTTTTTAGCACAGGTGTTGGATGCCTTAGAGGATACAAATAAGCCTTTAACTAGGAAACTTTGTTCAAAAAAATGAAAGCTTTCTCTCCTTCTTGCGAACATTATAACCTAGTGCTACTCCTGCTATAACTGTACCAAGTCATTGACTAACTTTCTGTGCTAGTGACAAAGGGTCTGCCGTATTTGTCTTTCAGAAAACATTGTTAAAATATTGCTAATCAACACTGAAGTTGTTTCTCAAGGAAGTTTTACATTTGAATCCTCCAAAAATATTTTTTTATTCTCTTCAGAATTTGGTCTTCATTCTGAAAACTTCGGCAGAGTCATACGTTAGGCCCATTTTTTTTTTAAAAAAGCTTTTGAGTTTCTGCTAAAGAAGACAATCCCCTCACCAACTGCAGGCTCATCAAGTAATCGATTTTTGGAGGTCCAGGCTGTTGTAAATTATTACTGTTGTAGTGACTTTTATGTGGATAGTGACTTTATGCCTTCTATTCCTTTGCTTAAGCCTAAAGTCATGTCAGCCATCGCCTTGAATCAAAACATCCAGTTCCCCTCCTGTTATCCTTATCCACAGGATTCATGGAAACATTCATTCAGAGCAAGAAAATTGGATGCACTGATAGTGAGACAAAATTTCTAACTGCTTAGCTGCTTGTAACAGATTCTTTGAAGACTCATGTGGCAAACTTCTTTGGAAGGCTGTCAGGGATCATTTTGTTAGGGGAATAGTTGCCACTGTTGCCTTCTTTAAAAGAATGTCATGTGTCACCACTTGTGAGGGTACAATATGGCTGACTGTCTTCACATATCTACTTGACCTTAATAACCATGCCAGGAATTTTCTTGCTAAATGCAAAAGGACGTTTAAGGGAAAACTCAGCATCTACCAGGCTAGAGGCTGTTGTTAGTCCTCAAACAGTGAAACCAGCAGTACAGGAAGTCTTGAGATTATGTCTTGAGCAAGAGTATATATTTTCTTTACTTTTTTCCATGATTTTGTTTAGTTTATTTGTTAACCTGGCATAAGTGTCCCTTTTCTTGGCTATGTGACTTGCTTGGATTTGCACACTAAGCAAAGGTAGGCATCAGGGATCAAACTCTGGATTTCTCTAAACAGGTAATTTCCAACAAATAGACTTAATTCCCTGCCCTACCAAACACTGAAAGCTTGATTTCTTGAACAAAGCTATGGATAATGTACTAGATGATGTGGTCATGAGAGCTGAACAAGGTTTGCTTGCTGGAGCACCTGCCTGGCATTTGCACACAATGCCTGGTATTGTACTCAATCAGTACAGAGAAGATGCGCCCAATAAAATGGCACATGATAGCTATAAGAAGAACTTACCATAGTGGGAGATTAATAGAATGGGCCACTCTTTACAGTATAGTCCTTATTCCACCTCTTTATGTGTTCCAGAAATATTTTTCATGCAGTATGCTATACCAAGTAGAGAATTTGGTGCATGCTCACACTCAGCCTTCTTTAGACAGTGCTCACCCATTGTGACTAAGAATGCTGTGGATTAACTTTTTTATTCAGTGAAGGGCATGAACACAGGATAACGGACTATGCTAGCTATGTAGCCTGAGATGTGGCCAACAATGGAATTTACTCAAACTGGGTATATTAATGTAGCCTGGAACTGCACATTACAGAAGTATGGTGCTTTCTGATATGGTATGTATGTATGTTTTTATTTATTTTAAACTGTTCACTAAGGTAGAACACTTATAAGTTCAGACCAATTACAGTCTTAATACAGGGATAAAAAAATGATCAGACATGCAAAGTAGACAAGAGGATGGTAGACTAGTGCTTAGAATATGTAGTAAATCCAATGTATTAATTTGCAACATGTACAAAAGTTTCCCAACATTTGAGAAAACAGAGTAGAATAAATTAGAGATGTGAAAAGGAGCAAATGATCTTAGTGGGCTAGTTAGAATGAAGAGTAGTTAAAGCAGACATAAGTGATATGACTTGAGAGGTAACAGGCACATTCTGCTTTTTTAAGTAAATGTGATTTTAGAGGGGAACATACCTCTCAACCTCTTGGAACAAGAAATATAGACAAAGCCATATATAAAAGTGGGACAAAGGCCCAAAAATAGAGACAGTTTTTAAATATTGCTCTTACAAAGAAAGATGATAGCATATCAGGTTTTGTGTTAGCATGAATTTTGCTGAAGGGTATGAAGTCTGAAACTCAAATATCTGAAATTATTTTCTAACTTCAACCTTTAAAGATTTGCTACTAGTTTGTCAGAAAACCACAATTTTATGAAAAATGGACCAAAAATATGAGGCAAAAATCTGGACATTCTGAGAAAATCTGTACAGATGAGAGGTGTGAAAGGAAATAGAGTTTGGAATAAGAAGGTGAGCTTTTAATTTCAGGTGGGAGGAACTCCTGTGGTTTGAGCTCAAGAATTGAGAAAGCATGATCAGAGATATGTAACTTCGATTGTGGGATTCATATTTTAGGGCCTGAGTGGTTCAGTTTTCTTTGGTTATATGGGGTGTGTGTCTTATTAGTTCTGATGTTAAAGGAAGCAGTGTATGATATTCATCGTTTTACACTGCTGCAGTCATCACACTAGGGTTATCTGCCGTCAGGCGGTCCCGCAGTCGGCCCGAGTTCCAAAGTCTTGGTCTGGCATCGGTTGCTGTTGCTTCTTCCCTGACGTCAGTGCGACAGGGGTATAAAAGGGGCAGCCAACGCCATTTTCTTCAGACGTTCTTGCCGCGCGGTGCCCGAAGCAGAAGTAATTCGCAAGTGCCAGTCGGCCGACTCCTGAGATTTTCAAATCGAATTTCAGACTGAAGTCTTCAATAAAGCTAAGTACCCCGTTGGGGAACCTTTTCTTGCCTCAGTCCGATGTCAAAAAAAGTTAATAATTGCATTTCTTGTGGGAAGCAAATACCTCATAAGGATTTTCATTCTTATTGTATCCCTTGCCTAGGCCCAGACCACGACATCACAGGTTGTCGGTTTTGTGCTAGGTTTAACAAACAAACTATTAAACGTCGGTTTGATTTTGCCCAATATTATTTTGGTAGAAAATTTAATTATACCATGCCGTCGGAGCAACCGACGACCGGGATGCATAAAAAGCGCAAAGATAAGGACAGGCAGCCGAGACCCAAACTAGCCACCGAGGCCTCTGCTAGGCCAGTCGCCGGTTCTCCGGTTTTCAGTGAGGCGCATACTGATGACCCTGATGACCGCTGATTTAGATCCCCAGCCTGCATCCGACTCCCAAGTGGAGATTGCAGGGCCTCCAGAGCCGTTATCTTTAGGCCCTTCTGACTCCATGGCTGAAGGGGATTCTGGTACAGTTGAAAGGCTGTCAGTTGCTGAAGGTGTCTTCAGACCGACTACACTTACTATTAAATCCTTTGCAAAACTGAAAACTCCATTAAACGTAAGGAAGCCTGTACAGCAGTCTCCAGTGCAAGGCCCCATGCCTAAGAAACAGATGCTTAAGATGGCCAAAGACTTAATTACCCTAATCAGGGGTTCCCATCCCCCACCTGACAACAGGCCTAGACAGGAGGAGGACTACGCTTCCTCTGACCAGGTTTCCATTACCTTAGATTCTTCTGAGGAACAGGACTACTCTTTTCCCCCTTATGAAGACTCTGATGCTGAAGAGTCTATTCCTTCAGCTTCTCCCTTAGAAGACTACTCTTTTGGGGAAACTTTACATACCATGAGGGAACATTTCCACTGGGAAGGCCAGGATTACTCTGATTCTAAGAAAAGGCTCTGAGAGTTCCTCTTACTACCCCAGCACAGACCCCTTGCTATTCTACCTGTGTTAGACATTGTGGATGATGTTTATTCAGAATCTATTCTTAACCCAGATTCATTACCTCCTGCACCAGCCAAACCAGACAGATACTACAGAGCCCCTGACTCACATAAATTCCTATATAAAAGCCCTGTTGCTGACCCAGAAAAAAATTCCCAGGGTCCCAAAGGGGTTAAGGCCTCTATTGCTAAAAATCCTGTACCATCTGAAAGGGATTCTAGAGCACTAGACAGATGGGGAAAGAAAGTATATACCTCAGCTACTCTAGCTATGAGGGCCTTAAATTGCCAGTTTCACATGCTGAAATATCAACAATATTTGATGCCTCAATTAAAACAAAAAATGAGCACACATAGAGAGCAGCCTGATTACAAGGAAATGCAAGATTTGTTGCATGCAGCAGAACAAGTGGGAAAACATACTTTGCAATGTGAATTTTATTCATTGGAAGCTTCTTGCAGAGCAGCTGTAACAGGGTCTGTCATTCGCAGGCATGCTTGGTTAAAAGAACAAACTTTACCTGATCATGTTAAAGCAAAGTTATTGGATGCACCCTTACAGCAGGATGTTTTATTTGGTGTGAAAGCAGAAGAGGTTTTAAAGAAAATGGAGGATAAGGCAAAATCTATGCAGACGGTCAAGGATTTTTTACAGGTTCAACCCCCTGGTTTCAGCAGAAATTGGCCAACCAAAAACTGGTCCTTTCCAACTTCTGACAGACCACAGAGGGGCAAATACAAATGCCCAAGGGGCAGAGGTCAGCCACAAGGATACAAGTTCCACTTTCACACTTTACCAAGGGTAAAAGGAATGCCAAACCTGCCATCAAATCAATGGGCAGAGGCTCAAAGACAAATTGCAGCACTCATGGACATGAGAGCCATTCAACAGGTTCCTACACAGGAGCAAGGACAAGGATTTTACTCAAGCCTCTTTTTGGTTCCCCAAAAGGACAAAGCCTGGGGACCCATTCTGGACCTTTCAATTCTAAACACATACCAGGAAGTACCCAAATTCAAGGTGCTCACACTACAGCAACTTCTTCCCATGCTGGGCAAGAAGGCTTGGCTAGTAACGTTGGACCTCAATGAGGCATACCTGCATGTCCCTATCAGACAAAATTGCAGAAGATACCTCCGATTTATAGCAGGTACAACTCATTACCAATTCTCTGCACTGCCATTTGGCTTATCTACTGCGCCCAGGGTCTTCACAAAATGCCTGGCACCAGTAATTGCATACTGCAGACAAAGAGGAATCCAAATATATCCATACCTGGACAACTGCCTTATTCAAGCAGACAGCAAGGACATTCTTTTAAAACATCTGGTGTTTGTAAAAAACCTACTAAGTTGCCTAGGGTACACAGTAAATGAAAAGAAGTCAAAACTAGTGCCTTCACAAGACATAATATTCCTGGGTGCCAGCTTAAATACAATGGCCCAGATGGCTTATCTCACACCAGATAAGCAAGGACAACTGACTCAATACTTCAAAATGATGGCAACAAAGACCCAACTCCCTGCAAGAAAAATTCTGCAGGCATTGGGATTCATGGCATCTTGCATACTACTAATACCATATGCCAAACTGCATATGAGGAAATTACAATGGTACCTGAAAAGCGTATGGACTCAACACAGCCACAGCTTGGAAACAATAATACCACTAACTCCCTGCCTTCAACAGGAGTTTCTATGGTGGGCTCAGGCATGTCACCTCAACAAGGGTCAGCCTTTCACCTTGCCCACAGCCAGGCAAACAATGACAACAGATGCATCAGATTATGCCTGGGGAGCACACATGGCAGGACAGTGTATTCAGGGCAAATGGACTGCAGATCAAATGCATCTCCACATCAATCAAAAAGAGATGCTAGCTGTACAAAATGCCCTAACAGCTTTCAAGGACCTCCTATATCCAGGACAACTTCTAATAAAGACGGACAACACCACAGTGATGTGGTACATAAACAAACAAGGGGGCACACATTCCTACCCCTTTGCAGGCAAGCAATGACCTTGTGGGACACAGCACTGACCTACCAAGTTCAACTACAAGCACAATTCCTGCCAGAAAAGAAAAATACATTGGCAGACAAACTAAGCAGAAATATCATGGAACCTCACGAATGGAAACTAGACCCACAAGTATTCACAATGATAACTCAATAATGGAGGAGCCTAGACATAGATCTGTTTGCCTCCCCCCAAAACTACCAACAGCGAAAGTTTTGCAAAAGGACATACCACACACTATCTTGGAAAGTGGATGTCCTCTCATTCAGTTGGAAAACACTAACAGTGTATGCCTTTCCTCCACTGCCTCTTCTGGCAAAGGTGCTGCAAAAAGCCAGATTAGAGAGGCCACAAATGATACTCCTTGCTCCAGATTGGCCACGCCAACACTGGTATCCAATATTAAGGAACATGGCTCAAGGCCCGCCATGGATTTTACCTCAAATTCCTCACCTGCTGACTCTGCAAAACAATCAGATTCTACACAGCCAGCTCAAGACTTTAAATCTGGCTGCATGGCAGATTATCTAAACAACCAGTCAACACTTCTCTCTACAGCTGTTATGGATGTCATCCTGGAGGCCAGGAGACCCAGCACCAGGGAAACCTACTCAGACAAATGGAAAAGATTCTGCGCCTGGAACCAGGCTAAAGGCCAAAATCCTCTTGTCCCAAATATTCCTCAGATTCTGCAATATTTAACTGAGATGTTGCACAAAGGCCTTTCCTTTTCATCTATAAAGATCCACGCTTCAGCTATTTCAGCTCATTACAACACGGATCCTCCTATTTTTTCACATCCATTATTAAGACAGTACCTCAGAGGGGCTAAGAACATAAGACTGCCCCGAAGAGCACCAACACCAACTTGGGACCTCAATTTT
Source organism: Protopterus annectens (assembly GCF_019279795.1). Classification (NCBI taxonomy): domain Eukaryota; kingdom Metazoa; phylum Chordata; order Ceratodontiformes; family Protopteridae; genus Protopterus; species Protopterus annectens. The sequence goes on along the minus strand of NC_056734.1, from coordinate 235,114,682 downwards.
GTTTTGGAAAAACCTACACTACCGCCCTTTGAGCCAGCTTTATCAGCTGATTTACAATTTATATCATGGAAATCTGCCCTGCTGCTAGCAATAACTTCAGCACGAAGAGTCTCAGAGTTACAGGCCCTAATGGCAGTGGAGCCTTTCATCATTTTTCATCAAGACAGAGTCTCTTTATGAACTAACCCTTCCTTTATGCCAAAGGTAGTATCCAGTGTGGCTCTAAACCAAACCATTCATTTACCCACCTTTTATCCAAACCCCCAGAATAAAGGGGAAAGGCTCCTACCCTTTGGACATTCACAGGCAATTACGTTTCTACTTGGATAAAACAAAGGTTTTCAGAAAATCTGATCAGCTCTTTGTATCCTATGTTGCAGGATCACAAGGAAAGCCTATATCAAAACAGACCATTTCAAAATGGATAGGACATTGTATCCATTTCTGCTACACACACCATGGGAAACCTGTACCTGGTAACATTAGGCCTCATTCCACCAGGGCTACAGCAACATCAGCAGCCTTCCTCAGAGGTGTACCAACCAAGGATATTTTGGAAGCTGCAACTTGGAGTTCAGTGCACACCTTCACCAAGCACTACCACTTACCTCTATACTCAAAAACCAGAGCTGGCTTTGCCACTGCAGTTTTGCAGGGCCTACTAGCTTCTCCAAACCCTATTTAGTACCAACCGCCCAGCCTTAGCTTTGGGATTCAACCCAAGTGTGATGACTGCAGCAGTGTAACACAATGAACATAGTACAGTTTTGTACCTACCATAAATGTAGATGTTCGAGTGTTCACACTGCTGCAGTCCAGGTTACCCTCTCACCTTCCCCTCTTCTTACCTGGGTTTTATCTATATCTCCCTGTTTATACAATCTCTAAGATGTATTTCTATATGGTGTATTTTTTTACAGCTGTAGCTATTGTTTTCTACTTATGTAATTTACTTAGGATTATGTATTGCCTTCCTATTTGGGGGCACCTGACATCTGGGGCAAGAAAAACTGAAGAAAATGGCATTGGCTGCCTCTTTTATACCCCTGTCGCACTGACGTCAGGGAAGAAGCGACAGCAACCGATGCTGGACCAAGACTTTGAAACTCGGGCCGACTGCGGGACCGCCTGATGGCAGATAACCCAAGTGTGATGACTGCAGCAGTGTGAACACTCGAACATCTACATTTATGGTAGATACAAAACTGTACTTTCTTGTAGGAGCCTGAACAGTTGAGATCCTAGGAATAGGTTTTCTGTTTGGATAAAACTGGGAGTTGGTTTGCCTTTTTAGTGTAAACAGTGGTATTCATTTCTTGGGAATGTGTGTAATAAATAATTTTGTTTTCTATTGTTTGAATATTGACAGAGTTTTTAGTAGTGACTGCTGATGTAAGAGGGAAGATGAATTTTAGTTGAGGGAGTAAGATTCATTTCCGTACTACATCTGGTGGGGTGAGAGAAGAAAGAGGATATTTTTGGGGCCTAGAAAAGTAAGGGAGTAAATTTTATGCATATTATCACAATGCAGGTGGAAAATGAGTGAGGGTCAAACCAGAGACCAAGATACTAGAGAAAGGAGACTTACTCTCTAAGGTGTTGGGATTGTAGATTGTTAAAGGTTTCTTGGCTCTACTGAGTTTTTGTTTAGTACCAAAAGGCATAGATTTAGTTTTGGATCAATTTAGTATGTGGCATTTAGTAGTAATCCACTGAATGGGTTAATTGAAGTAAGAATGTAGATCTTGCAGTAAGGTAGTAAGGGAGTGGTTGAAGCAGCAGAGGACCATGTCATGAGCATAGTGAAGGAGAGGAAGGTAAGGAAGATCAAGTGGAATTTTATTGATGTATATAGAGAACAGAAGGAGGCAAGAATATATCCTTGAGGTGCAACTTTGAGTAGTGCACAGGAGAGAGAGAGGTACAGGAGTTATACTTCAGTGTGAAATGTTAGTCAGGTATAAGTGTAGCCTGGCACTGGACGACACAGAAAAATGGCATTTTTTGATCAAAGAATGAACAGCGTCTGTATATAATGGTCTAATTTGGGAACTGAGTAAATACTGTTCTAACATAACTAGAGAACTATAGTTAGCCATTTTTAGGGGATTCTGTGAAAGTTCTATCTTTTGATAGATATATTCTGGACTGTGATATGGTTTCCTGGTGACACTAAGTTAGATAAAGTGGGTACACAAGAATGAATAGAATGAAAGAATGAGTGATTCTAAATAGGTCAGGCCACAGGAGCTAGATTGCTGTTACATATGTCTGTAGTCAATCACAGCCTCATTGTTGCTCAAGGAAAATGTTTGCTAAAGGACTCATTTCAGTGTTTAAACCCAACCATCAAAGTCAAGACTAAAGACAAAGACATTGATAATCAACTGTTATGATGCATCCCTCTCACAGTAGTGCAAATCTTTGTTTCAATAAACTTCTGAGAGGAGATAAAGCCAGTACTACAACCTTCTTGGGTATATGACCAAAAGATTGCAGTAATGAGGTACAAAGTCACAATCTACTTTGTATGAATATTTAATTCACACCATCTTCAGTTGTTCATAATGTGGCTTGGTCATTCCCTCCAATAGAGCTCTAGAAGTTTGCATTGTAACTTCCAATGGACTGAGTCTAAGCTTAATGATATAATCAAATTATATCCTCACATTTCAAACAAATATTCATATCTCTGGAACCATAGGGGTTACTAAAGAAGTGTAAATAGCAAACTCTTCAGCACAAACTATTTTTTTACAGGGGTAGTATTTTTTAGCATCTAGGTCTTAAACTGAATTTTAAAAGTCACAGTAAACACAGGAACTGTTACGTTTGTAATGTGTTGTAAACATGCAATATCTGAGCAATCACTCAAGTTACACACATACTGTAAAGCGCATTTTGTTCAACCAACTACCAACTGTCATATACGGTTAAGCAGGTCTGTCTGTGCTATGTGGTCACCAAGATATTTAGAAAAAACATGACAGTTATGGCAATATAAATAAACTCTTATATGGAGAGCAGTTAATATTTCTGCCTGCAATAGACAGTCAAATATCAATACAGCTGTGCTTGCCATTGTTTAAGCTTTAAGATATCTTTTAATACTTTGTATGTAGCATTGATTGGAATTATCAAGGCAAATATGAACAAGCAGTATTTGATGCCTAGAAAAGTCAGTAGGATGTAGGTGTAGAAACACCTGTAGAAGTCACTCGGATGTAATGAATTAACAACTTTATCATCCAGAGCTTCCATGTTGTATTTTAAAGACCCTCTCTGCATGGGTTATTATTTATTTTTATTCAACATTTGTTAATAGTGTCTGTAGACTAACCTAAAAAGACAATGTTAAGCCATAACCTTGGAGCAAGGTATAAAAATGCATATATACAAAGTGAGTGCAATAAAGAAACACAAAAATAAAAAGCACAACCTTGCATAGTTTAGAACTGTGTATCAGAAGGAAGCATAAGAAAGACACAGCCGATGTATAATACAACAGAAATGCAAAATCTTAAGTACTGCTCATATCAAATGGTGGCACAAGGTTTCTGTTAGGGGTACAGAGTAGGCTACAGACTTTGCATGATGCCTTTTTATGGGAAGGATAACTTCAGATGATTCTTAAGCTAACTTAAGGATGGCAGAGATAATCCAACAGGCACAAGTCAAGTCTGATATCCCACCTGTGACCCACAGGGTGACAGGACTAACAAGAAACAGAATGCAAAGAAGTAGCCCAAATAAAATCTCTTTTACTAGCACTTCTAAGAGTCTATCTCTAATACCTTCACTGTGGGAGAAATAAAGATGTCCAAGTTGAAGTTTCAAGTACTTTATTCAGTTAAGTAGGTAGATGGATGAGTGTTCTTGTTCTAATACATTAATTTCAAGAGGTCAATTATTTAAAGGCAGTTGCAGACAATGGTGGGGAGGATCCATGGGAACAGATTGAAGGAAAATCTGGGAGATGGAAAAACGACTAGCTAATCCCAAAGCATAGACGTTAGTCCCTTATTCGGATTCTCCTGAAAGACCTGTGAGGATTTACCAGCTCAGCAGCCAGTGGAACCTCATTCTTAGTTAAATGCTTTTTATTTTTAACAAACACAACAGGGCAACACACCAAGAGCTACCACTACAGAACTATATTTAAGAAAACTTCCACCCGAGCTTCATCAGGTTCATCTAACAGAATGGTTTAGAGTCTGAACTGAAAATGTCTGCTTTTATGAGGCTATCACCAGATTTTATTAGCCTGTTTTTTTAACACAAGGCTGAGGGGTATGAGAAATGCATAGTACTCTGGGATGGGCCCCTTCCAATCTCACGTTGGGGGCTTGGAAACACTTGTGGCACTGGTCACAGCTGAATGGTGCCATTCCTTCATGGCATCAGCTCTGCATGTTCCTCATGTACATTTACATATGACAGCATGCTATGTGTTGTGTGTAGGTAAGTCTCCACGTTATGGAATGTGACCACATCAGATGTCAGTGTATGTTTTGTGCGAGCTTAGGGAATATTTACTTTGGCTCCTGATAAAACTGTTGTGCTGTCTAAAAACCTATGAGCAGCTGAGTCTGGTGTACATGGAAAGATGAGCCACTCCTATCTTCATAATCACTCCCCATTTATATCAGACAGCATGCAGAAATAATTACCTCACTTGCTGCTTTCAGGTACTGTAGCAGCTACTTACCACCACCAGGAGGCACTGTACTTTTGACTGCAATCCTGGTCCTCCATCTACACAGGGAAGGAGACACACTATATCTCTTACTTGGCCAGATTTATAGCATAACAGACTGATCCAAGCCTAGCTGGTCATGTCACCAGTTCTTAACTTTGAAACATTAATTAAGAATGGTTTCCTCTAGCAGTGCAATTTATGACTTGCACAATAAGCAATGGCTGTGAGATAATGTAGGAACATTGGGCACAGAGAGGGTAAGGACAGGAAATAGTACTAGCAGGGAAAGAACAATAACTGAAGTATAGTTATGTAGAAATTAGTGTCCAGGCTTGAAACTCAAAATTTAGTGGCCCAGGGTCAAATTTGCTCTGGTTGACTGTTGCCATTGTTATAATGATGTGGGACCTTTGTAAGTTAGTTGTTGTTTTACTATTTGTTGACTGAGAGAACTGGTCTACTGGCCCTTTTCATCACAACCCAGGCTCACAGAGAAACATGCAGTTGATTTATGTGCTCTACATTCATAAATATAGGTGGCAACCTCCTGGTAGACCTATACACTCAGGCACAAGTAGTATGCATGAGCTTTAGGCCAGGTCTTGAATAATATATTTTACCTGTTTGTGAAACAAATTGATTCATTTATCTTAAACAGTTAGAATTAGATATAAAAATTAAAAGACATAGTTTTACAGGAAGATTTTTTTCTGTGCCTGTGCAAGACGTGCACCATTTGGAAGCAGTACAAGTTTAGATGGGTGATGCTCCACAGAGTGCTTTTATTAGCGTATTGTTAGAGTTTTCATTAACCCATAATGAGTTTAGATTTAATACAGTTGGACTTGCAGAAGAATACATATATATATATATATATATATATATATATATATATATATATATATATATATATAATATATATATATATAGGTCTATAATAAAAAATCAGATTGATCAACCAAATGCTAGTGATCATGAAATGAAAAAAATGCTTTAAAAACAGCAATTTTTCCAAAAAAAAAAAAAAAAAAAAAAAAAAAAAAAAAAAAAAAAAAAAAAAAAAAAAAAAAAAAAAAAAAAAAACAAAAAGTAAACAAAACCCCCCCCCACCCCTTAACCCCCAACACCGAGATTCGAGAAGCACAGTCAGTGGGGTCATGGCAAAACAAGGCCAGCAATCTTTTTTTTTTTGAAAAAAAATCGATAGATGTCAGATGTTTTATTTTTTAGTATTCTAAATAGAGATGAATCAGCGTTTGCTGATTCAATATAGACTACATATATATATATATATATATATATATATAGAGAGAGAGAGAGAGAATTAAGGCAATTAAAGAAAGGATTTCATACATACATACAAGATTTTTACGTGCCGAGTTGCCGTCCCTGATGCACAACCTTCAACGGAGGTGCTCCGTTTCATGCATGTCTCCAAACAGAAGATGCTCTAGCTGAGAATCGACCAGGACAACGTCTTACTGTGAGGCAACAATGCTACAGCAGCACCACCACCGCAGTTATACATACATATGTATAAATAATAAAAATAATATATATGTTCACGATGGAAGAAATTGGAATATTACAGCAATTCATATTTTTGCATATAATTTTTTGACTTACGTATGGAGAATATAGTGCAAAATATTGACATATGTTGTTTTCAGATTATAGACTGAGGGAATAGATTTTCGAGTCTCCTGAATTTTGCTTTTAGAAGTGAGACTAGTATAGCAGACAGAACAGTGCAGAGCAATGATGACTTGTTATTTATGGAAGAAAATAAAAATGTGCAGATTGTGAGGCCTGCAAATATATGCTGGGCAATATGAGTGAGAGAAAGGCATTTTTATGATTGTCAAAAGGTATATATTGGGGAAACAAAGCATAAGGACTTTGATTAAGGGTTATGTTCTAACAAACAAAATGTATTTGCATTAATTATACAGTCTGTGGGGCAGTGTGTGTTAGATGGTTTGTAATTACATCTGCCACAATAACAGAACTTTTCATTTCTAATGACATCATTACACCATGCGCATCACTACACCTAGATACATCAAGAGATTAGCATGTAAAACAATAAAAAATTAAAGGAGATAAGAAAGAGAAAGAAGATTTTAGTCATGGGATATATGAACCTTCCAGAATGCAGCCTGAGAAATTCTGAGCTCTGAACTAGAGATTCATAGGTTCATAGGTAATTACTGGGTGCAAGATTCTTTACAAGCCTAGCCAATAATACCTAGGATATGACAACAGTAAGTCTTAATTCCCCAGATATGGGATGGGGTAGTATCAGGGTAGTGGGTCTTTGGGTGTTGGAGCCCTGTGCCATTTTACAGACTGCCTCTATCCATAAGGGACATGGACAGTACCCCACCCGGGAATTTATGGTTTTGAAGAGTGAGGGATGTGCTTTGTTTTATGATGATGGGAAGTTTATTTCGCAGACAAGGCAGCCATTGGGATATGAATATGTCACTTTAGCAAGTTCTGTTAGAATGAGAAATAAGGTCAGGTCCAAAAACTGCCTTCCAGTTTATAGCCTGCTACAGACCACCCTCCCTAACCCAGGAACCCCACTCGGCCTTCATGAGAACACTGGAAAATATGAAGGTCTCTCCAAACACCATTATATTGGGTGACTTCAACTACCCAAACATAGACTGGGAGCATTACTCTAGCTCCAACACCCTAGCCCAAAGGTTCCTAGAATTTATAAACTCAAATGCTATGGAACAACTTGTTACCACTCCCACAAGAGGGGAAAACATACTGGACCTGATCATCACCAACATGGGGACTCTATGCTCCAGACCAGAAGTGTATCCCTCACTGGTAAGATCAGACCATAAACTAATCTCACTGGATGTTCACATCCCGACACCACCTGCCCAGAAAACCTCAGTGAAAAACTTCTCTAAAGCAAATTTCACACTCCTCAAAACTGAGGTGGAATCCTTCAAAGTCCCCGGGCCTGTGGAAAATACGGTCCAGACCGCAGAATCCTTTATAAACGCATTCTATGAACACCTTCAGGAATGCATGGATCATGCGATCCCAAATAAAACCAAGACCCAATCCTCCAAAGGCAGACGTCTTGTCTGGTGGACCCCAGCCATAAACAAGCTATACAATAGAAGGAGGAAGCTACTAAATGATAGAGCAAAATTCCAAAAGGAAGGCATCTCTGATCAGTATTAGCAAAAACTACGGGCACTCATAAAATCGTCTAAGGCCAGCTCCGAGAGAAAAATTGTACAGGACACTAAAGATAATCACAAGGCTTTCTTTAGTTATGTTAGGAACCAGGGTGGTAATTCCCAGATATGCTCAGAATTAGTCCAAAATGACAAAAATACACGAACCCACAGACATTGCCAACATCCTAGCTGACAGGTTCAGCGCAAACTTCTCCCCTCCCCACCAAAGGGCAAATATCTATTCCAGCAGAGTGCTGCCCCTGACATCTCAGATGCTCAGGTAAGAGCCGCCCTCTCCAAAGCAAAAACACAGCATCAATGGGACCAGACGGTGTCCCAGGCTGCATCCTACATGAACTCCAAGAAGAGCTAAACCCAAACATAAAACTACTGTTCAATCTCAGCCTTACTACAGGATATGTACCCAAAGAGTGGCGTACAGCAACTGTGGTCCCTCTCCACAAAGTTGATGCCTCAACGGATCCTGGAAACTATCACCCCATAAGCCTGACTAGCTTGGTCTGCAAAGCTATGGAAAGGATAATCATGGACCTCATAAATAAAGATATTGGGGACCTACAGACACTGGATCCTACCCAGTTTGGCTTTGTTAAGGGCAGATCCTGCCTCTTAAACTTGGTTGATTTCTTTGAAACAGTCACCAAGGCCATTGACGAGGGGAAGGTGGTCCACACAGCCTACCTGGACCTCGCAAAAGCGTTCGATACAATACCCCACTCGGGCATTATAGATAAGCTCACCAGCTTAAATATAAACCCCTATGCCACTAGATGGGTTGCAAACTGGCTCAAGGACAGAACCCACATGGTTAGAATTGCTGGAGCCATGTCAGACTCCAAACAAGTTACAAGTGGCATCCCACAAGGCTCAGTCCTGGGACCTCTCTTGTTCAGTATATATTTCTTGGAGGCACAGGCCAACACGGAAGGACTGTGGCTGACCAAGTTCGCAGATGACTGCAAACTGGGCGCCATAATCGACTTTCCAGCCGATACAAGCATCCTTCAAAAGGGCCTCATAGAAACAGACAACTGGTGCCAGAGCCATGGCCTCAAGCTAAATGCCAAAAAGTGTATAGTCACCCCCTTTGGCAAAAACAAAGTGCCCACAAATTACCACATAGGTGGTAATCCATTAAGTACAGAAGAAGTAATTAAGGACCTGGGGACCCAAGTTGATAGCAATCTCTCATTTGACAACCACGTGGCCAAAGTGGTTAGAAAACATTTTATATAGCCCACCTAATCATGAAGGATTCACATCTAGATCAGGGAGGTCATCGTGCCTCTTTACTCATCCCTCATCAGGCCCATAATTGAGTACAATGCCCCTTTTGGGATGTACCTTACCAGACACCTGCAGCAACTGGAAAGACCCCAAAAGTACCTCACCAAGAGGATCAAAGGGCTCAAACAGATGCCATATGCTGCCCGGTTAAAGAAACTCCAGCTCTACTCAGTGGCATACTGCCTGTTCAGAGGCGATCTGTGCCTGACGTATAAAGCCATGTCCAACCCGGAATTAATGGACATGCTGCACCTCAGAAAATCCAAGTCCTATCAAGCTACACACTTGAGAGACTTGAACCTCAGCACTGAAATAAATAGGACATGCTGGAAGGACAGATTCATAACCCAGAGGCTCCCTTCACTCTGGAATAAAATCCCAGTCCAGGTTAGGCAGAGTCCCTCATTGACTCTCTTCAAGAGGAATCTTGATGAGTGGATGGGAGATCGTAGGTTTACCCCGGGTATGCCTTCTGTGTCACTGTTAGACAGAGGCACAGTATACTAACCTCAAAAAAAGGGCATAGCAAAATTAATTTAAAATGGGTGGCAAAAGCCAAACACATTCTGGCTAGGCTTATAAATGCCCTAGGGCAGATAGCCTAGTATGAACCTATGAACCTATGTAATGTGTTACCCTTGTAAACGTTTGCTTGCGAATATGTAACATTCTCATCAGGGCTGGATCATAGAATGCCTTGTAAGTTAGGAATAAGTCCTCTCTCAGTAAATGATATGAGACAAAGTAAAGGGAGAGGGCCTTTAGCTGGGCGGATTAAGAAATTTGTCTTACGCTTTGTATTTTTTAGTGAAAAAACTGTGGGGCTGCTCCAGTTGGTGCAAGTGCCTGCTTAGGTACATGTAGAAGGGAGCATTGTACTTGATTATGGGCCTAATGAGAGCCAAGTGCAATAGCACTATGACTTCATTTGATCATGATGCCATGACTTTACTTATGAGTTAAGCCACACTGAAGGATTTCCTCACTACTGTAGCTACCTGGTGGTCAAAGTTTAGGATACTGTCTGTTTTCCTAGGTCCCTTACTACATTTAGGGGTGAGCTATCAATATTATAATTAGCAAGGAGCTCTGATTTACTGAAGGGTATGATTATGCATTTTTTAGCATTTAATCTTAAGTGGGAACTGAGATCATGAACCTAGAGAGGTATAGCTAACTGGTACAGGACTGTGCTAAAAAGAGTTAAATTCTTAGAAAGGCATAGGAGATATGGATATGCAGATGAAAGTGTTTTTACCCACCATTTGTCACATATTGTATGGTTTAAAATGTGGACGGACAGGCAAAAAAGAGAAACAAAGATGATACTGTGGGATTTTTGAAGACTGAATTATATTGAGCTTGGGGAGAGGGTCAACAATAGGTTAGAGACTAGTAGCAAACTGAAGGAACATTAAAAACTGTGGTGGTGAGACTGCGCTGGAGTACCCAGACTATGGACAGTAGTATGAAGAAGATGCGCTGAAGGAACATTGCAAAGTGTGGAGATGAGCCTGCGCTGGAGTACCCAGACTACAGACAGTAGTATGAAGAAGATGCACTGAAGGAACATTGCAAAGTGTGGAGGTGAGCCTGCGCTGGAGTACCCAGACTACGGACAGTAGTATGAAGAAGATGCACTGAAGGAACATTGCAAACTCTGGTGGCGAGCCTGCGCTGCAGTACCCAGACTACGGACCGTAGTATGAAGAAGATGCACTGAAGGAACATTGCAAAGTGTGGAGGTGAGCCTGCGCTGGAGTACCCAGACTACGGACCGTAGTATGAAGAAGATGCACTGAAGGAACATTGCAAAGTGTGGTGGTGAGCCTGCGCTGGAGTACCCAGACTACGGACAGTAGTATGAAGAAGATGCACTAAAGGAACATTGCAAAGTGTGGTGGTGAGCCTGCTTGCAGTACCCAGACTGCAGACAGTAGTATGAAGAAAATGCACTGAAGAAACATTGCAAACTGTGGTGGTGAGCCAGTGCTGGAGTACCCAGACTACAGACAGTAGTATGAAGAAGATGCACTGAAGGAACATTGCAAACTGTGGTGGTGAGCCTGCGCTGCACTACCCAGACTATGGACAGTAGTATGAAGAAGATGCACTGAAGGAACATTGCAAAGTGTGGTGGTGAGCCTGTGATGCAGTACCAAGACTACAGAAAGTAGTATGAAGAAGATGCACTGAAGGAACATTGCAAACTGTGGTGGTGAGCCTGTGCTGGAGTACCCAGACTACGGACAGTAGTATGAAGACGATGCACTGAAGGAACATTGCAAACTGTGGAGGTGAGCCTGCACTGGAGTACCCAGACTGCAGACAGTAGTATGAAGAAGATGCACTGAAAGAACATTGCAAACTGTGGAGGTGATCCTGCGCTGGAGTACCCAGACTACGGACAGTAGTATGAAGACGATGCACTGAAGGAACATTGCAAACTGTGGTGGTGAGCCTGCACTGGAGTACCCAGACTGCAGACAGTAGTATGAAGAAGATGCACTGAAAGAACATTGCAAACTGTGGAGGTGATCCTGCGCTGGAGTACACAGACTATGGGCAGTAGTATGAAGAAGATGCACTGAAGGAACATTGCAAACTGTGGTGGTGAGCCTGCGCTGGAGTACCCAGACTACGGACAGTAGTATGAAGAAGATGCAGTGAAGGAACATTGCAAAGTGTGGAGGTGAGCCTGCGCTGGAGTACCCAGACTACGGACAGTAGTATGAAGAAGATGCACCGAAGGAACATTGCAAAGTGTGGAGGTGAGCCTGCGCTGGAGTACCCAGACTATGGACAGTAGTATGAAGAAGATGCACTGAAGGAACATTAAAAACTGTGGTGGTGAGACTGCGGGAGTACCCAGACTATGGACAGTAGTATGAAGAAGATGCGCTGAAGGAACATTGCAAAGTGTGGAGATGAGCCTGCGCTGGAGTACCCAGACTACAGACAGTAGTATGAAGAAGATGCACTGAAGGAACATTGCAAAGTGTGGAGGTGAGCCTGCGCTGGAGTACCCAGACTACGGACAGTAGTATGAAGAAGATGCACTGAAGGAACATTGCAAACTCTGGTGGCGAGCCTGCGCTGCAGTACCCAGACTACGGACAGTAGTATGAAGAAGATGCACTGAAGGATCATTGCAAAGTGTGGTGGTGAGCCTGCACTGGAATACCCAGACTACAGACAGTAGTATGAAGAAGATGCACTGAAGGAACATTGCAAAGTGTGGAGGTGAGGCTGCGCTGGAGTACCCAGACTATGGACAGTAGTATGAAGAAGATGCACTGAAGGAACATTGCAAACTGTGGTGGTGAGCCTGCGCTGGAGTACCCAGACTACGGACAGTAGTATGAAGAAGATGCACTGAAGGAACATTGCAAAGTGTGGTGGTGAGCCTGCGCTGGAGTACCCAGACTACGGACAGTAGTATGAAGAAGATGCAGTGAAGGAACATTGCAAAGTGTGGAGGTGAGCCTGCGCAGACTACGGACAGTAGTATGAAGAAGTTGCACTGAAGCAACATTGCAAACTGTGGTGGTGAGCCTGCGCTGCAGTACCCAGACTACGGACAGTAGTATGAAGAAGATGCACTGAAGGAACATTGCAAAGTGTGGTGGTGAGCCTGCGCTGCAGTACCCAGACTACGGACAGTAGTATGAAGAAGATGCACTGAAGGAACATTGCAAACTGTGGTGGTGAGCCTGCGCTGGAGTACCCAGACTATGGACAGTAGTATGAAGAAGATGCACTGAAGGAACATTGCAAACTGTGGTGGTGAGCCTGCGCTGGAGTACCCAGACTACGGACAGTAGTATGAAGAAGATGCACTGAAGGAACATTGCAAAGTGTGGTGGTGAGCCTGCGCTGCAGTACCCAGACTACGGACAGTAGTATGAAGAAGATGCACTGAAGGAACATTGCAAACTGTGGTGGTGAGCCTGCGCTGGAGTACCCAGACTATGGACAGTAGTATGAAAAAGATGCACTGAAGGAACATTGCAAACTGTGGTGGTGAGCCTGCGCTGCGGTACCAAGGCTAAGAACAGTAGTATGAAGAAGATGCACTGAAGGAACATTGTAAAGTGTGGTGGTGAGCCTGCGCTGGAATACCCAGACTACGGACAGTAGTATGAAGAAGATGCACTGAAGGAACATTGCAAACTTTGGTGGTGAGCCTGTGCTGCAGTACCCAGACTACGGACCGTAGTATGAAGAAGATGCACTGAAGGAACATTGCAAAGTGTGGAGGTGAGCCTGCGCTGGAGTACCCAGACTACGGACAGTAGTATGAAGAAGATGCACTGAAGGAACATTGCAAAGTGTGGTGGTGAGCCTGCGATGCAGTACCCAGACTACGGACAGTAGTATGAAGAAGATGCACTGAAGGAACATTGCAAAGTGTGGTGGTGAGCCTGCACTGCAGTACCCAGACTGCGGACGGTAGTATGAAGAAGATGCACTGAAAGAACATTGCAAAATGTGGTGGTGAGCCTGCGCTGGAGTACCCAGAATACGGACAGTAGTATGAAGAAGATGCACTGAAGGAACATTGCAAACTGTGGTGGTGAGCCTGCGCTGCACTACCCAGACTATGGACAGTAGTATGAAGAAGATGCACTGAAGGAACATTGCAAAGTGTGGTGGTGAGCCTGTGATGCAGTACCAAGACTACAGAAAGTAGTATGAAGAAGATGCACTGAAGGAACATTGCAAACTGTGGTGGTGAGCCTGTGCTGCACTACCCAGACTACGGACAGTAGTATGAAGACGATGCACTGAAGGAACATTGCAAACTGTGGAGGTGAGCCTGCACTGGAGTACCCAGACTGCAGACAGTAGTATGAAGAAGATGCACTGAAAGAACATTGCAAACTGTGGAGGTGATCCTGCGCTGGAGTACACAGACTATGGGCAGTAGTATGAAGAAGATGCACTGAAGGAACATTGCAAACTGTGGTGGTGAGCCTGCGCTGGAGTACCCAGACTACGGACAGTAGTATGAAGAAGATGCAGTGAAGGAACATTGCAAAGTGTGGAGGTGAGCCTGCGCTGGAGTACACAGACTATGGGCAGTAGTATGAAGAAGATGCACTGAAGGAACATTGCAAACTGTGGTGGTGAGCCTGCGCTGGAGTACCCAGACTACGGACAGTAGTATGAAGAAGATGCAGTGAAGGAACATTGCAAAGTGTGGAGGTGAGCCTGCGCTGGAGTACCCAGACTACGGACAGTAGTATGAAGAAGATGCACTGAAGGAACATTGCAAAGTGTGGAGGTGAGCCTGCGCTGGAGTACCCAGACTATGGACAGTAGTATGAAGAAGATGCACTGAAGGAACATTAAAAACTGTGGTGGTGAGCCTGCGCTGGAGTACCCAGACTATGGACAGTAGTATGAAGAAGATGCACTGAAGGAACATTGCAAAGTGTGGAGATGAGCCTGCGCTGGAGTACCCAGACTGCAGACAGTAGTATGAAGAAGATGCACTGAAGGAACATTGCAAAGTGTGGAGGTGAGCCTGCGCTGGAGTACCCAGACTACGGACAGTAGTATGAAGAAGATGCACTGAAGGAACATTGCAAACTCTGGTGGCGAGCCTGCGCTGCAGTACCCAGACTACGGACCGTAGTATGAAGAAGATGCACTGAAGGAACATTGCAAAGTGTGGAGGTGAGCCTGCGCTGGAGTACCCAGACTACGGACCGTAGTATGAAGAAGATGCACTGAAGGAACATTGCAAAGTGTGGTGGTGAGCCTGCGATGCAGTACCCAGACTACGGACAGTAGTATGAAGAAGATGCACTGAAGGAACATTGCAAAGTGTGGTGGTGAGCCTGCACTGCAGTACCCAGACTGCGGACGGTAGTATGAAGAAGATGCACTGAAAGAACATTGCAAAATGTGGTGGTGAGCCTGCGCTGGAGTACCCAGAATACGGACAGTAGTATGAAGAAGATGCACTGAAGGAACATTGCAAACTGTGGTGGTGAGCCTGCGCTGCACTACCCAGACTATGGACAGTAGTATGAAGAAGATGCACTGAAGGAACATTGCAAAGTGTGGTGGTGAGCCTGTGATGCAGTACCAAGACTACAGAAAGTAGTATGAAGAAGATGCACTGAAGGAACATTGCAAACTGTGGTGGTGAGCCTGTGCTGGAGTACCCAGACTACGGACAGTAGTATGAAGACGATGCACTGAAGGAACATTGCAAACTGTGGAGGTGAGCCTGCACTGGAGTACCCAGACTGCAGACAGTAGTATGAAGAAGATGCACTGAAAGAACATTGCAAACTGTGGAGGTGATCCTGCTGGAGTACAGACTATGGGCAGTAGTATGAAGAAGATGCACTGAAGGAACATTGCAAACTGTGGTGGTGAGCCTGCGCTGGAGTACCCAGACTACGGACAGTAGTATGAAGAAGATGCAGTGAAGGAACATTGCAAAGTGTGGAGGTGAGCCTGCGCTGGAGTACCCAGACTACGGACAGTAGTATGAAGAAGATGCACCGAAGGAACATTGCAAAGTGTGGAGGTGAGCCTGCGTTGCAGTACCCAGACTGCGGACAGTAGTATGAAGAAGATGCACTGAAGGAACATTAAAAACTGTGGTGGTGAGACTGCGCTGGAGTACCCAGACTATGGACAGTAGTATGAAGAAGATGCGCTGAAGGAACATTGCAAAGTGTGGAGATGAGCCTGCGCTGGAGTACCCAGACTACAGACAGTAGTATGAAGAAGATGCACTGAAGGAACATTGCAAAGTGTGGAGGTGAGCCTGCGCTGGAGTACCCAGACTACGGACAGTAGTATGAAGAAGATGCACTGAAGGAACATTGCAAACTGTGGTGGTGAGCCTGCGCTGCAGTACCCAGACTACGGACAGTAGTATGAAGAAGATGCACTGAAGGATCATTGCAAAGTGTGGTGGTGAGCCTGCACTGGAATACCCAGACTACAGACAGTAGTATGAAGAAGATGCACTGAAGGTACATTGCAAAGTGTGGAGGTGAGTCTGCGCTGGAGTACCCAGACTATGGACAGTAGTAGGAAGAAGATGCACTGAAGGAACATTGCAAACTGTGGTGGTGAGCCTGCGCTGGAGTACCCAGACTACGGACAGTAGTATGAAGAAGATGCACTGAAGGAACATTGCAAAGTGTGGTGGTGAGCCTGCGCTGGAGTACCCAGACTACGGACAGTAGTATGAAGAAGATGCAGTGAAGGAACATTGCAAAGTGTGGAGGTGAGCCTGCGCTGGAGTACCCAGACTATGGACAGTAGTAGGAGGAAGATGCACTGAAGGAACATTACAAACTGTGGTGGTGAGCCTGCGCTGGAGTACCCAGACTACGGACAGTAGTATGAAGAAGATGCACTGAAGGAACATTGCAAAGTGTGGTGGTGAACCTGCGCTGCAGTACCCAGACTACGGACAGTAGTATGAAGAAGATGCACTGAAGGAACATTGCAAACTGTGGTGGTGAGCCTGCGCTGGAGTACCCAGACTATGGACAGTAGTAGGAAGAAGATGCACTGAAGGAACATTGCAAACTGTGGTGGTGAGCCTGCGCTGGAGTACCCAGACTACGGACAGTAGTATGAAGAAGATGCACTGAAGGAACATTGCAAAGTGTGGTGGTGAGCCTGCGCTGCAGTACCCAGACTACGGACAGTAGTATGAAGAAGATGCACTGAAGGAACATTGCAAACTGTGGTGGTGAGCCTGCGCTGGAGTACCCAGACTATGGACAGTAGTATGAAAAAGATGCACTGAAGGAACATTGCAAACTGTGGTGGTGAGCCTGCGCTGCAGTACCAAGACTAAGGACAGTAGTATGAAGAAGATGCACTGAAGGAACATTGCAAAGTGTGGTGGTGAGCCTGTGCTGGAATGCCCAGACTACGGACAGTAGTATGAAGAAGATGCACTGAAGGAACATTGCAAACTTTGGTGGTGAGCCTGCGATGCAGTACACAGACTACGGACCATAGTATGAAGAAGATGCACTGAAGGAACATTGCAAACTGTGGAGGTGAGCCTGCGCTGGAGTACCCAGACTACGGACAGTAGTATGAAGAAGATGCACTGAAGGAACACTGCAAAGTGTGCAGGTGAGCCTGCGCTGGAGTACTCAGACTATGGACAGTAGTATGAAGAAGATGCACTGAAGGAACATTGCAAAGTGTGGAGGTGAGCCTGCGCTGCAGTATCCAGACTACTGAAGAAGATGCACTGAAGGAACATTGCAAAGTGTGGAGGTGAGCCTGCGCTGGAGTACCCAGACTACAGACAGTGGTATCAAGAAGATGCACTGAAGGAACATTGCAAAGTGTGGAGGTGAGCCTGCGCTGGAGTACCCAGACTATGGACAGTAGTATGAAGAAGATGCACTGAAGGAACATTGCAAACTGTGGTGGTGAGCCTGCGCTGCAGTACCCAGACTATGGACAGTAGTATGAAGAAGATGCACTGAAGGAACATTGCAAACTGTGGTGGTGAGCCTGCCCTGGAGTACTCAGACTACGGACAGTAGTATGAAGAAGATGCAGATGTGGGTACAGAAGAATGTGAGGTCAATGAAGTCAACAATTATGACAAAGTATTGGCCATAAATGAAGGGGAAAGGAGAAACATAGAGATGGAGGCAGAGCAAAATGGGTAGCAGAAGTCAATGTGGAGAAAGGCAAGGTATGATACAGAGGCTTGTGTTAATAGGAATGATGTTAGTATAAAGAAAAAATGACTACCGGAGTATTAGATGGGGTGTCAGTCCATGGCACAGTAATCACCACTGTGCTTATGTCACAGATACTCGGTGGAACAGAGAGTTCAAAAATACCTCTTTACTGGTGTTACAAAGGTAGCTACAGTTTATATGATGGGAAGAAGAGTCTAAGAAAGAATAAAAAAGTCTGAAAATAGAGGTAGAAAACTTGGAACTTAGGTCCATTGTAGATGCATGCAAAGTTCTGCAGTTGGGCCACAGCTGTGGTTGAAGTTATCATTTTACTGGAGGAAAACTGATGCAAATAGACCATGTAAAGGATCTGGGAGTGTGACTCACATTTGGACTGTATCAAAAGTAGGTTAATGACAGAGCACTGGTAACTGCAAACAGGTAGCTGGGGGTGTATTCTTAAGAAAGCAGACTCCAAGTTAAAGTTCCAATGATTTTGCTCTACCAGTCCTGAAAAAAACATACTTTAGTTATTTTGTGCACTTCTGGTGACCATTGAAGGAATGGGATATCAGGATGCTGGAAAGAATCACAGGGGAAAGTGACCAGAAATGTGTGTGGCAATAATGGGAAAGATGATGTTACCAGACTCTAGAGTATTTGATGTTCTGCTTGCTAGAGAGTAGAAGAGACAGAAAGACATGATCGTTGTGCACAGGATCATGTCAGGAAGCTAAAAAGAGCTCATCATGAACAAAAACGATGGAGGGGATGCAAGGTGCAGGCAGAACAGAAAGATAGAGCGGTGGGTGGGGGTGCAGGAAGAACAAAAAGGATGGAAGGGTGGGTGAGGGTGAAGGCAGAGCAAGAAGGATGGCAGGGCTGGGTGCAGGTGCAGCAGAACAAGAAGGATTGAGGGATGGGTGGGGGTGCAGCAGGCAGAACAAGAAGGATGGAGGAGTGTGTGGGGTGGTGGGGGTGCAGGCAGAAATTGGGGGTGCGGCAGAACAAGAAAGAAGGAGGGGGTGGGTGAGGTCACAGGCAGAACAAGAAGGATGGATGAGGTGTGTGGAGGTGCAGGCAGAACAACAAGAAGGATGGAGGGGGTGGGTGGGGGTGCAGGCAGAACAAGAAGGATGGAGGGGCTGGCTGGTGGTGCAGGCAGAACAAGAAGGATGGCAAGAGTGGCAGAACAAAAAGAATAGGGGAATGTGTGGAGGGCAAGCAGAACATGAAGGATGGAAGGGGTGGGTGTGGGTGCAGGTAGCAGCTGGTGCATAGTCATTCCCTCCAGCATCAAAGTACTTACAAAAAGAGAGGGTTATGAACCCATGGGATAGACTGCAGGGATGGCTTTTAGAGAATTCACAGTAATATTCAATAGAGCATGGCATAGGTAAAAAAAGATAAGGCGGAAGGTAGAGATAGAGGGGAGGTAAAATATTAATGGATTAGTTTATTGCCTCTTCCTGCTGTCAATAAATATAATGTAATATAAAATAATATTCATCCAAAAAAGAAACTCCAAGCTGTTCTGCTGCTACAGAATTGTTGTCTTTTTTTACCATAGTCATGCACTAGAGGACATGTATAGGTTATTGTTACTTTTTTTTCAGGTCCATGCCCAAGGCTTTGATTCTGGCCTCTAGATGCTGATAAGATAGGTTTTGCATAATGTCTTACACATGTGGATTTACCTTTATTATTCTAGTTTTGTGCCACTATAAAGTACAGTTTTGTACCTACCATAAATGTAGATGTTCGAAGATCCACATTGCTGCAGTCCTGACACTTGGGTAGTCCGCTGTCCCAGTCGGCCCGAATACCAAAGTATAAGGCTGACGTCGGTCAAGGCGCATTAGTCTGACGTCAGGACGTCAGGGTACAAATGCGCATGACCGATGTCATTTCCTCAGTCTTTTCTTGCCCCAGATGTCAGAAGACCCTAAAAAGATAAGGCCAAACCAAAAAAAACTACAACACACCAAACACCCCTGTACCAAATATATGTACAATATATACAAAGTAAGAAAGGTACAATCCCACCCACACAACCACCCCTAAACACAGAGGGGAAGGAGGGAGGGAAAATTGGACTGCAGCAATGTGGATCTTCGAACATCTACATTTATGGTAGGTACAAAACTGTACTATGTTCTTCATCTCACATTGCTGCAGTCCTGACACTTGGGTAGAATCCCAAAGCAGAGGTAAGGGAGGATGGCAAATCACAAAGAAGCAGGAGCTGACAACATGCCCTGTAAAATAGCAGTGGCAAAACCAGCCCTAGATTTAGAGTAGAGAGGAAGGTGGTAATGCTTAGAGAAGGTATGTACTGAACTCCAAGTAGCTGCCTCCAAAATATCCTTAGTTGCCACCCCCCTTAGAAATGCTGTTGAAGTGGCAGTAGCCCTAGTGGAATGAGGCCTAATCCCAGCTGGAATCTCCTTGCCATGATGGGAGTAACAGAAAGTAATGCAAAACCCAATCCACTTAGAAATAGTTTGTTTTGACACAGGCTTACCCTGAGAACACAAAGCAAAAGAAACAAACAACTGCTGAGACTGCCTAAAATCCTTAGTCCTGCTTAAATAATAACGTAATTGCCTGTGTACATCTAAAGTGTGCAAAATCTTTTCCCCCTTATTTTGGGGATTTGCATAAAAGGTAGGCAAATGAATAGTTTGGTTTAAAGCCACACTAGAAACCACTTTAGGCATAAAGGAAGGATTAGTACGTAAAGATACCCTATCCTTATGAAAAATCAGGAAAGGCTCAACTGCCATAAGGGCCTGCAATTCAGACACCCTTCTTGCAGAGGTAATGGCTAACAAAAAAGCAGTCTTCCATGACAAATATTTCAATTCAGCAGTAGCTGCAGGCTCAAAAGGTTGTAGAGTGAGTTTCTCCAACACAAAATTGAGGTCCCAAGCAGGAGTAGGAGCTCTGCGTGGGGGTCTTATATTCTTTGCCCCTCTAAGAAATTGCTTGAACAAAGGATGAGAAAACAATGGTGGGTCACAATCATAGTGAGCTGAAATTGCTGCAGCATGAATCTTAATGGAAGAGAAAGACAAACCTTTGTCCAATAACTCAGTAAGATATTGAAGAGCCACACTCAAATTTGGCTCAGAAACATCCAAATCCTTTGCTGCACACCAAAATAAAAATCTCTTCCATTTTCCTGCGTACACTTTCCTTGTACTAGGTCGTCTAGCTTCCATAATCACATTCAAAACTTGTTGAGGAAGCTGAGACCTGCTATGGTTCAAAACAGAATATGCCAGGCTGTTAGATGAAGAGAGTGAAGCTTGACATTGAGTAGATGCCCGTCCTTCTGAGACAATAGGTGTGGAATCAAAGGTAAGGGCCATGGAGGCTTCCTTACCAGACTCCTCAGCAATGGGTACCAATGCCGCCGAGGCCAATCTGGAGCTATTAAAATCATCCTTGGCTAGTCTTGTCTGACCTTTAGGAGTACCTTTGAGAGGAGAGGCAGAGGTGGAAAGGCATACACATGAAGATTTTTCCAACTGAAAGAAAGAGCATCCACTTTCCAGGCTGTGTGATGAAACCTTTTCGTGCAAAACTTTGGCAGCTGGTGGTTTAGTGGAGAAGCGAACAGATCTATGTCTGGAGTTCCCCAGGACACTGTCAATGTCTGAAATACATGAAGATCCAGTTTCCACTCGTGGGGATCCATGATTTGCCTGCTTAACACATCTGCTAAGGAGTTCTGTGCTCCTGGCAGAAACCTTGCTTGAAGATTCAGTTGCAAACTGAGAGCAGTCTCCCACAAAATCATTGCTTGCCTGCATAGAGGATAAGAATGTGTTCCCCCTTGCTTGTTGATGTACCACATGACAGTTGTGTTGTCTGTCAGAATCAACACCTGTCCTGGAAGAAGTAAATCCTTGAAGGCCATTAATGCAAACTGGACTGCTAACATCTCCTTCATGTTGATATGTAGATGCTGTAGTCTGGCAGGCCACTTGTCTTGTATCCACTTTCCATTCAGATGAGCTCCCCAAGCTGTGTCTGAGGCATCTGTCGTTAAAATCTGACTCGCCTCTGGCCGGGTCACAGAGAGTCCCTTGTTTAGGTGACATTCCTGAGCCCACCACAAAAATTCCTTTTGAAAGAAAGGTATTATTGGAATGACAGTGTCCAAATCCTGGCAGTGCTGTGTCCATAAATTTTTGAGATACCATTGCAGCTTCCTCATATGCAGTTTGGCATTGGGAAGCACCAGAATACAAGATGCCATGAACCCTAAGGCTTGAAGGACTGTCCTTGCAGTCAGCATGGACTGATGAGAAAGTTGATGGAGGTAAAGAGAAAGATTCTTTTGTTTGTCCGGGGTTAAAAAGGCCATCTGGGTTGCTGTATTCAGTCTCACACCCAGAAAGCACATGTCTTGAGAGGGTACTAGACTGGACTTTATTTCGTTCACAGAATACCCCAGGCATCTTAGCACTGCTATCACATATTCCAAATGCTGAAGAAGCACGTCCCTTTCTTGAGCCAGAATCAGGCAGTCGTCCAAATAAGGATAGATTTGTATTCCTTTTAGCCTGAAGAAAGCTATCACTGGAGCCAGAACCTTTGTGAACACTCTGGGCGCAGTAGATAAGCCAAAGGGCAATGCAGAGAACTGATAATGAGAATTCCCAGCTCGAAAACGCAGATACTTCCTGCAAATTAGTCTGATAGGAACATGAAGGTAAGCTTCCTTGAGATCCAAAGTTACCATCCAGTGATCTTTGCCCAGCAGTGGTAAAAGCTGTTGTAACGTCAACATTTTGAACTTGGGAATGTCCAGATAAGTGTTGAGGATAGACAGATCCAAAATTGGTCTCCACGTGTTCCCCTTCTTTGGTACTAGGAACAGGCGAGAATAAAATCCTAGGCCCCTCTCTGGCACAGGAACCGGCTGAATGGCCCCTAATTGGAGCAACAGAGAAATTTGCTTGTGAGCCTCTTTCCTTTGTTGAGGAGGAATGTCTGGCATGCCTTTGAAAGGAGGCAAGGTATGGAAATAAAACCTGTAACCGTGGTGAATGATATCCAATACCCATCTGTCTTGGGTAATTAAACTCCAGTTTTCTTTGAAAAGTGCCAACCTTCCTCCCAAAGGTGCTGCCAGACGAGAAAATTCTGGCAGCTGAAAAGGCAGGTCATTGGGTCTGTTTACGAAAGGACTGACCCCTGCCCTCACCAGAAGACTGAGCAGGTGAACTCCCTGTTCTAGGCCTAAAAGAACCTTGAGCTCTGCCCCTACCACGTCTAGACCTACCCCTAGACTGGGAATCATAAGCAGGATATGTCCACCCCTTGGTAGGCCAATTTCTACTAAACTTGGAGGCTGAACCTGCAAAACCTTTAACAGTCTGCATAGACTTAGCCTTGTCTTCCATTTTCTTTAGAACTGCTTCCACAGGCGAACCAAACAACACATCAGATTGTAAAGGAGCATCTAAAATCCTTGTCTTCACATGCTCAGCTAAATTCTGATCCCTCAGCCAGGCATGCCTGCGAAGAACCGAACCAGTGGCAGCCACCCTCGAAGAGGCCTGCACAGCATCAAAACCACATTGCAAAGAATGCTTACCCACCTGTTCAGAAACATGAACTAAATCCTGCAACTCTTTACACTCAATACCTTCCGCCAAAGCATCTACCTTAGACTTTAATTGTGAAAGGAGATAATTTTGGTATTTCAACATGTGAAACTGGCAATTCAAAGCTCTCATGGCCAAAGTGGAAGAAGTATACACTTTCTTTCCCCATCTATCCAAAGCCCTTGCCTCTTTATCTGGAGGAACAGGATTTTTAACAACAGAAGCCTTAACACCTTTAGGCCCTGTGAAACAGTTTCTGGGTCTGCCCTAGGACTCTTAAAAGATACTTATGAGCTTCAGGCACCCTATAATATCTGTCCGGTTTAACTGGAGCAGGAGGCAAAGAATCAGGGTTCAGAGAAGCCTCTGCAAAAACATCCTCCACCACATCTAGAACAGGAGGTATAGCTAAAGGCCTATGCTGGGGTAGAAACAAAAATTCCCTAAGCCTTTTCCTGGAATCAGAGAAATCCTGACCTTCCCATTTAAAATGCTCCCTCATGGAATGAAGAGTCTCTGAAAATGAAAAATCCTCAGGAGGAGAAGCAGAAGGAGTAGAATCATCTACATCAGAATCAGAGTAAGGGAATACTCCTGCAAGTCTTCAGTCAAGACTCAGAAGCATCCGAACACTGCTCAAAACTCCCAAGCTCAGGTTCCACCCTAGGCCTCTTATCAGGAGGGGGCATAGAACCTCTAATCATAGTAATCAAATCTTCTGCCATCTTAAGCATATGCTTCTTAGGTACAGACCCTGAAGAACTAGGGGTAACACCTGAAACAAAACCTGGCCTGCCCCTGGGAGAAGCCTTGGAAACAGCAGGGAGGGCCTAACCACCTTAGGAAGGGAGGGAAGAACAGCCACCTGAGAAGCCCCTTCCGCCTGGCCTACCTCCTGAGAGGTCACATCTTGCAGTAATAAAGTCTCTCCCTGGGATTCCAAAGAAATTTCTGGCTGAACCTCTGGCTCCACCGAGCCCTCTAAAGAACCGGCGTCCGGGACGGTTCTTCCAGCCTAGGCTTTGCTGTTTTGTCCTTGCGCTTTTTGAGAAGCGGGCGCCGGAGCATCCGGCGGCATTTTATAATTACACGCTTCCCAAAACTAACCTGGCACAATCTAATCTTCTCTTTATAGTGCGTTTGTTAAATCTAGCACAAGAGCGACAGCCAACAACGTCGTGCTCAGGCCCTAAGCAAGGTATACACAAGGTATGGTAATCCCTATGAGGTATCTGTTTCCCACAAGAAATACAGTTATTCACTTTTTCTGACATCCGGTAAAATACTGAGGCAAGAAAAAAACAAAATATTCCCCAACGGGGTACTTAGCCAACTTGGATTCGGTCTGAAACTCCGACTTCGGAAAATCTCAGAACGCCAACCTGCACTTGCAAAACTGCTTCTGCATCGGACCACGCGGCAAAAAAGACTGAGGAAATGACATCGGTCATGCGCATTTGTACCCTGACGTCCTGACGTCAGACTAATGCGCCTTGACCGACGTCAGCCTTATACTTTGGTATTCGGGCCGACTGGGACAGCGGACTACCCAAGTGTCAGGACTGCAGCAATGTGAGATGAAGAACATCTTCAGGACCTGAGGCTTGATTCTCGCTTATTGGCACTAATGGATAAGGTTTCTGTATTATCTTTTACATGTGTTTTTTCTTTGCCATCAAAATGTCATAAAACAGTTATGTGACCTTTGAAGGTCGAAAAGTACTCTTCCAAGGTGTCAACATCAATTTTTAAATGTTTGACTCCACAAGAGAGAATGTTAGTGTGCATTCACTCTTGTGGATTCATCATTTTGAATGCAGATTGCACTTTAGTGAGGATCGTGAAATCTACCCTTTCCCTCACTGTAGCGTGACCTTGGAGTTAGTTGTCTAAGTAGCAGGGGGTGTGGGGGGAGCATGGGGGCTTCCCCCCCTGGAAAATGTTCATAGGACATAACTGAAGTCCAGGTAGTTTGTGTAAAATCGACATTCTTGAGTTATCAACTTTCCTAAATTACCACTTTCAGCTATGTGAACGTTCAGCATTTGGATTTTACAACATTCTGAGTCGGGTAAGTGGTGATTCGCACAATTGTGTTATGAGATTTTGATAGTAAACCATTTTTTTTGGTTGACTAGCTTCACTAAAGAAAAAATAATGAACCAGTTGCCTACTTTGTGCCCATTGCCCCCCCCCCCCCCCCCCCAGACACACACACACACACTAGTCCTGGGATCAAAGGAACATTTGGTTTGACTGGTATAAATCAAATAAGCAACTTGTCAGTGTCAATGGCTTAGCATGCAATGCTCTTTCCTCTAGTGCTGGAAGATGAAAAGGTTTCTATTCTCATGCCAGGTGTATGGACATGGATTCCTTTTTTACTTTCAGTACTGATATTGTAGGAGAGTGGTGTGTTACTGACAACAATTACAGAAAAATAGTAGGAGAAGTTTCATAGTGCCCTGGCCAAATTTTCCCTACTCTGAATGCAGTGAGACTAACCCAGACACCAAAGAACAAATAAACAAATAATTAGCAGCATAAGATACCTAGATAAAGTGGCATGACACAAGTCTTGACAACTCATAACACTAATGGCTGCATAATTTGATAAGGGTAATATATTTGCAAATCTGGGTCATTTTTATGGTACTGGGGTAACTTGCAAAGGGTAGTATATTGCACTTTGTTTAGTTTTCCCATGGTTTACTAGATAACATAATAAGCTGTCAGATGGGTCTGATTCTTAATGGACTGGTCCAACAGTTTTCAGTCTGTACAATTATTTTTTTGCACCTTTTATAACATGTTTCTCAGTGCATAATCTCATTCTGTAATTAAAGAATATTACTTCACAGACTTTATGGATAGCATTAACTCCGGTTCTAAACATGTTGGTTTTAACTGCAGTACATAAAGTCAAAATCCAATTGCCTACAAACTGTTGTGTGAAAGCCAAGATTTACTTAATAGGTTGAAAATCTCAGCGTTTGCAGAAAGGAAATATGCAGCTGTGAAGATGTCACACCCTTTGTTATTAAGTATACTAGTATCATCATTGTAGTCTCATACATAAGCAGTAAGTATACAGCTTTACTGCTAGAAAAACACTAACAAACCTAGAAGCTGAAATTCTGAAGAATTCTCTGGTCAGGCATTTGCAGACTATCTTGTGCTCATTCTGGGTATGTCTCATACAGATGTGAGATTGTTAGTCTTATTTATGCACAGTAAGCATGATTTATGTCATATTTATTTTTACATCAGTTAATCCATGACTTTATTATATTTTTCATTGCTGCATTCTGTTACTCAGATTAATCGCCACTCTCCTACATAAATAACAAATAAAGGTCCTAATGATTTCTCTTTGGAAAACATGAAACATATGTAGATCTCATAAGAGACAGTTCAGTTATGGGCAAGAAACATATACTGGGAAGTGTTTGAATCCCCACCCAAAACAATATTCCATTTTAAAGATCATGCTAACATTGGTATAAAATAGTATTGTATATATGCATAATTAAATGTTTTTATTCAAACTTGAAAAGTCATTTTGATTTTTTTCCACATAGATTCATGGGGCAGAGGGATGATAATGACCCAGGCAACCATCATTTGTAAGACAACAGAACAGATTCTAATATCTATTTTCATGAAATCAACTCATTTGTCACATTATTACGATTACTCAGATGAAGTATTGCAGCATAGTAACCACAATTTAAAATCTTAAAATGATGTCCACACAGGAAAAGAGAATTTAACTATATATTTGTGTACGGGTCTTAAACATTTATTAAGTGGAACTTAATAGTTAGTTATTTGACATTTACATTGTATCTTTGATTATAAAAGTCTTCTGCTTTTAATATGTTTCATAAGTGAGCTGTACGGATGAAACATTTGCAGCAGTAGTAAAAATAAAATAATGTTATTTTTTATTTTCTTTGGTACTTTAAGCTTGGCATATAACCTTTTAGCATTTATATGTTATATCTTTTGTTGAAGTTGTTTTTGTTGTTTTTTTCTTTTGTTTGCCACACAGGAACATTTTGAGCTCTTTAATGTGATGTAGCATATGGTGCATGATAAGTAGATTTCCTTTATTAATGCAGGAAAACCCAGATATACACATATCTCTTAGAAACTTGCCTTGCTTTTGTGTAGTTTTTCTTCTCCAATGGTTAAGTTTCCCTTGATCCTCACTGGTCATAAATAGTTAAATGGATGTATATATTTCTATATACAGCTTGAGTAACATTTAACAATGATCTTATTGATGGATAAGACTACAAGTAAGCTACAATAATTAGCAACCGTGTAGATGTTTCCTACAGCAAAGGAGAAACTTGTAGCAGTTTAGAATAATTTATATTTAACTTCAAGAAATTAATTAAGTCATCCCAAAAGATATAACCACATACCAGCACTGAGAGAGGGATTCATTAAAATTCTATTAACTGAAAAAAAATCAGAACTCAAGAGCTGTATGAATGGCATTATTTCTTTTTATTGCTTTGTTTGTTTACCTTGTGTTAGTAACATCTTATTGTCATAATGCTAAACAAAGGTAATTGCTTACATTCTGTACGAAAACATTATGTGACTTTATTGCTATACTTGGTTAGAATGTGAAAAAATACTTTTTAAGTCAGCATTTCTAACTGATATCTTTGTTATTAGGGGGTGTTTATGTACATTGTGAATCGACATGAGTATGGAAGAATTATTTCAACTGCAAATTATAACATCAGTCATTATAATAATGATCTGTGGCAAATCTTTGAGAATCCAGTGGTAAGTCAGAAATGATTATGTTGGCAATGAATAACAAGGATCTATTTTTAATTAAATCAAGGTCACGTGCAGTAGAGTAAGTGGAGTGAAGTCACATACATGCTACATTTTATGCAAGTTCTGTAATTAATTATGCATTCCAGATGTATAGAAAATGTGTGTTATACAAGCCAAAGATGTGCCTATGCTGTATTTTTATAGTGTTGCTATGGCATTTAAATTTGAAGAATGTGAGGAATAAGTAATATAACTTAATTGACAGCATGTGCACAATTAATCCAAGAGCCACAGAGTTGCTTGCCACAACCCATGAACTTGGAGTACTGCCCACTTAACATTTCAGTACGTTTCAAGAGGAGGTCTCTACTTTGGAAGTTCAGTCAGTACTTCTGGAAAGATGCAGCAAACAGACTTACCAATTGGCCTGAAACAGTTTTCTAACAGTAATCTCAGACTTTTGGAATAAAACATCCCATGCAATTATTTAGCTAAGAGGTAAAGAAACATATAAAACAAAACAAAAAAATAAATAATTAAGCATAATCTTTTGTTTATCCAGGTAACATGTTAATTGGAAGTTTCAGGCACCATAAAAACAACCAGAAGTTGGTAAAAACAAAAACTTTTTTGTAAATAAAAACACTAGAATTTGCAGACCTAAATATTATTCTAACAGTAATTAGCCACCCCATCTATAATGTCGTATATCAGAAAATTCCCTGTGTTGGAAATTTGTATTTGTGATAACAAACTTCCTGAATTTTATTAACAAAACCTTAATATTATGTACTTTCTTCCATCTAACCTAAATTTTGCTCCTTCCCTACTACTTGTATACAGCAATATGTGTACAATACCAATGTTATTTTCTTCTCTAAATGATAAAATAGTTGTATATCTCCCACTGCACACATGCATTAATGCACAGTTAGTATGGTTTGTCAATCAATTTTAACATGATTATAACTTTCTCTTTATATCAGTGTCATTTTTATGGAAATGGTACTTATTTAAAAGAGAGTATTTTGGCACCAGCTCTCTGGATGAGATCATACTTCCCCTCAGAATAACAATTAAGTCAGGGTCACAACTCATTTATTTATAAGGAGCAGTTCTCTGATTATATTTCTGTTCCTCTGTGGGTTACGTTCTCAGATTTGTGGGAAATGGCGCAATTATACTCTATTTCTCCAAAGGCATGAAGATAGTCATGGAGAATGTGATTCTTTTTATTAAATTCATTTTACTGACTGGTTAGCAATGCTGGTCAGTATTTATTTAAGGAACTTGTACAAAAAAAAAAAAATCAAAGGAAACAACATTAGTAAGTGACAATGCAGAGCTTAAAGGAAATTGAATGCAGGACTGCAAGTCCTAAATATAAGAAACACAGATGATAACCTTTTGTATATTCACATTTTGCACTACATGTGTTCTTAGCCAAAAGAACATATTCAGTAATGTAGTAATGAGAAACAGAATATACTACTATCTGTTACTTTACATTTAATTCAAAGTATTAGGTAAATCAGACAGCAGACAGTTTGTGCTGAAATGCTAGAATGCATGTGCTCATACAGACATACCTCTCAACCTGGAAACATCAAACATCTGGACAAGGCCCATGAAAAATAGGTACAAATCTGTACGCTGATTAACATAGAATTTGCATACGTAATTATGTAACCCCGCCCACTCCAGTCGAATTTTGGGAAGCCAACTTTCAAATGCAAACTGAAGAATAGACAACGAAAATATGACACCAGAATCCCCCTGCAACCATTCCAGTGTCCCAATACCTGGCTATTTTGTCCCATTTACCATAAACACTAATGTGTGCATATGCATACTGCTTTACTTCTACAATGATTTGAATTTTATGTTTACATTTTATAGCACAATGCACAAACACTAACAGACATCTGCTAAACAAAGCAATAGTGTCTCACAAAGAAAATAGACTTAGCATTAAAACTTTTCTGCCCTTGAAACTCACATTCATTGAAACAGCATTGAAACCCACACCACATTCAAAGAAAATGCATCTGGCCAGTGGTGGATAAAGATTACCTTTGGGCTATTTTCAAATCATTGGCCCCTTGCACACAAAACAAGAAACATAAACATGTTCATACAGCACACTTGTTAGACAGAACGCATTTTAAATTTATTGTTTGAACATTTTTCCAGTAGGCAATGAAACACAATTCATGAACCAATAATGACAAAACTGCCCAATTCAGAACATTTCCATCATAAAAGTCTACTTCCACAACCACACAATATATATATATATATATATATATATATATATATATATATATATATATATAATGACAGTAGTGTAAGCCATAGGCATCTTACACAGCTTCTTGCACTTATTTTCAATTTCAGCCTTTTTTGGGGGGGGGGGTCAAAAGGCCAAAAACCAGGGAAACATTTTAAATATTGCTTGTATAATTTTGGAAAGTTGCTAGAATAAAATATGTTACCACCATGCATTTCACTGCCAAGGATTGAACCCAGGACCCTGTGTACTACAGTCAGAGCAGCAAACCACTATGCCAAATCAGCAGTTTCCTGTAAGATTGGAAGACTGTAACTTAAATGGCTATCATTTAGTGAATTCTGTTCTCACTTCTCACCATAGCTCTCAACCTCTTAGCACAAAAAAACCTGGACAAAGCCAATAATGAGGGAATACAGAATTCACTTCTCACTTATCACCATAGCTGTCAACGTCATAGCACAAAAAACATGGACAAAGTCAATAATGGGGGAATACAGCCCCAAAATAGGGAGAAATTTCAAATACTGATCTTATAAACTTAGAAAATTGCTAGAATAAAAGGTTTTGTGCTACCATTTATTTTCTGAAGACTTTGAAGTCTGAAATTCAAATGCCTGTCATTATTTAGTGAATTCAATCCTTCAGTGATTTGCCACAAAAATCCTGAAAACCACAGATTTTATGAGGAGTCTTGCAGCACTCCTTTCAGACTTCAAGCCAGAAATAAATCCGCAAGCAGGAGGATAATGCAGCAGTCCTTTCTGTTCGCCATGCAGCCAGGAGAACGCAGCAGTCCTTTCCATTCGGTTCACCATGCAGCCAGAAGAAGATAATAAAAAATAAGCATGGCTCGCAAGTGCAGCCAGAAGATAATTTCCCTCCCACTCCATTTGAACAGCCATAAACAAATAGTGAGCCAGTGTGCAAGTGAGCCCTTGAGCTCAAATAACACACAAGAGGACATCAGTTCAAAAAATGGAAAAAAAAAAGCTGGGAGAAATTCGGAAGTGAATGGGTGCCACCTGGGAATCATGGCACCCCATTATTTGGACCCCAAAACTCTGAGTAATTCAGTACAATTAGGAGGTATGCATACAGATCTTGAAATTGATTTGAAGTGATTCAGAAAACTGCTACTTATAAATCAATCAAATTAAAGAAATGTGGTGGGAAAAAATGCTGTTTTGTGTTTATCCAGCAGATCTAATAGTAGTCCATTCAATTAATACCATGATGCACATTTAAATGGATTATGGTATATATATATATATATATATATATATATATATATATATATATATATATATATATATATATATATATATATATATATATATATATACAGCATAAATAGAGGTTACAGATCCACATATTTTTGTTTAAAGGGGGCTTTTCACTTCACATCCATTCAATAACCGAACATCACTTCAAGGCTTAGAGTTCTTAGACTTTTCTTCTTACATCTGTAGCATCGGCATACAACAGATCAGTGTTTTTGTTCCATACTACACTATTATATAGTCTCAGAGTTCTTACACTGTGCTATCTTTAGTATGTGTGCAGTTTATTTCCTCATGCAGAGATTAAAGCACACATAGTGTTTATATTGCAAACATTTGAATTTTCTATACTTCGATGTAGTTCTTGTGTCTAAGTTTGTATTTAGCAGTTTTATGTTTGAAACATATGTTTCTACCTAATAGTATTTCTGCCTGTTATATTATTTAATAAGTCACAGTAAAACACATGGACTTTCATGCTTTTTACATTATGTTTCCTTATCAATGTGCTTTTCCAATTTTATAGACTTGAAAATATTGCAATTAGGACAGTTTTGATATCATACTCGCTCATTCCTCATTGTCTCGTTTGAGGTAGCGCATATGGTTTCTTGCTACATATCATGTATAGCCTTGATGTTAGAATTTGAGGAGATGCAAATCAATACTTACTGGCCTGAGAACAACACTGCTTGTTTTCACTGGTCACTACACAGAGTAAAGTATTAGTTACTGGTTTCTAAAACTGTAGCTAATAATGTTTAATAATGCTCATTATATAAAAGATGAAACTTTGAAGTCTGTCAGCTATCCATGTTCACATAAATAAGATAGTCGACGTTTTGAAAGTTTGAAATTTAGAAGTAGACCCGTATATATATATATATATATATATATATGTATGTACATATATATATATATATATATATATATATATATATATATATATATATATATATATATATATATATATATATATATATATATATATATATATATATATATATATATATATATATATATATATATATATATAATATATATATATATATATATATAAAATATATACTTGTATATATATATATATATATATATATATATATATATATATATATATATATATATATATATATGTATGTATTTATAAACATACAAGTAGGAGGAGGGACTTGCCCCTCTGCAGAAGCCACTAGTCAAAAGTGAAGTATTTTGTTTATTTATTTATTTATGTGAGCAGTTGTGTTTTGGTCACTATTGTTCACTTACTTTGTATTCAAACACTAGTGAGTTTGGTTATCTGATACAGAAACACACACATACATACACATATATATGTGTGTGTATATACGTATATGTATGTTTTATCTTTCTGTCTATCTGTATAGACTATATCTGTATTCTTAAAATGTATTTTATGTTTACATCATAATAGTCTGAATTATACTTATTACAATCACATTGAAGCTGGCCCCCACAGGAGTCAATGTTGTATCTTTTCCTGAATTATATGTCAGAATTATGTTCAAAATATGTGGCATAAAAAGAAATGAATCAAAATGCAATAATAGTGCTATCTTATCCTAAACAAGCTTTGTAGCACAGTATGTTGTACAAAAAGCATGTGTAATACGGGCCCCCTTGAAACAAGCTTCTGTAAGGGAAACACTGACGATCTATATAAAACTTAATTAGGAAATGTAGTAAGCATAATGATTCTTAAGAATTATTAAACAGGAACATTTTTGTTTGCAACTGTGATAAATAACATCCACTGCAAGCCTAAAATCAAAGAGAAAAGCTTTTTAAATGTAGTCTTAAATCTCCAATATCCTCATAATAGTAGGAACATTATTATGTCAAGCAAGTACTTGTTCTATGAGCTGTGCTGTAAGGAATGTGCCCGCTTTATGTTGTATAGATTAGTGAACAAATCAGGTAACATGACAACAAAAATCAGCAGGCTGGAAAAAGTAACAGCTGCAAGCACATAGTTTATTATATCTTGATTTAAAATGGGAAATTCTGTTCTATAAAGCTTAGTAAAGCACATATGTAGTAATGTAATAATGCTGAGAATTTTTATCAGTATTTAGGTTCAAATGTAATGAAATGTTAATGCTAGGTACTTGGTTAGAGAAGAGAAATTAAATGCTGAGCTTAGTACTTTTTGACTGTTAATGCTATTTTTCAGTGACTGTGAACCCGACAGATGATTATTGCTTCACTGTTTACCTGTGTATGTTGAAAGTCAAATTTAAATATAATAGGGTTACCAAAAACACTTGCTGTTGCAGTGGTCACCACCAGCACACATTTTTAAATAACTAATAGGGACACCAGGAAAACATTATGGTTATAATCTCTGTGGGGTACCTGCTGAAATTCATGAATCAAAAGTTTAGATGTTGTAATATCTATCACAGACTACCTCAGCTCAGGATTTCCCACCTTACTGTTATACATGGACAATTTTTCCACATGCCATGAAGGAAATTAATTTAATTTTCTCAATGTTAATGTGTTTATGCAATTAGCCATTCAGTTATGCCTGGCTTCAGTAAAGACAGGAGAGATAAACTGTTGGAATCTAAGAATACTAAATCTTTCTTGAAAAAAATGTCAGTTGGAGTTTTCTTAAAACTGTTGTGGAAGGATAGAATGTTCTATCTCTGCCCTCAGATATAAACAGCAAAACCAACCACAGAAGTACCTCTTGGCTAGACAGCAAAACCACCCACAGAAGCACCTCTTGCCATACAGCACTTTTAATGAAGTACTGTTTCAGTTACTTGGGTCAAACCAGTCTTCAGCAAATGTATCACTTCTGTTCTTTTTCTTTCCTTTCTTTTTATTAATTGAGAAACCATTATTTCAAAATGTTTAAATTGTGTATATTCATTAATACAAATATAGCACAATGCAATAAAAACTTCAGCATCATGCAATAATGCACGTATTTACTTTTTTAAGAAAGATTTTATTGGTATAACATATATGCAATATATACACAGAAAAGAAGAAATTCAGTATTGCACATTGTTATACAGTGTTAGGAATACATTGAATCATCAGGGTAATCTTATACAATTAGTATTATACAATTAGTATATTAAGAGTCTTGGTATTTAAGTAGCAACATCTCAAGGCTGTCCCAACAACTAAAAGTCTTACTATGATTTGTAGATCTTATTCTAATCACTTATTTTTCAGTTGTATGTAGCATTTTTGTTAAATTTAAAAATTCTTTGAACATAGGAACTGAGTTCAATTTTCAGTTTTTTTCTAATAACTTTGTTAGCTACTGCCAGAAGACTCAAAAAACATTTTTTGTTGTGTGGTTTTTACAAATAAAGGAAGTGGAACATTTATTAGTATTACTGAGCTTGTTAAAGAACAATTATCAGACCATAACCCTTTAAAAACATATTTATCTCTTTCCAATATACATTTAATTTTTCACAATCCATAAACATGTGTGCCCAATCATCTTTTACATCTTTACCACATTTCCAGGAAACTGAAGAAGTCATTTTATTAAATTTATAGATTTTATATGGACTAATAAACTTGAGGAAGTTTGAGTGACTGACTTAAGTAACAAAGTTTTATTCTTAACATCAATTGAGTCACTCAGTCTACTACGATCAAAAAGTTCAAAATTTTGCATCAACATTATTATTTATAATTAACTTATACAACTTGGGGCAAGCTTCCATTGTAGGTCAATTTACCTTTGATTGTATTCATATACTCATATAATGGAGACTAGTGTTCTGTTCCTCTTCACTCATTATCTACAAATTGATTTAATTTCTTACTCATGGATAATATTAACAGATTAACAAATTCATCCAATGTATAGTCTTTTCTTTAAATATTCTCTCTACTTAGCTTTTCTTTTTCAAAGTAATCAGGGCATAATACTAAATCCATTCCTTTTTAGTAAATTAATTTTAACACTGTCCAGAGTTTCCTTAAATGAAGAAGTGTGTGTAAACGTAAAGCACAACAATTCCCGTTTGATATTAATGGGGTTTTCAAAACATATTTCTTAACTGTTTTTAAGAATTGATTTCATATATGCAAGACTAAAAACTGAAATTAATTCCTTTCTAAGGTAAATTTTATTAGCTAGAGGAAGGAATTGTTACATATTTCTAATTTACCAACTGTAAGACGGCAACCCACCGTCTATGCTATGATTTATAATGCAGCGAGTGAAACCACGACTCGAACCAGGAAAAATGTTTAATAGCAAAGTTCTCACAAATTAGCAAATCCAAAATGTTGTGGGTTAAGCGCTTTCATCTAAACAAGCAGACTTCATCAGAACAAATAAAACAGTTTGTACACTTCCATTTAAAAACGTTTTGGCGCCACAATATCGTTGCTCAGATTTAAAGTGCTAGTGCAACATAATAACAAAACTATGTAACTAATGGTACTATAATCTCGTAACATTTCATTGCATTTTATTAACAAATGTGAGCTATTACCCTAAAGCTACTTTACTCTAATATATTAATAATAAACATAATATTAATAGTAAATAAAACTTTAAAACCTTAAAAACACAATTATTGGGAATAAATAAAACTTGGTATAATATGTATATTGTATAAAACATGTTTATATAGAGAGAACATATGAAGTACTTCAGTGCAAATCGTATACTAGTAAATAGTCTTGAATATTTTATAATAACAGCAAAAAAGGTTTTATAGAAATAAAGTCATTAATCCCTGGTTCCCTAGTGGCATCTGTCAAAATTTGCCATACACTTTCTCTTATATATATATATATATATATATATATATATATATATATATATATATATATATATATATATATATATATATATATATATATATATATATATATATATATATATATAATATAGCACAGCATGGAGTGTAATATCTGTCTCTTCCAAGAAAAATTGCAAAAGAAATTATCTTTATTCCCTATTGAACCCAGGCACTTTTGAATACCATTAAAGGTACAGTGTTTCTGTGTCACTGAGTAACATGTGATTTTCATGTACCTAAACATAACATTATATGTTAGTATTATAGTAAAGGATTACATAAGGAGTTAATTATTACAGTTGTATAAGAAAGCAGTATGCATATTTATGGAATATATCAAGACATGACTCAAAAAGATGTGCCAGAGATGGACTTTAGAAAAGTATTCCATTTTGGCAATCAACTGTACTACTTAGCCAACTGTGGTATGCATAGCTCTATGTACATTATTTTCCATTAACTGTTAAAAATGATCATCTGACAAAGTCACCCAGCACTGTATATGTATGAAGTGTGAACAAGCTATGGACTTGTGCAGATGTCCATTGTGCATACAGCTGCAGTCATAACAGATGGGTTCTCCTCGTATTCCAAAGTCTAGGTCCACTTCTTCCCTGACATCAGTGCAACAGGGGTATAAAGGAACCAGCCGACACCATTTTCTTCAGTCTTTCTTGCCGTGCGGTGCCCAAAGCAGAAGCAGTTCGCAAGTGCCGGTCAGCCAGCTCCTGAAATTACGAAAATTTTGAAACTGAAGTCTTCTTGAAAGCTAAGTACCCGAAACTTTTCTTGCCTCAGACCGATGTCAGACAAAGTTAATAATTGTATTTCATGTGGGAAGCAAATACTGCATAAGGATTTCCATTCCCTCTGTATACCTTGTTTAGGCCCAGACCGTGCTACATTCAACAAAGCATTATTTTGGAAAACATTTAACTATATATACTCCGACTCCAGTTCTGTCTAAAAGGACCGACACGACACCACGCCAAAGCCGACTACACGTGGTCCGGTTCTCAGCGCCTACACAGCCCCTGACTACCGGCGACACTTCATTGGCGGTGTCTCCTGT
Source organism: Protopterus annectens (assembly GCF_019279795.1). Classification (NCBI taxonomy): domain Eukaryota; kingdom Metazoa; phylum Chordata; order Ceratodontiformes; family Protopteridae; genus Protopterus; species Protopterus annectens. The sequence continues at coordinate 235,076,896 of NC_056734.1, read as the reverse complement.
ACCGGCCCACACCCGACTACAGATACGAAGCCACTCTTGGCGTTGAACCTCAAAATGTGGACAGGTCTACCTCCACTCAAGGTGTCTTCAGACCTTCCTCTTCTTTCTCCATCAAGGCTTTCACTAAGTCTAAAGCAGCCATGCATTCTAAGAGACAAGCTACACAGGGCCCATCTCCAGGCCCCATGCCTAAAAAACAGAAGCTTAAGATGGCTGAGGATTTAATTACTCTTATCAGGGGTTCTCAACCCCCTCCGGACAAAAGGCCCAGAGTGGAGGAAGAATCCCCCTCCTCTGATCAGGGCTCCATTATTTCAGAGCACTCTGATGATCAGGAACATTCTTACTCCCCTTTTGAAGACTCTGATGCGGAGGAGTCCATTCCTTCTGTATCCCCCCCAGAGGATTACTCATTTGGGGAAACTTTGCATACCTTAAGGGAACACTTCCACTGGGAAGGCCAAGATTATTTAGATTCCAAGAAAAGGCTTAGGGAATTTCTCTTGCTACCTCAGCACAGGCCTCTGGCTATACCTCCTGTCTTGGACATCTTAGATGATGTTTACTCGGAGGCCTGCCTTAACCTGGACTCTCTGCCTCCAGCCCCAGTCAAGCCTGACAGGTACTACAGGGTTCCTGACTCACACCAATTTCTATACAAAAGCCATGCTGCTGACCCAGAAACCATCTCACAGGGCCCCAAGGGAATTAAGGCCTCCACTGCTAAAAATCCATTACCTTCCGAGAGAGATTCCAGATCCTTAGAAAGGTGGGGAAAAAAGGTATATACCTCGGCTACCTTAACCATGAGGGCCTTAAACTGTCAGTTCCATATGCTAAAATACCAACAGTTTTTGTTATCACAATTGAAAAGTAAAATGTCACAACCTGAACAACCAGACTTGAAGGAGTTGCAGGATTTGATGCATAGTGCAGAACAAGTGGGTAAGCATACCTTACAATGTGGTTTTGATGCTCTAGAGGCCTCATGTAGAGCTGCTGTTACAGGATCAGTCATACTTAGACATGCCTGGCTCAAGGAACAAACCTTGCCTGATCATGTCAAAGCTAAATTACTAGATGCCCCTCTACAAAAGGATGTATTATTTGGTGCTAATGCTGAGGAAGTATTAAGGAAAATGGAGGAAAAGGCTAAATCAATGCAAACTGTGAAAGATTTTCTACAGGTACAACCCTCACGTTTCAGTAGAAATTGGCCTTCCAAAAATTGTTCCTTTCCAGCCACGGACCGACCCCAAAGAGGCAGATACAGGTGCCCGAGGGGCAGAGGACAATCCCAAGGATCATTTAGAGGCAGACAAAGAGGTGGTGAGGATAACTCGCAATCATTCAGAAAGCAAGCCCAATGACTTTGCACGTCAAACAAGACTCAAATGGCAGTCCCCTTAGGAGGAAAGCTGGCATTATTTTCAAAAAATTGGCATATTGTCACAAAAGACAAATGGATCCTGGACATTATAAACAGAGGCTACAGATTCAATTTTCACACCCTTCCAAAAATGAGAGGCATGCCAAACTGCCACACAATCAAAGGGCAGAGGCACAAAGGCAAATTACAGATCTCATGGACATGAAAGCTATTCAAGAGGTACCTACGAACAAGGTCAAGGTTTTTATTCCAGACTATTCCTGGTACCAAGGAAGGGAAAAGATTGGAGACCTATTTTGGACCTATCCATCCTAAACACATTTCTCAAAATTCAAGATGCTCACCTTACAGCAGCTTCTTCCCATGCTGGGCAAGGAGTCTTGGCTGGTAACATTGCACCTCAAGGAGGCATACCTGCATGTCCCAATCAGACAAAATTGCAGAAGATACCTCAGATTTCTTGCAGGTTCAACCCATTATCAATTCTCTGCATTGCCCTTTGGCTTATCTACTGCACCCAGAGTATTCACGAAATGCCTGGCATCAGTAATTGCCTACTGCAGACTTCAAGGGATACAAATATACCCTATTTAGACGACTGCCTGATCCAAGCGGACAGCAAGCACATTCTTCTGAAACATCTGGCTTATGTAATAATGTTGTTGAACTCTCTGGGATACACAGTCAACAAAACAAAATCAAGACTAATACCTGCCAACTTGGACACAAACACCCAGATGGCCTACCGAAGCAGGGGCAACTAGCTCAATACTTCAGAGCACTATCAAATTGCACCAGGCTGACTGCAAGGAAAATCCTGCAGGCTCTGGGATTCATGGCATCTTGCATCTTACTAATCCCATGTGCAAAGCTGCATATGAGGAAACTTCAGTAGTACCTGAAAAACCTATGGTCTCAACACAGCCACAGTTTGGAAACAATAATACCACTAATTCCATGTCTACAAAAGGAATTTCTGTGGTGGGCTCAAGCATGCCAAACAAACACAGGTCTTCCATTCAGCAAGCCTCAAGCAAATCAAGTCATCACAACAGATGCCTCGGACTCACATGACAGATTGGTGCATTCAGGGCAAATGGTCCCAAAAAGAAATGCACCTTCACATCAATCAAAAGGAAATGCTAGCAGTAGTAAATGCTATTATAGCTTTCAAGGACCTTCTGCAACCAGGTCAACTATTGATAAGAACGGACAACACCACAGTTATGTGGTACATAAACAAACAGGGAGGAACACATTCATACCTCCTATGGAGACTGGCCATGTCACTTTGGAACATGGCCATGGACTTACAAATTGAACTACAAGCACAGTACTTGCCAGGCAAGGAAAACACGCTGGAAGACAACCTAAGCAGAAATATGACAGATCCACACGAATGGAAGTTGCATCCAAAAGTTTTTACAGAAATAATCCAAGCATGGGGAAGGCCAGACATAGATCTCTTTGCCTCCCACAAAAATCATCAATTGACAAAATTTTGCTCAAGGATTTTCCATCCAAAGGCCTGGAGAGTGGACGCTCTCTCTTTCAGTTGGACATCAATGACAGTTTATGCCTTCCCACCTCTTCCTCTGCTGCCCAAAGTTCTATTGAAAACCAGAGCAGACAGACCAAAGACGATTCTCATTGCTCCAGACTGGCCAAGACAACACTGGTACCCACTCCTGAGGAGCCTGACAGATTCCCCACCATGGACCCTGCCTCTAATGCCTCTTCTCCTGACTCAGCACAGCTTCAAAACTCTTCACAGCCAGCTAAAAACACTGAATCTAGCTGCATGGAAGATTCCTTAGCATCACAACAGACCCTACTCTCCAAGGAGGTGCAGGATGTCATTTTTGAGGCCAGAAGGCCATCAACTAGAAAAGCTTACTTTGCAAAATGGAAACGGTTTTGTGTCTGGAATGAGAAAAAGGGCCAGGATCCTGGACAACTGAATTTACCTCAAATACTACAGTATCTAGCTGAGCTGCTAAGCAGTGGACTTTCATTCTCCTCCATCAAAATCCATGCCTCAGCCATTTCTGCAGAATACAACACTGATCTGCCCTTATTCTCTCACCCTCTCTTAAGACAGTTCCTCAGAGGGGCTAAGAATCTAAGACCCCCAAGAAAACAACCAATACCTGCTTGGGATCTCAATTTCATTCTGGAAAAACTGACCTTGCCTCCCTTTGAGCCAGCTGCCTCATCAGATTTGCAATATTTGTCCTGGAAAACAGCTTTCCTTCTGGCTATTACCTCAGCTCGTAGAGTTTCAGAACTAGTTTCAGAACTACAAGCTCTCATGGCTGTGCAGCCTTTTATCATCTTCCATCAGGACAGTTTCGTCCTTTATGCCTAAAGTGGTATCCAAGGTAGCTTTGAATCAGGCCATACACTTACCTACGTTTTATCCTAATCCTCAAAACAAAGGGGAGAGATTACTACATTCTTTGGACATCCACAGACAACTGCGTTATTATTTGGACAGAACAAAGCCTTTCAGAAAATCAGAACAGCTCTTTGTGTCCTATGCTGTAGGAGCTCAAGGAAAGCCAATTTCCAAACAGACAATCTCAAAATGGATAGCCGCTATTCTTTTCATGGCAAAACTGTACCTACAGGCATCAGATCTCACTCCACAAGGGCCACAGCTACCTCTGCAGCTTTCCTCAGAGGAGTTCCTACCAAAGATATTTTGGAAGCAGCCACTTGGAGTTTTGTGCATACCTTCTTCAAGCACTACCACCTACCATTATACTCCAAAACTAGAGCAGGCTTTGCCACTGCAGTCTTGCAGGACATCTTGGCTCCTCCTAGTTCCACCTAGTGCCTACCACCCCTTTCTTAGCTTTGGGATTCTACCCATCTGTTATGACTGCAGCTGTATGCACGATGAACATAGTACAGTTTTGTACCTACCATAAATGTAGATGTTTCCTTCCCCTCTTGGGACAGGCCTATAGGCTAACACATCCTCATACAACCTGATTGGGGTATTCATTTATGATGTATTTGCTTGCAACTACTGTATTTTGATTATATTGCATTGCTTTATTACACAAATTTATGCATTGCCTTCCTTCTGGGGACACCTGACATCTGGGGCAAGAAAAACTGAAGAAAATTGCATCGGCTGGTTCTTTTATACCCGACCTAGACTTCAGGAGAACCCATCTGTTATGACTGCAGCTGTATTAGCACTCGAACATCTACATTTATGGTAGGTACAAAACCGTACTTTCTAGTAGGTCTGGTGTTTCATTTGTGGATTGGTTCCAGTGAGTGCTAGCATTGTAATCCATTGTTTCATATTCCTTCTTTTCATCTATCACTTCTACCATCTGTTCTAGTATTGAATAAATTGATTTTCAGAGGCTACTATGTCTTGTCTTGTTGCTTTGTGGTATGTCTCTCCTTTTCTTTTATAGGCATGTTACCATTAGATTGCTATCTCATTTACTGTTTGGAGGCAGACACTGTCATGGCTTCATGTTTGGGGGGGTGGTCTAATGGTTAAGGTGTTTGCCTTACAAACACAAAGTGCAGGGTTTGAGTCTCACAAAGGATAATTGGCTAGGCACAAAATGGCTCGCAAGGGCAGTTAGCCTAGTACTAATCTATGAACCTATATGGCAAAGAGGTCACAGTCGCTGGTATATCTGCTTTTCTCCTTTGCTTATCTTCATACAGAGATCTGTTGTAGTATTTCCATTGTATTTCAGACCCAGATATCCAGTTTTCATATTGTAATTAGACAGAAACATATCTTTGATCCATTTTCTTTGTATAAATGGAGAAAAAGGTTGCTTTTCAAAAATTAATATTTTGACAAGGCTTCCATCTTATCAAAGAGACACACAAACATTACTTAGATTATTTATTTCTTTGTCCTGACTTCACACAATTAGATTCTTTGCAGAAGCCTTCCACACTTTCAGAATTTCATGGAATTAAACAGAAAAAAACAAAAACAAAAAACAAACTTACTTATTATTGCTATTTGTTTATTATTTACTTATTTGTTGGCATTTGACTACTGGGAAAGTCTGACTGGGTAGAAGCCCATTTTCAGTGTGGGCTAGGGAGAAAAGCTCCAAATTACTACAAAAAATTTTAAGAACAATAATTTTACAATCTTCAAAAATAAAACAAAAACATCTGCTGTTTAAATAATTATAACAAATTAGACATAATATAAAAAGTTAGTTAAGAACTGATACAAAACTGTCATCATCATCATCTTCTTTCGGCTGTTCCAGTTAGGGGTCACCACAGCAGATCACCTATTTCCATTTCTTCCTGTCCTCTGCATCTTGCTCTGTCACACCAACCACCTGCATGTCCTCTCCATCCATAAACCTTATCTTAGGCCTTCCTCTTTCTGTAAAAATATATAAACTCCTGATCACTAAAGGATGCTCAACCTAACAAAAATGTTTAGAAAATAAGCAGAGCTAGGCCACCAGGGAGAAACATTTATTATACAATGACCCCCCATTAGTATTCCAAAACGTGCATGCTGATTGGTCAGCATGCACGTTGTAAATCAGAGTTATAGTAATGGAAAAAGGTCCGGTCGCCTGGACTTTTTCCATTAGTATAACTCTTTTTTTTTTTTTTTACAGCAACGGAGAACGCTGTAAAAATGAGTTTAACATAGCGAGACAGCTTTTAAAAAAAGCAATGGAGCATCTCTGATGCTTTTTTTAAAGCTGTCTCGCTATGTTAAACCCATTTAACATAGCGAGACACTTTAAAAAGCAATGGAGATCTTGCTTTCTCCATTGCTTTTTTCAAAACTGTCTCGCTATGTTAAATGGGTTTAACCTAGCGAGACATCTTTAAAAAGCAGCGGAGATTCTCCGTTGCTTTCTGTCTCGCTATGTTAAACTCGTTTAACATAGTGAGACAGGTTGTAAAAAGCAACGGAGATCTTGCTTTCTCCATTGTTTTTGCCCACAGCTCTGATGTACTGAGTAAGTATACACATGCGCAGTACATGAGAACTGCTGCAAAATACCAGACAGCTGCGGAAGGGCAGCAAGGAGTAATTATTTTTTTTCTTAAATAATGTCGTTGTATAATAGCAATAACCCACTTCTGGGTGTGAGTTATGCTGGATTTACCCACGGTTGGCTGTGTTTGGCCACTCGGGCTTCACCCTCATGACCAAACCACACCAACCGTGGGTAAATCCAGCATTACCCACACTTAGGCATGGGTTATTGCTATATTAACTGTTAAAACAATAAAATGGCATAGAAACAGGGATAAGGGCTTTCAACTTATAGAACTTTCATCAGATCCTCCATTACTGCCAGTTGCAAAGAGCAACCAATAAAAATTCATCTAAAAAGTCTCCTCCCTTTCATCAAATACTGCATTACTATCAGTGATCTTTGGGGTGGTGATTTATATAATAAAGTAGAGGTTTTGGAGAGCCAATGGATTGCTGAATTGCAAGCTGATTGGCTCCCTGGATTGAATGGGATGATTTCCTTGAAGCCACTGTTGAAAGGGAGGAGACTTCCTAGGTGAAATTTATATTTTAATGGTTGATTTTTGCTTCAAAGGGGAGGAGCACTGATACTAAAGCAGTCTAATACGAACAGGAATTATAGTATTAAGTGGGGGAATAGGCTTATGGTATATTTAAAGTCAGGGAAGAGAATTAGATAGAAGTAAGGAAGTAAGTGAAAAGGGGAAAGTAAGGAGTATAAGGAATGAAGATGTTCTTGTTCACATTTAGGGATATGGCTTATCCTGGTTTTCAGCAAGAACAGAGACAGATTTTATCTAGAAAGTGTTTGAGGATGGTTTTGAAAAATAGGAGGGAGGGAGGGTATAGACCTGATGGATACAGGTAAGGGATTCTAGGCTTTAGTAACCTTGTACAATGCCCAGAAGATTTGCTAGGTTTGTAGACAGACAGGAGTTTTTGGTCACTAAATCATGACTGACTGGGAACATAGCTGTGTAGTATGTTTTTTACTGCTCGATAAGCATGTGGGTTCTGGATAATTTATAGGTGGTAAGAAGTTGTGTATGTTACTTGATGTAACAGTTCTAACCAATTTAGGCTTTTCAGTGCTATACAGTTGTGGGTTCTGAAAGGGCTATGTGCTGCAAATTTAACAACGTTGTTATAGCATTATTCAGGTTTTAATTTTGAAGGCTGGAGGTTAGTAAGGATGAGAGCATGGTAAAAACTGGCAAGTATAGTTTTAGTTGTATCCATGAGGAAGTTTTGACTCTGTAAAGCATCCATATTTTTGATGAGTTTTTCTTATGCAGTTTATGTGTTTGTTTATGTATATGCAGGTGAAATATTAGGTTATCATCCACTAATAGTTTGCTGTGAGAAGTGACTTCATTGGTTCTCTCATCATGAGAGAGGACTTTAAATTTTGTTTTTTATGAGAGAAGGATTTGGAGGGGAAAATAGTTTTGTCTTTTTTGGGTGGACAATGAGCTGTGAGTTACAAAGCCATGTTTCAATGACTGTTAAAGCTTCCTGAGTAATTGTTTGGAGGTGTACCATGTTGTCAGATATGCAAATGAGAGTGGAATCATCTGCATACTGTATTACTATAGCTTGATGTGTGGAAATATAGACGGTGTTGGTGAAAATGTTAAAGAGGAGAAGACCAAGGATACAGCTTTGTGGTACACCAGTGGTGACTGGGAGCTAGGGAGAGCACAGAGTACCATTTTACTGACTTGATACCTATTGGACATGTAGCTTCTGAACAACAGAATGGTGGGCTGAAAGAGACCTAGTGAGAACATTTAAAGTAGGAGTTTGCTGTGGGAAACTGTGTTGAAGGCTTTAGACAAGTGTAGAAATAAGGAAGAGACTGGCTTGTCATTATCTCTAGCTTCATTGACATTATCTGTATAGGTTTGAAGGGCAGTGCTCATACCACGGGAAGGATGGGAGCTATGTCGTGTAGGAGAGAGGAGTTCTTCCTGCAGGAGATAGTTTAACCATTGTTTTTGAATACATTTTTCAAGTATTTTGGTTGAGGGGAAATAAGATTTCTGTAGGTCTAAAGGTATCAATGTCTGTTGAATTCCCTCCTTTGTGCAGAGGGATAATGTGTGATTTTTTTCCAGAGAGAAGGAATGTGGGATTCCTGAGTAGACCTATTTGTATGGACTGAGACAGGGTAGACAAAGGCAATACTATTTGCTTCTATTTTTAGGTATTCACTTGGAAAGCCATCAGCTGAAGAAGAGCAGGGTTTAAGTTTGTTTAAGAATAGTTTTATATAGGATGTGGGAGCAGGTTTGAAGGTGAAGGTGGATGTAGTGATATGTGGCAGTTGGGGATGCAAGGGATTAGATGTTGAGAAATACTTGGTTAAAGTTGCAATACTATCTATAAAATAAGAGTTGAACTGTATTGCATTTTCGAGTGATGAGTTATTTGGAGAGGGGTTTGGGTTGAATTTTTGGCCGAGATGTAATATTTCTTTATTAGATATCCAAATTTTTTAGGGTTGTGTTTAGTATTATTCTGAAAGTTATTATAGTATACTTTTTCCTCTTTATTTGTTTGCTTTTCAGTCCATCTGCGAAGCATTCTGAAGTTTTCAAGATTTTGAGTTGTTTTATATTTTGCCATTCTTTCCATGTGTTTTCTTTAGCCTGCATTAGCATTATACTCTTTTTGGATAGCTAAATTGCATTATTTTTTTCAGTATCTTCATTCTAAGAGGTGCAAGGCTATTTTAGGAAAAGTTATATTGAATTCAATTACAGCATTGTCTAAGGCGAGGACTTTTAAGACGTTCCAGTTAATAGATTATAGTGTAGTAATGAATACTTCTGTTTTTTCAAGCACCTTTATTGAATTATCACTTGTGATTTAGGGAAATTTGCATTAAAGTATAAGTAATCAAACTATATTAACATAAACATTATACTTGACATATATTGCTATATGTCATATAATCTAAGCAATATCACATAAATTATTTAAATTCTGCTTTCTTTAAACAATAAATATAGTTACTTAGTCACCACCCATTACATAGGCAGTCATACACCCATACAAATGAAAACAAACCACATCGACACAATCCCAGTCGCAAGCACTCCATATCACAAACTACACTAAAACACTCCCAGCTGCAAACATCACACACCATAGTAATGAATATTTCTGGGTTAAACTTGGAAAGGTTACGTGTTGTTTTATAAATATGCTGTTTAAGTGGATGTGTGAGATGTCTAGTCATATACATTGAGAGAAGATCACTGTGGTGTATGACTTTGTACCTGTGGTGAACTATTTGCTGGGGTCTGATAGTAGGATCCAGTCTAATATAGAATTTGATGTCATGCAATAATGTTGTGGGTTATTAATTAGTTTTGGGATACCATATAAGTTCATGCTAGATGTAGAGAAGTTAGAGTTTATATCCAATCAACTGACATTCACATCACCTATTAATATTTTTTCTTGAGGAAATGTTATGGATATTAAATGTAGGATATCTCCCAGTATAGCTGTATTGTCACCAGGAAGAATGTAAAGGACAGTATTACATATTTGTTTATAACTGTTTATTTTGAGGAAAGCAATAAGAAACTCTGCTGAACTGAATTTTGGTGCTGATTTGTTGTAAGGGGAAATGTGATAGATATTTGGGAAATATTAAAGCAATACCACCACCTTTCCTCTTTATATGGTCATTATGGATGATATTGTAGCCAGAAGGTATGTTTTTAGTCATTTATGCTGAGTTTAAGCCAATTTCCAGTTACAGTAAGAACATCAGGCTTATGTTGGGTAATCCAGGTATGTAGTTAAGCAGTTTTATTTTGTATGCTTCTAACATTATTGTAGCAAATTAGATCACCAGGGTTGGGGATTGGCTGTTGTTAGCTTAAAGAGGTGTGTGGGAGGGAATTATCATTGTGTTCATTGTGATAGGTGGGGCCAGGATTAGGGTGTGTATCTTTTCCTAGAAGGATTTTCGTATATTGAGGAATTAAACATCCTTATTTTTTGGAGAGGATTCTTACACTTAATTTTGTTTTGGTTTGAGTTGAAGTGCAGTTAATCAGACTATATTTGGAATAAAGTGAAGGGCAATATTATATGGATTTGGTGTTAGACTATATTTGGAATAAAGGTGAGGGGCAATGTTATATAGGTTTGGTGCAATGTGTGGAGAGTGTAAAGAGGAAGTATGGATAGGTGGTTGGGACAAAAGCAGAGGGATGTTGTAAGATATTATTGTGTCATGGTAGGATGAAAGATGGCACAGTAGGAAGAGAAGAATGGAGGATAAGCTGAAGGGTAGCATAATTAAGTACAGGAGTCTGTGTTTTATAGATGTCAGGTAGTGAGGAAGAAGTAATGAAGAAGGAAACAAGAAGTTACATGGCAGTAGGAGCTGCAATGATGGTGGATTCTGAGAGCTGGAAGAGGACAGACAAGGAGAGAAGTATTTTCTCTAGAAGAAGATAGGTAGGGTGTCCTGGTATCTTCTCTGGAGTGTAAAGAACAGAGTGGGATTAAAGGCTAGATTATAAAGATTTAGTTCAAATAAAAAGAAATTAGGGTTTATTTGGAAAGAGGTACAATGCGGAATAGATAGGTACTATTTGGGAGGGTTGTGATTATAAGTGGATATAATGCAAAGCACTATGGGAGGGAGAAAGTTTGGAATGGAGATAAAATGTAAATAGAGATAAGAAAGTAGGAAACAAACAACAGAAGTGTGTGTATAGAAGTAATAATGTCAGTTGGGGAGGGTTTTGGAGTAAGAGTCACGAGTGAAATATGTAAGTAGGAAGTATAATATTACAGGCAGAGGTGGTGGGCAGCAGACAAAAGCACAGCCGTGTGTAGCAGGCTTCCCACACTCAGATCAATTTATAAGGGAAAGCAATCAGTTCATATCCAGAACAAAACAATTAACAAAAAGATGCAAGTAAAACAGGTTATCTGTCATTTCCTGAGACTAAATAACTGGCATTTGCAGTATAGTCTACTGATCAAGCAAAAGGGGACAGTGGCTAATTAGTAAGATGTCTTTAGAGTGCGTGGGCTATATCACAGAGACTTTCAGTCACAGAGTAGGCATGTATTTAACTGATTGAAGTTAATATGCAGCATGGTTCTTCATGATAAATATGCTTACATTAAACAATGACAAAATTCTCAGTAAGATTGTAGGTGTAGGGCCTTGTGGCAGAGATGCTGCAATTTTTTGGTCATTTGTAGTGACTGAAGGCTGTTAAACAATGACAAAATCTCCATAAGCTTGTAGGTGTAGGGTTTTGTGGCAGAGCTCCTGCAATATTAAGGTCAGATGTAATGAATGCAGGCTCTGCTCTATGAGGGAAGTTATATTTATCCTCTTTCTGGTCTGCTGCATACCAGGCATATATGGATCATCAGTAAAAAGTCCAAGGTACCCAAAGAAGGGAGGTCCAGCCACAAAACAAATAAAACAGCTTTATTCCAATGAACCAAACCACATTAACGTTTCTTAACAAACTCCACAAATACGTTTTCATTTAAAGTACTTCACAATATGCAGACTTTTTCATAATAGTCATAGATGTTGACCACTGCTGGCTTCAAATTTTTGACAACAACTTCTTGCTCCACATAGAAGGCAGATTTGCTAGCATTATGGCTTAGCTTTAGCTGTCTTCAGAGACCTTACATTGATGCCAGAAACATCCTCATTAATGTGGTTTGGTTCGTTGGAACATTAATGTGGGTTGGTTTGTTGGAAATGTTAATGTGTATTGGTTCGTTGAAATGTTAATGTGGTTTGGTTCGTTGGAAACGTTAATGTGGTTTGGTTCATTGGAATAAAGCTGTTTTTATTCATTTTGTGGCTGGACTTCCCTTCTTTGGGTACCTTGGACTTTTTACTGGTGATTTTTTTGGTACCTTGGTGTGCTTTGTTGCATATATGAATCATTCTAAAGTCTGTCAGTGTTACCTGGATTTAGCCCCTTTTTCCAAGAAGAGTGAGCTGAATGCATGCAGCTATGAAAGGAAACATTTCCTTTAATGCAATAGCTGAAATAATGGTCAGTGTGCTGTTAGAATACAAATAACAACATCCCAACCTGAGGGGGCAGAACTGACCATGTTCCAGGGAGCATACTATTTCAGATGTTCGTCCTGTCAGAGTACAAATAAAAAAAATAATTCTCAGTGTATTTATGATATTGAGATTTGTCTACTCATTCCTGGTAGAAGAAACAGTGAGCTATGTTTACTGTGTCTATAGTGTCTAACATTTATCTTTGAGTGGTGGTGCATTTTGTAAGGTATCAGATCATATGAAGAATGATAAGCAGCGACAGCCTTGAGATACCAGATGCAAAGCCCCAGAATACCGCATTTGTTCAGACCTTCATATATGGAAGCCTGAAACTCCACTTACTCAAACCTTGCTATATGGAAGCCCAAAGCACATCATACCCCACTTAGACCTCACTGTATGGAAGCCTGAAGCACAGCCTAATCTGCTTACTCAAACCTTGGTATATGGATACCTGAAGCACAGCATACCCCTCTTACTCAGACTTTGATGTATGGAAGCTTGAAGCACAGCATACCCCACTTGGTGTATGGAAGCCTGAAGTACAGCATATTCGTATAATCAGGCCTTGGTGTATGGAAGCCCGAATCACAGCATACTCATTTACTCAGGCCTTAGTGTATGGAAGCCTGAAGCACAGCATATTTGTTTACTCAGGCCTTGGTGTATGGAAGCCTGAAGCACAGCATACTCGTTTACTCAGGCCTTGGGGTATGGAAGCCTGAAGCACAGCATACTCTGTTTGCTCAGACCTTGGTATATGGAAGCCTGAAGCACAGCATACTCTGTTTGCTCAGACCTTGGTATATGGAAGCCTGAAGCAGAGCATACTGTTGACTGAGACCTTCTTGTGTGGAATCCTGAAGCACAGCATACACTGTTTATTCACACCATGGTATATGGATGCCTGAAGCACAGCATACTCTGTTTACCCAAACCTTGGTGTATGGAAGCCTGAAGCAGAGCATACCACCCCCTTACTCAAACATTGCTGTCCAGAAGCCTGACTCAGACTTTCTTGTGTGGAAGCCTGAAGGACAGCGTAACTTTGCTTACTCAGACTGCAGTGACTTGAAAAATGAAACACAGCCTAGTCCTGTCAATCAGAGCTTGGACTATGGAAGCCTGAAGCACAGGATAGCACTCCCATTCAGACCTTGGTGTGTGCAAACCTGATAGAGAACATGTCGCTTACTCACATCTTGGTGAATGGAAGCATGAAGTGCGTCACTGGACTGGCAGTCACATGGCTGGATATTTTGCATGGCCATGGTTAACACTGTGTTAAAAGTTAAAGATAATTCGGATTTCTGTGTTATAGCTCCAGAATTTTGGGTTTAGTGCTGAATTTTAGGTGTTTTTCCTTTGACTCCCATTTCTTCACTTTTTGATAGGTTACTTTAAACTGTCCATGTGAATTCCATTTATTCTTACCATGTAACCTGGTTCTGACTTAAACATTTGTTAAAAGACTATATTCACTTCAGCAGTTAATAAAAAGCATTACATTATAAAATATGCAGTCATATTTATCACAAATTATGGTGATCATTGTCAGGCTGCTGGGTAAACTGCTTTACTACCACTGGCAGTTATTCTGTTTGTCCTCCTCATGTGATTCATTTTCAGATTTGCACAGTTACAGCATACAGCAAAAGGTTTTCTTGGTGTGACTTTACCACTGTATGTCTGGTGCAGTCTGCCTTGAAATGCATTTAAACTGCATTGTAGAATTTTTCAAAAGTCCAGCTCATACCACAGTGTCATGTACCATACTATAGGGATTATAGTCTGAAATGTTTTACATTTCAGTGTGACTGGCAGCATTTGCAAGTAATGAGAGCCATAGGAATAGCAACCTATGTGACATCTCACTGTGTGATGCTGATCTTGGCCCCGCCCTCTGAAATGGATTGATTCACAGTGAGATTGCATGCGTGCATGTGTACTACAATTTGTGTGTGATTGCTTAGCCTGTCCTTTCTGTTAACTAGACAAAGTCATATCCAATGAGGGTGCCCTAATGGTTAAGGTGCTTGCCTTACAAGCACAACGTACAGGGTTTGAATCTCAGAGAGGATAACTGGCTAGGCTTAAAATGGCTCACAAGGGCAGTTAGTCTAGTGCTAACCAGGCAGTTAGTCTAGTGCTAACCTATGTGCTAAGATGAACATTACATTATGTCTTGTACTTCATGTCACACAAAGGATGCATGATCCAATAAACACATAATTCCAAAAAACAGAACTATCATGTGCTTGCCTTTGCAGAAAGACCAGCATGTGGTCTGTAGTGCTAATGAAACTGATAACATGAAATGTGTAAAAGTATTACTGCTGCATTAGAAGCAAAGAAATACATCATAGCAAATTAGATTATGAAATACAATGCTATAAACAAGATTTTAGTTTAAGAAATATGTCTTGCTTATATTTGTTCCAAGAAGTTGGTGTTTTCTTAAGACAAGATGCAATATTTGTAAGAAAACATGGCAAATGGCTGCACAGGTCTCTAAACTAATACTATATTTAGAAAAAAAAAATCACAGAAAATCAGCTCTGGATCATTTCATGGCTGAAGTCTCATTTTTATTACATAAGCAGTGCTGTATAATTTTAAGTCAAGTTTTGTACTCTCAAACTGTGTAGTATTGTTTTATGACACTACTGTAAAAAAACTACTGTATTTACCTACAATTTTATCTGGTACTGATTCTGTTATTTTTGTTTAAATTATAATAAACAAAGGATAAGCCATGGTGGTGCAGTGGTAGCGTTGTTGCCTCACAGCAAGAGGTTCTCCGGTTCAATTCTTGGCTGGAGTGCCTTCTGTGGGGAGTCTGCATGTCCTCCTCACAGTCAAGTGGTGTTCAAAAGATATGTGTAAATGGGCATGCCTTCATTGAAGGTTGAGTGTTGGGCTGACAACTTGGCATCATAAAAATCTACTGCCAATCATTAATGGACTGGAGTTCTACTGTGGTGACCCCTAACCAGGAAAAGCCAAAAAGATAAACCTAATAAACAAAGGATATTTAACTTGTATCAATACTCAATCAAAACAGTAATTAATGTAAACTATGATTAAAATATAAATACAAGTAAGTAACTGTATGCCCAATAAATATTAAAAAGTACATGATATGTAGAATAAATTATTTTTACTTGAAATGCATTCTAACAGCAATAGAGAAATGTTTTAAATGTCATATGAAATAACTAAAATCAATTTAGTAAAATTATTTAAACAGTTATGTTTGATTCCCAAATGCCAGAGAGACACTCCTACTCCATCTTCAGACTGCAGTCAAAAATGACCACCTTAAGAGAAAGAATTAGTGAAATTATGTATGAGGGAGATTTACCTAGATTAGAAAAGAAACATGATTGGCATTTTTGCAGCTTTCAAGAAAAAAATGAAATGTGGGATTCTGATCCACGAACTTCTAAGTAATAAAATATGCTGGAAATGAAAAGTAGGAATGCCTGTGACAGTGAACAAGAAGCCATCAAACAAAGGGCCATAAAGCCAAATGAATTACTCAGAAAATAAGAATATGAAATGAATTACTCTACTTGTGCTAAGGAGACTGTTTTGTGTACTACTATTGTAATGAGTGATTGATTACTGACTTTTATGAAAAAATGTTGTTGTGCATATTACTGTTGTAATGAGAAAGTAATTATGGAGTTTTATTTAAAGACTAAAAATGAAAACAGGTAATTATAATGCCTCAGATTAGCACGTTTATAAAATCATTTTTTGTAATGTTTTCCCTTAGGAGTGGAGACAAAAGTACATTAATGAGAATTATACCAAGATATTCACAGAAAATATTTCCGAGCAGGTAATTTTTCCTGTACTTTTTGTGTATACACAGTATGTTTGCTCTCCACGTGTTTGCCTTTTTTACTGTATTAGTTTGCATAGCTAGCTATGCATATCCATTGCATTACACAGTATGTTTGCTCTCCATGTGTTTGTCTGTTTTACTGTATTAGTTTGTATAGCTAGCTATGCATATCCTTTGCATTACACAGTATGTTTGCTCTCCATGTGTTTGTCTGTTTTACACAGTATGTTTGCTCTCCATGTGTTTGTCTGTTTTACACAGTATGTTTGCTCTCCATGTGTTTGTCTGTTTTACACAGTATGTTTGCTCTCCATGTGTGTGTCTGTTTTACACAGTATGTTTGCTCTCCATGTGTGTGTCTGTTTTACACAGTATGTTTGCTCTCCATGTGTTTAGCTTTTTTTACTGTATTAGTTTGTATAGATAGTTATGCATATCCTTTGCATTACACAGTATGTTTGCTCTGCATGTGTTTGTCTGTTTTACACAGTATGTTTGCTCTCCATGTGTGTCTGTTTTACACAGTATGTTTGCTCTCCATGTGTTTGTCTGTTTTACTGTATTAGCTTGTATAGATAGCTATGCATATCCTTTGCATTACACAGTATGTTTGCTCTGCATGTTTGTCTGTTTTACACAGTATGTTTGCTCTCCATGTGTTTGTCTGTTTTACACAGTATGTTTGTTCTCCATGTGTGTGTCTGTTTTACACAGTATGTTTGCTCTCCATGTGTTTATCTTTTTTACTGTATTAGTTTGTATAGCTAGCTATGCATATCCTTTGCATTACACAGTATGTTTGCTCTGCATGTGTTTGTCTGTTTTACACAGTATGTTTGCTCTCCATGTGTGTCTGTTTTACACAGTATGTTTGCTCTCCATGTGTTTGTCTGTTTTACACAGTATGTTTGCTCTCCATGTGTGTGTCTGTTTTACTGTATTAGCTTGTATAGATAGCTATGCATAGTATGTTTGCTCTCCATGTGTTTGTCTGTTTTACTGTATTAGCTTGTATAGATAGCTATGCATGTCCTTTGCATTTTGTCTCTTTTGCTTTTTCTCTTTTAATACCCAGATGTTGATTTTGTGATGCTGTAACTCTAAAAAAAGGGAAAAATTCAAACTACTATGGTATTGCTTTAAACAAATACCATATTAAAATGGTATTAAACTTGTGTTTTATGTTGGATTCTGCAGCAGTCATATTTATAGCCTAATCACTAGGAACGGTTCCTTTTCATTGTTCTGTCTAGCATGCTTTTTCAGCCCTGACTGCATATTTCTGTTAAAAACATCACCCAGTTGATATGAGAATAACGGCATTGTCATTGACTAGTGTGATATCAAATGTAGAAAAGCTATCAGAATAAACATAATAAATCATTCGAGTAGCATGCTTTCACACTTCCCTGCCTGTTAAGCAATAAAGCATAAAAAAGGCATACCTGCAGAAAGTCTGCAAAATAAAACATGAGCTTTACTCAGCCACTGTGGTTTTCAGTTAGTCATTGATGTCAAGAGCCAGAATAATTTTTAGATTACTGCTTAAATGACTCCACATGTTTATATTCAGTACAAAATGTACCATTCTTGCTTATTGACTTGGAAGGAATAGATTTATCATCCAGGAACCAGAGCACAGAAATGAGAATTTAAAAATGTAACCCAGTGATATTTGAGTTCTAAGAAACTTGCAGTCCCCTTTAAATATATTTTAGGTGACTGTATTCAGTAGAAATGGATTACTGTAAGTAAAAATTAGGATCTGTAACAGGCTGTGCAGAAACACTGTCTTCAGTTGTGCTGTGCTGTTTTACCAGCTTATGTGACCATGCAAATCTGGGATTTATTTATTTTTTCATTGCTTTATCTTGCATCTTCATTCATTATACTACTGGCTAGGATTCATAGGCAATCACTGCATGTCTGCACTGTGCTAAGCTTTGAAGAGGATGCAATATGAGGGCCCACACTGTTAATCTGACATGTTAAGTATAGAACAGTGCCAGCATAATTAGCAAAGGAACGTACAACAAATGAAAGGTGTAGCAGTAATGGGCAAGTAACACCAGGCTGCTCTAAGGCAGGAGTAGCACTCTGGTAGTGTGTGTGCCATCACAGGCAAATCTTGAAGCATGGCCAAGAAATGCAGTACTCACACCTGCAAAGTAGTGCTGCATAGCTGCAAATAGGACCCAGGTTTCCAAACAAGAGCAGCATGCTGGCCAACAGATGCATTAACATCTTCTGTGACAATTTTAAAATAAATTTAAATCTTAAAACTTTTTTTTATTTTTTTGAATTGGTGTGAAATGAATGTTGTGTTGTTTTTTGTTTTTGTTTATTTTTAGTTAAATTAAATTTTTTTTTTTTTATATGTTATTATTATTTTTTTTTTTGTTTTTTGTAAAAGCACTTTGGTGGCATTTATTGTCTGTAAGGTGCTATATAAATAAATTTTGACTTGACTTGACTTGACTTAACATGAATGTACCTGACACAGTGGCAACCCTGCTCATCACAAAAATGAGGAGTAAAAGTGGTAGCAGGAAAAATAAGAAAATGGGAGGAAAGCAAACAGAAGGCAACTGTGAAGCATTGCAATGAACTATGAAGATTTGAGGAAGGAAGGAAGGGTAATTTCTTTAGGAAGCAGTCCTTTTTTCAAATGTTACAAAACTCGAATTTGTACTAAGGGCAGCAAAGGATGGTCTGTAGGTAGAATAGAGGGGAAGAACAAGTAGCAGGGACATGCAGACAAACATAGAGTACAAATGCTGACAGCCAACAGCAGTGTACAGGACAGGAGAGGGCATGGCCAGATACATACACTGGGTAGGAAAATGGCGATAGACAGCAGTGCACAATGAATAAGGAAAAGGACATGACATATTAGGACAGAAGACACTAGGATGGGGAAAAGGTTGGGTTCTGACATGGTTGTGTGCCAGGCTGGTTCAGAGGACAATAGTTTCAGGCATCACTCACAAAGGTGGCTGATTGTATGGGTTAGTTGTTCCCCTTCACACCAAAAGATATTGTTTACTGCCAAAACAGTCATCTGGCTACATCACATCCAGCCTTTGCAATATATGCTGGAAAACCACTGGTGACTCCTGCAATCCACTTTCTGCAGTGACCTGAGAAGTAGTCATTAAGGGTACCAGTGACATGCAGATCTGGTGGCCACTGGTGACACTGCACCAGAGGAAAAGCTGACCCAGAGTAGTTTGAAAATTGAGTGACCTCCTTCTCCTCCATATCTGGACCTGCAGAAGGACAACATAATAAGAAGTATGCTGCAAGTATATTCAGAGTTGTACAGTGGGCTGGTACAAATGCCATGCACATCCTATTGTTAAGAGAGGTGCTTCCACCTTCTTCAGCACCCAACCTTATACAGCTGCTACTCCTTCCCCACTGGAAAACAAAGTATGCCCAGTCCCTGAAGTAGCCATGTTTAATCTATTAAGTTCACTCGTAGAAAAAAAATGGCAACCCTGTATACATAAACAGGTGTCTGTGGATCGTATTTTGCACAGCATAGTGTTACATTACAGCCCCAGGACATGGTTATTGTGTGGCAGTATGGTGCTAGGGTGTGCTGCTGCATAATCATACAGGTCACATACTTTGTTTCTGCTGTGATGTATTTGGCTTGTGCCAGCACAACATGTATGGATGGTGCAGCTGGCACTGACAATGATTCACAGACAGCTGTTCATTAGCATAACTGCTGCATTAATTGGCTCTTGCCAGCATGATAAAAAGCATTGCTGTCATTTTGCATGATACCACTTGCACCAGTCTAACTATGAAGTAAATGGATTTTAGTAATCAATGTGTAACTTCTCAGAGCTAAGAAATTAATCATGCTAAATAAAATACTTCAGCTAAAAAAACAAACAAACCATGGGTATAGATATCAAGGACAATGACAGAGATGTCACAGTGTATGTGTGCCAAGGAATCTATGATAGTGACTGTGCACTTTACCATTGCCCGTGGCTGGGAGGGGAGTTTCAAACTGTAAAGCTAAGAAACCATGGAAAGGTCATGTAGCCAGGGGTTTGTGATTACTTTTAATATCTTGAGTTATGGCTACAGTATGTAAATATGTAACTAGGAGGTAGAAGCCATTTATAATACAAACTGTTGCTAATAATGTCTGCTAAAACTGATACTACTACAAGCTGTCCATTTTAGTAGACCGAGGGTTTATTAGGGAGAGTTAATTTTGGAGAATTTGGGTGTCAGAAGGTGACTTAATTGCAAGACCCCACTTCCACCCACCCAGTTTGCACTCATCTGAAAACTATGCTAGAAAGAGTTCTTGACTATTTACTTATAGATCTCAGACTTTAAGGCCAAAAAGGAGGTGTGCCACCACTGAGCCTTTAGACCACTGTTGGTCACTTTCATACTTTTTGATGAGGTGCCTGCAATTTATAATGTGTGAGTTCTGTTTATTGGATGGTTTGCTATCCATCCTACAACATCTGGGAAAAATGTTTAAACCAGTTGGCTTCTATATGATGCCGTTATGGGGATTAGTGTTGAAGACGTTGACCAGGTCAACAGCTCAAGATATGCTGTGTACTGCATGGTGACTTCCTACAACCTTCATAACTGTTTCAAAGAAGTTTAACAGATTCAGTAGACAGGATCTACATTTCATAAGGCCACACTATCAGTGGTCAAGTCAGATAATATTCTTGGTATCATAGTTTATGAGGTCACTTATAATACATTCCATGGGTTTGCAGGTAAGACCTGTCAGACCGATAGGCCTGCAATTACTTGGATCAGCTGTATGGCTGCCCTTATGGAGTGGCATCACTACTGCAGTCCATGATAACTGTCCATGCCTTTTATTTTGAAAATCTATCCTTTCTCCAGCAAGGTACAAAACTTAGGGTAAACCATAAGGTCAGACACTTGTGCCTAATAAGTTCTGCAGAACTCTCCATACAGATTATTTTTTTCAGTAGAACCCTATTTACATGAAACCTACCCATAAGGTAACATACATGTCTCTCTAACCATCGACCAATATTTGTTTCAGTTATTCATTCCTCTCTCACTGCGGGCATGCCTGCATCACACTTCTGTACAACTAAACATTTGTATGTTCCAGCATCTTTTAGGCAATCCATCTTTTCTCGCCTTGTGTAGTTGCACTCTGGCCTAACCTCCAAGAAAATCATCTGCATCTCCTGAGTACTGATGTCATCGTCTGATGTCAGCTCCATAGCAGAAAAGGAAAGATTCCATTCCTTGGGGTAAGCTCCCTTACAAATTGCCTTCCACTCTGACAGACAGTTTTCTTGGAAATACATCACCTAACAAAATTCCCCTTGCCTCACCCTGAAAGCACCTCTAGCATCTTCCTTCTCCTATTCCCAGAGCCTTCCAGTAATCATTTAATCCACCGATTAGGCAACCAGGCAACCATGACTGTCAATCCCACATTTTCATGTATCATCTGATTCCTGTAACAATCTCCAGAACTTCATTTCTTAATCCATTACATCTCCTCTGAGTTACCCCTTACTACCAACTAAAATGTTTGTAGTGGATGGATATGTTAGAATTACAGATTAAAACATAGACTAGACTTTTTTTAACTGGATGTAATACATTAGCAGCTAGTACTGTGTAATTTTATGTATCTACAGTATGAACACATGAGAATTAAAATTGCATTCTGAAGAAGGAACACCCTTGGCCTAGTGAAGCCATCTAAGCACTGCAGCTGATCCCTTTGTAGCTTTTCCTACTCTGTATCTGTTTCATTCTCTCTACTAAATAGGTATCCTTGAAACCCTACAATAACTTCAAGTCTGGCACTAACTGAAGAACTGGCTTTCAGGGAACTACTGCCCTTGGTGTTAAACAGTGCCTTTTAAGTCACTCCTGAATCAAGATGTTATTCCTCTCCCACTCTGCATTTTGGCTTTGACTCCGTCCCTCATTAATGACCCGATGGTGGTGCAGTCTATCCAGGTTATATCTAACCTAGCTAAGACAGTCATGTAATGTCCCAGCCCCTCTATTCATTTTCCCATGTTGATAGCAGTAGAAAACATGCTGTGAAAAGATACAGATATTTTAAGGTAGAGAGATGGACTGGGGTATAATTGGAGTGTCATAGCTTGGCATCAATACAGAGATATTCCAGGTCCAGTGTATAATGTGCAGTGAGAGGGCGACTTCCATAGCTGTGCTTTTCAATTTCCTGGCTATGCAGTCCTGCATTCTGTAGTCTGTTACTACAGCTGTGTTGTATTTCATTGCACAGTTGAGATAAGTCCTGTTAGTTATGACTTCACTTGAACCTTCCATTGTCATTTCTCCCTAGGGTTCTCTTTACAAGTATGCACATTTTTCTTGGATGATCCCACACAAAAGTGCATAACCTTGTTTTTTTTTTGTTTGTTTTTGTTTTTATAATTTAAGTATGACTTTGCAGTTATGTCCCACATCACAAACTACACCCTGACTTAGTGGTAACAATTGCCTTCAACCATTAGCAATGACCCAGACTTTGCATCATCGGTGGATTTTTCTTTTTGTAAAACCAGTGTGATTTCTAATATAAATGTCACAGAGGACTGGCCACAGTGCGAAATCCTGCCACACTTGACTGGTCACTGGCTTTTTTACTGGAAGTACCCCCCCGTATTTCAGGTTGTGTATCCTTTATGTTTTGTACAGCATCATCTGGGGAGCCTTACTCAAGACTGTTAAAAAGGTACTTGTCACAAGGAACAGGCATGGCTTAGATTCATAGATTATTACTAGGTTAATGACCCGGGGGCTTTTTTAAGCCTAGCCAAGTTTTCCCAAAAGAGTAATGATGTCCAGTATCCAAATAGGACATTGAGGGCCAGGCATTTATAAAAAATTATATTATATTATATTATATTATGTTATAAAAAGTATTTTCGGCTTTTCCCGTTTAGGGGACATCACAGCAGAACTCCCGTCTGCTAATGATTTGCAGTGGATTTTTAAGGTGCCGAGTTGCCAGCCCGACACCCAAACTTCAAAGAAGTTACGCCCATTCACGCATGCACGCACCTACCTGCATGTCTTTAATATCACTCTACCATGGGGAGGACATGCAGACTCCACAAAGAAGATGCTCCAGCCGAGAATTGAATGGGAGAACCACTTGCTGTGAAGTGACAATGCTAACCGTTGCACCACCGCGGCCTATGTATTATATTATATTATATTATATTATATTATATTATATTATATTATATTATATTACATTATTTTAAAAAAGCTGACACTAAAAATATCAAACACAAAAAATGTTATGTGCATACATCTCTGATCAATACTAGTAAAATGCCTGAGAGAGAGCTGCTCTCTAAAAAAAAAACACAGCACAAATCAATGGGGGGATGGATGGTGGCTGTGTGCTGCACCGAACTCAATGAGTTCTACCATGGTAATTACCGCCCCATAAGCTTAACAAGCCTGGACCTTCCTTGAAAAACTTTCAAACCAACACAACACCCCATATCATATAAAAGCTCACCAGCTTAAACACAACCTATATGTCACAAGATGGGTCACAACTGCAAGGACAGGACAGAACACAGGGGGTTAGGTTGCTGGTGCCATGTCAGACTCAAGTCGGTCTGGCGGTGTCCCACACAGCTCAGTCCTGGGCCCCTCTTGTTCGCATCTACTTTTCAGGAAGTGCAGGCAAAACATAGAAGGTGGCTGACAAAGAGTTTGCAGATGACTGCAAAACTGGGTGCCATGATTGAAGAAGATCACTCAGAGATATCCTTCAGAGAGATCTCATAGAGAAACAGAGGTGCCAGAGCCAAGGCCTTGGCCTGTCAAAGCCAAAAAATGTATAGTCATACCTTTGGTAAAAACAAGGGACAGAGCACGCTGTGGCTCTGTTCAAGAGAAATCTGACCCAGTGATGGAGATCGTGGGTTTTACCCCGGGATCATCTCTGTATCTATATCACATCCCAGGAATGACTGTGAATCTCCCATAATATATTTGCCTTCACTTCGATATATATTTCGCACTTTCTCATGATAAAACACTGATCATCAGTATGAATTGTTTGTTAAACATAGCATGTTATATACAGAGGATTATGATCAGGTCTCCTGTCATAACCAACTTATTATGTCTTCAAAACATGCATAAAAAATTAACTTCATGACATCCGAAAGGTGCTTAACAACATTTTCTTTTTTCCTGAGTTGTAGTGCGCCATGTAGTACATAGAGCATTATGATCATCACCAGTCATAACCAGATTATTATATGTCCATGACATGGGTGCCTAGAAATTCATCACAAGAGTGAAGCTCAAAACATTCTACAACTTTGTCTCTACTTGGCAGTCTTTTTTGTTGTAGATTATTTTGTTTTCTTTCTTAAGCATTGCTGTAAGGGTGGTGGTGTTCCTATTTAATGAAAAGCCTTTATAAGTGAAAAGAAAGTAATGCAACTCTTACCCTACTATACCCCATCACTATTTTTAATGTTTTGATCCAAACAAGTCAGCATAGACGTCCTTCCTTAATTTATCATGTACTGGGCACTCTGCTACAAAATGGAAAACATCTTCCTTTTTTCCCATGTAGCAGATACATTTCTTTCCCATTTTACTCATCCCTCACCTATTCAACAACTAGTTTCCATGCTTAAATGTGTATGTAAAAACATAAACATCTCTGTCTCTTGCTGCTCTCTCTCTCTCTATCTAATAAATGGCTAGGATGAAAATCTGCACCTGTAGATCAGAGGTCATGTTTCTCTCCTAGAAAAGAGTAGACGTCTGTTAGTAAGAGTGTGTGTTTTGTGGGGGTGGACTACATACCTTACTTCATTTGGTGGAGTTTTGTGCTATGGGTCTTGTTTCCAAGTTAAGATAACAGGGACTGGGAGATTGATGAGTGAATGATACAGCCACTCTTCTGCTGGTGTTGCACTACAATGTGGTAATGAAGCAAGACCTGAGCCACAGTATAAACCTCATAATTTACATTCCCATCTGTGGTCCTGTCCACACCTCTGGTTGTACGATTTCAGCATTAACTGAAAGGATGAGTTCATGAATACGACATTTATTCATGAGGTAGATGGTTCAGTTTCTGATCAAATGAGAAGTACAGCATTCTAGGATGCCCTCAGAGTGAAACCATTTTGTACTGAAAGGAGACATTTTAGTCGGTTTGGATACTAGTGAACATGCCTACTTGGTGCTTCTCATGGGAAGATTACCAGGCACAATCCATTGGAAGGGGGCACTTGGTATACCCAGGCCATGTTGGAGAAATTATACTTCTCAGCTTAGCTGGGAATACTTAGGAATCCCACATGATGAGTCTGAGGCCTACACCAGTGATCGAGAAGCTTGGCATAGCCTGCTCACCCTACTAGCACTTCAGTGCCCACAAGAATGAGTGGTTTAGGAAATGATAAGGGTTATGATGATGATGATAAGAAAATTGTTTGTAGTTGTTACTATTTTTCCAAGATTCAGTTCTGGAATGATAAACTCTATTCTTTTATTGCAGCCATGCCCGGATGTTTTCTGGTTCCCTATACTTTCTGAGAAAGCTTGTGATGAACTGGTTGAGGAAATGGAGCACTATGGTCAGTGGTCTGGTGGCAAATACACAGTAAGTTAAAATGGCTGTGCTTAATCTCCTTTGGAAGCTAGCAAATATGTAAAATTTTCAAAAACTGAACAGAAGCACATTACGTTTCATAACAAAATACTAATGTACTGCTCTGTATGTCTTTTTGTATTTTATTATTCCAAACATTTGTTTCACCTGGATAGAAGAAACTTATATATGATCATATTCAAATCCATTCTCTTCCACACAGGTATTTTATCACATATCCCTTGCCTTTATCCATTGTTTAGAGTACCTATCTCTAGGGAGCCCTCATGCTTTCTGGTGAGCTGGCTTGTGCAACCATCTGAATAATTAAATGGAAAAACTATAACCTGAAGAGAGTTGTAGGGAGAGACAGAGACAAAAATGGAAAGTGAGCATGACGCATAAGAAGGGCAGAGGCAGTAAAGCTTACTTTGAACAGGTATTTAAAATTCTACTGCTTCATAAAATGTCTCTGTTCCTAGGCTGTAGTGCAACAAAGTTAGGTAGGTTTCATTTTTATTCCTTTTTTAATCAGTTAAGATCACTAGATATAACTGCCAGTTTTTAAAGGCTGCCTAGTAGAACTATCAAGTTAAGTGCCTTCCTTAGAGTAAAATAACCTTCACCTTGAGGTTATGAGACTGACAAGTAGAGCTAGAGGATAAACATCGTTAGCAGCTCATTAGCAGCACATGAGCCTAACTTTCTGAGCTAAACTGAAATACATTTTACCACGTATAATAGATGAGAATGTCTAGACTTTATTCATTATCATTTCCACTTTAAGTCACACAGACTTGTGGGGTACGAGACCTGATGGCATCAGAATGTTCCTGCAAATCAGTCTCAGTTTCTGTAGCATGCTCCAGAAAGGAGCATTAAAGAAATATTTATAACTTCCCAAACATTCTTTTATCATTATGTTGTGAATGACATCATGCTGGTCTGGGAGTGATCTGATCTTCCATACATATTCGACTCAATATGAATTGTTACAGTGCATTTTAAGATTTATTTTGATAACTTAGAGTGTGTATGTAAAACAGTGAAGTTCACTTGGCAGAGAGGTTTATATGTATTTCATGTTCTGACTTGTAGGTGGGTAGACTTGTGAAGGTATGTTATTTCAGTAAAGACTATACCTAAGGAGAAAACTTTTATTGATATGCAAATCTGACTTTATATATTCATGTGTCTGGAATCCCATCAGTCTACCTCTGTCTGCTATAGACTCCATTTTCCAGGGTGAGGTAATGGTGCTCTAAAACCTGTCTTGTTCGGAGACATTTAATCTGTTTGGGCTATCTACTGCATAAACTCCTCCCTCCCATGCTGATGAGCATCATTGTGAACAACACATGGTTCCCTTTGTGTCCGAATGGTGTGCTTTAACTTTCCACTCTCATTATATAAACCTTATTGACAGCACAACTTTATTTCTGCATATGTAATTCCTCTGGGATCACCTGCATACTTCCTGCTGCAGGAATGCACTGTACATATTTTTTTTCTAGATTTGGTCACTTCCATGACTGTTGGAGGGGGATAACCATGCAAAATATCCCTGATGTTTCTTTTTCAGCTTTTTTTGAGTGCAATAGTGTGTGTGTGTGTGTGTGTGTGTGTGTGTGTGTGTGTGTGTGTGTGTGTGTGTGTGTGTGTGTGTGTGTGTGTGTGTGTGTTTATGTGTGAGCACTAGCTTGCGTGTGAGTGTGTAACCATGCTCATACATATGTGCATGTGTGAGAAGACTGCTAGTGATGTGAGTTTGACAAGACTGCACTTGTGTGCATGTTTGTTTTCACCCACATATGTGTGTCTGTGTGCATCCATGTGTTTGTGTATGTGTGTGTGTGTGTGTGTGTGTGTACATATTATTTTCAAGTCAGGTTTTAGTGACACATAGCTATTTGAGCCAAATTCAGCACAAGTCAGTGAAACTCTGAGGTATGCTTTAACATAGGTATTACAGGGAGACAAGTTCACAATGAATCAGGCTCCAGCAGCCAGGAATTGATGAACATCTGATCATCTTTGAACAAGGACATCCAAGGAGATAAGCAATGACAAACTAACTGTAAATACTATGAAAACTACATCCATTTATCACATCACAAAAACTAAAGAATGTTATCAAACCCACAATTAGTGACTCCAACAGATCACCATTTTCCACCACTTCAGCAAAAGGGTGGATATGTGTTACCTCAGATCCAAACCTTTTCTTTCACGAATGCAGTGGTTACAGTTAACAAAGCATTAACTCATCTGAAACTAAACATCTGCAGTGGTGCAGCGGTAGCATTGTTGCCTCACAGCAAGAGGTTCTCCCGTTCGATTTTTGGCTGGAGTACGGGGAGTGCCTTCTGTGTGGAGTCTGCATGTCCTCCCCCCGGTTGGGTGGGCGTTCGAAAGACATGCATAAATGGGCATGCCTTCATTGAAGGTTGAACGTCGAGCTGGCACCTTGGCATTCGTGAAAAAGCTACTGCCAATCATTAGTGGACTGGAGTTCAGCTGTGGGGAACCCTAACCGGGAAAAGCCGAAAGACAAACAACAACTCATCTGAAACTTACAAAGAAAACAACTTTCTCACTGCTGAAGCCAGAAGGGCTACAACCAATAACATGCTTCTTTCTAGACTGGAATACTATCTTCCTATAATTACAATTATCTCAACTCAAAATACTAACCTTTCTCAAACCACTGAGATCAAAATCTTCTGATTCATTAACATATCCAGGGAACACCACTGTATTACTCGAAATGGAACATCAAGAGCAAATGCTGCTGCTCAACACCTTTACCTTCAAACTTTGACATAACAGATATTGTACTCCATTAACAGCTCATAACCTTAATCCCAAGTATGGTCACTTTTGTATGAAACAGCAAAAGAAATTGCACACATATACAGAAGTAGACATTTTCGACCAGTAAACAACTTTGCTTATTTATCAGATGTTTTAGGTAGTCAGAAGTAGGGTTATTTGTTGAGTTGCAACTGGCTAGAATATCTAGTATTAAATAGCATCTCAAATGATTTTTATTGTATTCTTCAGTAGTTAGACTGCCAAGAGACTATTTATATGTTTCATTTGTTTTTGCATTTGACTTGACAAGGATAGTTATATAGTCTTGCCTTGAAAACTTTGGAGTCTGTTGTTGTCTAGTTGCTTGGTCGTAAAGTTCTAAATTTGCAGTTGTGCATTTCTGAAGACTGCTTTTACTTTTGTCACAGGTTCTATTAATGTAGTAAGTACAGTAATATTGCTGGCTGATAATGGAGGTTACTTCAAGTAAGATAATATTTAGTGCTTGTGTCACTGGAGGGCAGGTATCTCTAGTATAGAAGATAATGGACCATACTGCATAAGGTTACTGAATGGGACATGAAGAGATAAAGATGTCTATAAACTTACAGGTGACAGGTAATCTTAACTTACTCAACTATTATACAATGGTAAAATCAATGCATATTATAATGCATTTATCATGTTAAACGATATACATATGTTTTGTAATCTAACAAAAAGTCCAAATTAATTCTAAATGTTTGTGTCTGCATCTTAAAGTTGTGTAAAACTCTTAATATGTCAAAATATTAACAAATCTTTTAGTTTACTTAATTAGTTAATAAAAACGTGCACTTTACCAAGGTCATAGAGAATACCTTTCTGTTTCAAGAATTTCAATGTGCTTAATTCAAACAACATTCTCTCTTTCTTGTTTCAACAAGAAAAACAAGAAAAACAAGTAACATTTTGAAAAATCTACTTTACTTTCTATCAAAATGGATGCTCTTATTCAGCAATATAACACTCAAATTTTAGCTCTGATTTATTAAATGAGATATTTCAGGTAGTCTTAGTGAATTGAATAGCTCTCATGACCAAGTTTCAAATTTTAGCTTTCAGGATCTTACATCCTACAAACAGGTTTAAAAATGACAAACGACTGGTGCCAAAACCATAGTCTGAAGCTAAATGCTAAAATATGCATAATCATATACTTCAGTAAATCAGAAATCACTGCAAATTATAATATTGATAGCACACTCCTAAAAGTAGACCTGGTGGTGAGGGATCTAGGAACACAGACAGATAGTAATGTAAACTTTGACCATCAGGTAGCTACAGTAGGGAAGAAATCCTTCTGTGTAGCTCAACTTATAAGTAAAGGCATGGCATCAAGATCAAAGGAAGCCATAGTGCCATTGTTCTCAGCCCTCATCAGGTGCATAATCAAGTACAATGCTCCCTTTTGCATGTACCTATTCAGGCACTTAAACCAATTGGAGTGGCCTCAGAGGTTTCTGACTAAAAATATGCAAAGCATAAGGCACATGTCTTATGTTGACCGACTAAAGGCCGTATCCCTTTACTCTGTCTTGTATCGTTTATTGAGAGTGGACTTATGCCTGACCTACAAGGTGTTCTCTGATCCAGCACTGATGAAAATGTTACATAGTGGCAAGAAAACTTTTACAAGGATAATGAGTTCCGTGAAACTGAACCTTATTTCTGACTTTAACAGAACTTCTTGGAGGGACAGATTTGTATCCCAAAAACTGCCTTGTCTATTGAATAAACTTCCCATCTTCGTAAAACAAAATGCGTCCCTCACTCTCGTCAAAAAGAATTTGGATAAATTGGTTGGGAACTGTAAATTCACCCCTGCGGGACAGAGGCAGTATTTAAAATTACTCAAAGCTCCAACACCCAAAGACCCACTACCCTGATACTACCCCATCCTATATCTGGGGAATTAAGATATAATACTGTCATATCTTGTTTATTATTGGCTAGGCCTGTAAAGGGTCTTTTGTCATTAGCCTAGTAATCACCTAATAAGCCTGTGTGCTTTTCTAGGTAAATTATATGAGATCTTGTACATGTATATTTATGCCACATGCTGGTCATAGGATCATAGGAAGTTATTAGGCTAATGGCCCTAGGGCCCTTACAAGCCCAGACAAGCTGTACCCTTGTTTCCATGATCAGCAGCTATTGCCCCTGTCCAAGAGAAACACAGGTGGAACCCCTGGGGTGAATTTACAGTTACCCATCTAATTGACCAGACTGCATTTGAAGAGGGCCAATGGGGTGCTCTCTTTGACATGATGTGGGAATCTTTTCCAAAGGTGTAGTAACCTCTGGGAGACAAATATGTCCCTCCAGCAAGTTCTATTAATGACACATACCAGGTTAAGGTCTTTAGAGTGAGTAACCCACATGCTGTTTGACTTGTGGATATGCAGCATTTCCAGTAAAGCATGGTCAGAGATTGCCTTATACACAAGGCAGAGATCACCTTTGAGTAATCTGAATGGAACAGAATTAAGTGACAGTGATTTCCGCCGATCCACATAGAACACTTGTGGGAGGAGAGGCTGGACTCTGCCCTTCTGAACAGGGAATTTCTGGTTAAAGGCTTATAGTGCCTGCATATTCTAACTGTTTCTTACTGAAATTGGTACACCTTGTTTGCTGTAGCATAGACTAGATCCAGGCCTGCTGAATCTAGCTTTGTTTGTATGCTTGTTGTTTGTTTATTTCCCTGAAATGCGAATTCCACCTAAAACGCAGCCTTTTAGCACTTCTGTGGATCCCTAGTGATATCTGCATTGCTTACTGTACTTATTTCCTTGTTTCACTTGAAAGAAAGTTACAGTTTGTCGTTTTTGCATTTAAGTTACCTGGAACACATTGCATTTAAGTTACCTGGCACTTGCTCACTAAAGCAATTATATAAGTCAGCTCTAAAAAATTAAAAGCACTACACCCTCACAAACTCCCCTTGAGTACCTTGTTCCCCATTGGCCCTTTTTTTCAATTATAAAGGAATTCCCAATACTATTCTAGCATGTCCAAAGGTCAGTTGTTAATCTCCTCTCCGGTCCAGCTGGTGAATCTGTGAATCTTGAGGCAATGTTACAACTGCCTCATGTACACAGACAACCCTCTCCTCCTCCCAACAAATTCCAACACATGTGAGAGATGCAACCATATAGCTAAACTGGAGGCTAAGCTCTCTCAACTCAGTACTGGCGTAACCAGTCAGGAGGAGAAGGAAACCACACTCACTACAATTCCAGTCTCACAAAGACCTACCATGACAACAAACCAAACACATAAACACACAAAAACATACTCGGAGGCTCTAAATAAAAATCTGCCTAAGCAGCAGAGACCTCCAAAGCAGACACCCAAGCAACCGCTACCCCAAAACAAATCACGCGCAACCCATAGCTCACAAAGCCAGTGTGCTGAACAGTCACAGCCCTTAAGGCTAAACAACACACCTGATACACTTGTAATAGGTGACTCTATCGTCAGGCACACTGATGTCCCGCTCACCAGGCTGAACAAGGAGAAGGTCACGGTGATCTGCCTGTCGGGTGCTAGGATCCGCCACATAACACAAGCACTCGGGCCACTCCAAGGCAAGTACAAATATGACTCAGTCATTGTCCATGCTGGTGTGAATGACCTGAGACATACCTCCCTGGACTACATGAAAAGAGATATAGAGGAGCTCTCTGAGCATGTAGCCCAGGCCGGTATGACACTGACCTTGAATAGCATCTTACCCTCACCAAGAATGATGCCACAATATGAAGACAAGATGATCAATTTCAACAATTGGCTTAAGTGTTGGTGTCATTCAAAGGGGATCCAATGCCTGTCAGCCTGGGATGACATGCTCGACAAGCCACGATGCTTCGCTAGGGACGGCTTGCACCTATCACCCCTGGGCCTTCGGATATTGGCAAAGGCTCTTGCTACCCCCATAGTGCCTTTTTTAGGCAAGGCTCAAAAGACAGACCCACCTCCATAGGTATCACAAGGGATAAGAAACTAAGAGTAATGCTACTCAACCCCAGAAGTCTAAACCTCAAGATGCATGCACTCGAAACTCTCCTTAGCATGGAGAACATCGATATCTGTGCAGTAACAGAAACCTGGTTCAAGGCTCCTGAGAGCACCCCAGCACTACCAGGTTATACCTCATACCATGCTTTTCGGCCCCAAAACTTGGACCGAACCACAAAAGGAGGGGGTATCAATATTCGTCAAAGATACCCACACCTCCAGGTTGGTGGCACAGCACGAAGCATCAGAGACTATCCATGTGCAACTAACTGTGGGTAAAACTGCCTTCCAGTTTATAGCCTGCTACAGACCACCCTCCCAAACACAGAAACCCCACTTGGCCTTCCTGAGAATACTGGAAAATACGAAGGTCTCTCCAAACACCATTATATTGGGCGACTTCAACTACCCAAACATAGACTGGGAGCATTACTCTAGCTCCAGCACCCTAGCCCAAAGATTCCTAGAATTTATAAACTCAAATGCTATGGAATAACTTGTTACCACTCCCACAAGAGGGGAAAACATACTGGACCTGATCATCACCAACATGGAGACACTATGCACCAGACCAGAAGTGTATCCCTCACTGGTAAGATCAGACCATAAACTAATCTCACTGGATATTCACATCCCGACCCCACCCCCTGCCTAGAAAACCACAGTGAAAAACTTCTCTAAAGCAAATTTCACACGCCTCAAAACCGAGGCAAAATCTTTCAAAGCCCCCGGGCCTGTGGAAAATATGGCCCAGACCGCAGAATCCTTTATAAATGCATTCTATGAACACCTTCAGGAATGCATGGATCATGCAATCCCAAATAAAACCAAGACCCAATCCTCCAAAGGCAGGCGTCCTGTCTGGTGGACCCCAGCCATAAACAAACTATACAATAGAAGGAGGAAGCTACTACATGATAGAGCAAAATCCCAAAAAGGGAAGTCATCTCTGATCAGTATTAGCAAAAACTACGGGCACTCATAAAATCGTCTAAGGCCAGCTTTGAGAGAAAAATTGCACAGGACACTAAGGATAATCACAAGGCTTTCTTTAGTTATGTTAGGAACCTGGGTGGGAATTCCCAGATATGCTCAGAATTAGTCCAAAATGACAAAAAATACACCGAGGCCACAGACATTGCCAACATCCTAGCTGACAAGTTCAGTGCAAACTTCTCCCCCCCCTCCCCACCAAAAGGGCAAATATCTATCCCAACAGAGTGCTGCCCCTGACATCTCAGATGCTCAGGTAAGAGCCACCCTCTCAAAGCAAAAACACAGCATCAATGGGACCAGATGGTGTCCCGGGTGCGTCCTACATGAACTCCAAGAAGAGCTAAACCCAAACATAAAACTACTGTTCAATCTTAGCCTTACTACAGGATATGTACCCAAAGAGTGGCATACAGCAACAGTGGTCCCTCTCCACAAAGGTGGTGCCTCAACGGATCCTGGAAACTATCGCCCCATAAGCCTGACTAGCTTGGTCTGCAAAGCTATGGAAAGGATCATCATGGACCTCATAAATAAAGATATTGGGGACCTACAGACACTGGATCCTACCCAGTTTGGCTTTGTTAAGGGCATATCCTGCCTCTTAAACCTGGTCAATTTCTTTGAAACAGTCACCAAAGCCATTGATGAGGGGAAGGTGGTCCACACAGCCTACCCGGACCTCGCAAAAGCCTTCGATACAATACCCCACTCGGGCATTATAGATAAGCTCACCAGCTTAAACATAAACCCCTATGTCACTAGATTGGTTGCAAACTGGCTCAAGGACAGAACCCACATGGTTAGAATTGCTGGAGCCATGTCAGACTCCAAACCAGTTACAAGTGGCGTCCCACAAGGCTCAGTCCTGGGACCTCTCTTGTTCGGTATATATTTCTCGGCGGTACAGGCCAACAAAGAAGGACTGTGGCTGACCAAGTTTGCAGATGACTGCAAACTGGGTGCCATAATCAACTCTCCAGCCGACACAAGCATCCTCCAAAAGGGCCTTATAGAAACAGACAACTGGTGCGAGAGCCATGGCCTCAAGCTAAACGCCAAAAAGTGTATAGTCATCCCCTTTGGCAAAAACAAAGTGCCCACAAATTACCACATAGGTGGTAATCCATTAAGTACAGAAGAAGTCATTAGGGACCTGGGGACCCAAGTTGATAGCAATCTCTCATTTGACAACCACGTGGCCAAAGTGGTTATAAAAACATTTTATATAGCCCACCTAATCATGAAGGAATTCACACCTAGATCAGGGGAGGTCATCGTGCCTCTTTACTCATCCCTCATCAGGCCCATAATTGAATACAATGCCCCTTTTGGGATGTACCTTACCAGACACCTGCAGCAACTGGAAAGACCCCAAAAGTACCTCACCAAGAGGATCAAAGGGCTCAAACAGATGCCATATGCTGCCCGGTTAAAGAAACTCCAGCTCTACTCAGTGGCATACCGCCTGCTCAGAGGCGATCTGTGCCTGACGTATAAAGCCATGTCCAACCCGGAATTAATGGACATGCTGCACCTCAGAAAATCCATATCCCATCGAGCTACGTGCTCAAGAGACTTGAACCTCAGCACTGAAATAAATAGGACATGCTGGAGGGACAGATTCATAACCCAGAGGCTCCCTTCACTCTGGAATAAAATCCCAGTCCAGGTTAGGCAGAGTCCCACATTGACTCTCTTCAAGAGGAATCTTGATGAGTGGATGATAGATTGTAGGTTTACCCCGGCTATCACTTCTGTGTCACTGTTAGACAGAGGCACAGTATACTAACCTCAAAAAAAGGCATAGCAAAATTAATTTAAAATGGGTGGCGAAAGCCAAACACACTCTGGCTAGGCTTATAAATGCCCTAGGGCAGATAGCCTAGTATGAACCTATGAACCTATGAACCTAAGACCTTGAATTTTCCTTGTGAGGAACCTTTGTGGTGTCTCCAATTGCTGCAGGTGCTTTGAAAAGTACATACCAAAAGGGGCATTGTACTCAATTTTTGGCCTGATAAGGGAAGAGTACAGGGCGGTTACAACATTTTTTTTTTTTGGAGGCAATGCTCTTACTTATGAGATGAGCACTATAGAACACCTTTCTTACCACTGTGGAGACATGGTGATCAAAGGTAAGGTTGCTGTCAACCTGTGTGCCCAGGTCTCTCACCATTGACTGTGTACTTAGGGTGTTGCCACTGATGTGGTAGTTAGCAGGAACATTGCTCTTACTGAAAAGGATGATGATACATTTTCTTGCATTGAGTTTAAGGCTGTGACTTTGGCACCAATCATTTGTTTGTGTAAGACCCTCTTATAGGATGTTGACATCGTTTGGAGATTCTGTGACCACTGTCAGTTTGCAGTCATCAGCAAACTTTGTCAGCCACAGATCTTTAGTTTTTTTCTTGTACTTTGGAGAAATAGATACTGAACAGTAGAGGTCCCAGGACTGATCCTTGTGGAACACCACTGGTTATGGGTCTGCTGTTAGAGGCAGATTCCCCTGTTTTGACTGTATGGGTTCTATCAGTGAACCAGTTAGCAACCCACCTAACAATGTAAGGGTCGATGCCTACCTGAGTGGGGTATAGTGTCAAAAGCCTTGGTTAGGTCTAGGTAGGCTGTATGCACAGATTTCCTCTAGTCCAGGGCCTTGGTGACTGTCTTGAGAAGTCCACCAGGTCTAACAGACATGACTTCCCTTTGACAAATACAAACTGAGTAGGGACAAGTATTTGGAGATTACCTATATCTTTGCTGATAAGGTTTCTCTCTTTTTAATTTCTCCAAACCTTTTGAGTTTTTAATATCATGACAGGAATGGACTCCATTCCTAAATCAAAGTGTGATTAAAGTTCATGAAATTAGTATTGTTTCAGTTGTTGATGTCATCCAGAAGTGCTCTTCGCAGTACCTGCAGTGTGCCCAGCAGTGACTCCTTCTGCAGTCCGTACAGAGTTACATGTATTGGTAACATATCTAAATTTGATTGTAGATTCTTTTTTATAAGACTTCTTGCTCCTACTATTATTGGAATTGTCTGGGTATCTTTCTTCCACATGGCTCTCATTTCTGCCTGCAAATCCTGATACTTTATGACTTCATGTGTGTCTCTGTCTCTCTCTACGCAAGACACTGTAGTCACTGGGTGTGGTGATTTCAGTGATGAATGCTATTTTCGTCTTCTTTTCATGGACCACTATATCTGGTTTTCTCGCATCTGCCTTTTGAACTTTTGGTAATGGGTGATCGATTGTGATGTAGACTACATCATTTTCTTTGATGCTGTGTGGCTCATGTTTCCAGTGTTTTTAGCTACTTCAGTATTATAATGTTTGCACAATCCCCAGTGCAACAGTCTTGCCACATTATTATGCCTTTCAGTATACAGTCCTTCTGCCATTAGTATGTCGCAACCAGCAATAAGGTGTGCAACTGTTTCCAATTCTGCTTTACAAAACCTACATTTGTCTGTTTCCCCCACATGTTAAATGGACTTTGTAAATCAACCTGTATGTAGTCCACTATCTTGGGCCACCAATATTAACCTTTCATCTTTTGGTTTGAATTCACCTCTCCGTAACCATCTCTGCATTTGATCCTGATAAATGAAAGGTTGTTCCAGGAGTTTTCTATACTCGCAACTGTAATTATGCATTTTCCACATTTCTTGCCTTCTCATCTGATCCTTCACCTTATATTTTTTCTTTTGTTTTTGTGGCACATTCAGTTGCTGCCTGATTTTTATCTAATTCTGGTTTAATTTCCATTCCTGCTTGATACCTATATGCTTCTGCTGAATTAAGCAGGGAAGTCATCTTATATTTATTCTACTCATGTTTCAAAACTTACACTATGTTTGGGTCTTGTGAAGTCAGCAGATATGTATGCAGTCCCACAAATGCAGAACTATACATGTAATCAATTTCAAGGAGGCCCATACCACCTTCAGAAAGGGGAGTATATAATCTTGTTATGCACTGATTTTTATGAATCATTTGATGAACATGAAGCATCCTTTTTGTTTTCCTGTCTAATCTATCCAACACCTTTTGGGGCCAATCAATCCAAAACTGTAAGTTAGGACAGAAAGAACAATTTTTTTATAGCTTGAACTTTGTTTCTAGATGTCAGTGCTGTTTCCAGGATTAATTTGTCTTCTAAAATATTCCTTACTGAGTTTCATTCACATTTGTTCATGTTTTATTGTTGATTCTTCATCAGTTCACAAATATTTATACACCCCCCTCTTGCTCAAGTTCTTTTAGATCGCATTCTTGTCCCAAAGTAATGTTTTCTTGGTGCTGCAGCTTTCCTGCTTTAAAGGTTGCCTTTGCACATTAATCAAGACCAAATGACATTCTTGTATCATCTGAAAATGTTTAGACAACTTGCAGTTGTGCTTTCAGTTCCTCATCTGATAAACTATACAGTTTTAAATCATTGACAACAAGAAGATGAGAAGTCTTTACACTTTATTGCTTTCTGGGACTCACATTATAGGCATGACCTAATCTGTTAAACAGACAGTTTAATGGATTAAGAGCAAGGCAAAAGAGCATCAGTGACAGAGAGTCACCCTGGAGTATCCCCTTTTGGATTTTTGTCCCAGGAATAATAATCTGTTCTTTATCATGGCTTAATTGCAAAGTGGTCTGCAACTGTTTCATGATCACTGTAATGTAGTCGATCAGTGTAGGGGTGTATCTTATACATTTTTAAGCACTCTTTAATCCATGAATGTGGGATTCTGTCAAATGCTTTTTTGTAATCTATTCATGCCATACTTAGATTCTTCCCCTGTTTACAGTTCTCCACTATGACTTTATTTAACAACAAATGATCCTTTGTTCCATATGACATTCTTCTATTACCCTTTTGTTCTATTTCCATAACTGAGTTTTCTTCTAAATGACTATAATCTCTGTCGGCATCAATTC
The DNA here is from genome assembly GCF_019279795.1 of Protopterus annectens. Taxonomy (NCBI): domain Eukaryota; kingdom Metazoa; phylum Chordata; order Ceratodontiformes; family Protopteridae; genus Protopterus; species Protopterus annectens. The sequence continues at coordinate 235,038,087 of NC_056734.1, read as the reverse complement.
CACTGTATAGTTTATACATCGTTGGAAGGCAAATTATTGGTCTGTAGCTTTTAGGGTACCTTGCAGGTTCACTCTTAACTAGGAGCATTGTTTTTCCTGTTGTTAGCCAGGCTGGTGACTGTTCAGGATGCACATATAAATAGTTCTTACTCATGGCTAAATCTTCATGCAAAGATGTTACTTTCATCCAGACGTTAGGTACTGCATCTGGGCCTGAGGTTTTCCAATTAGAGGCTTTTCTTAACTTTCAATCCCTGTGGCCATTACTTCATCACATTTGGTATCCTGTATATTTGAACCTCTTATTCTTTTTTTTTATTTCTTCTATCCATTTAGCATCTTTGTTATGTTCCACAGAATAGGGCAGCCATGATAGTGCAGTGGTTAGTGTTGCTGCCCCACAGCAAGAGGTTCTCCAGTTCAATCTTCATCTGGGGTGCCTTCTGTGCGGAGTCTGCATGTCCTCCCTGTGGTCGTGTGGGTTTCCTCCGGGTGCTCTGGTTTCCTCCCAAATCCCAAAGACATGCTGTAGGTGGATTGGACCCACTAAAATTGGCCCTAGGCATGAGTGCATGCGTGTGTGTGCCTTCTGTGGAAGGTTGGGTGCTGGGCTGGCAACTCGACACCGTAAAACCCCACTGCCAATCATGAGCGGACAGTGATCCGCTGTGGCGACCCCCTAACCGGGAAAAGCCAAAAGAAGAAGAAGTTATGTTCCACAGAATCTTCATAAATATTTCTCCAAAATGTATCTATTTCTTCTTTGTTTTGTGGTCTTTCAATTCCTTTTACATTGTTTACCAATTCTCTATAAAACTTTTTGGATCATCAATAATTTGCTTATTTTGTACTTTTCTTTTATATTTATCTGTGTATCTTCTAAGTTTTTCTGCCTGTACTGAATTTTTAGGTTATTATTTGAAATAGTGTCTGATGAATCCTGATCCATTATAATACTGTGCATTGCATTTATCACATCTACCTTTCTGAGTATTTTTGTTGATCTGTTCCCTCTTCTGTACTCTTCTAACAGTGACACTTCTTGTCTTAATTGCTTTATAGATTTCTCTATTCGATACTTCCATGCTGGCATTCAGTTTCTCCCTGTCCTTTCCCTTACTTGTCTGTGTTCTTGTGGTAGGACTTTATCTGTTATTAATTTGGTTGCACAGTAATGTATCCTATTTATTTCTGTTATATTGCATGAATCTCTATGGTCAGTCCTAATTACTGTGTTCATTTGTTTTATCAAACTTCTAACTGTTTGTGTTTAATTACCTTCTGCAGTCTGTTTCTTTCAATGATTCAGAGCTTCTTCCTGTGCCACATTCTTTTTAGTTTCATCCTGTGTTGTCCGTTGCTCTTTCATATGGGAACTCACTGGCCTATCACTCCCTGATATTGACTGTGTCAGAGTTGCCACAGTTTTCTGTTCTTTCCCTTGCTGTATAGTTCCAACTGAACCTTTGTGCTGGTTTTCTGTGATGCTCCAATGTATCTTCATACATCAACTGATTAGATGCTTCCTGCTACATTGTTTCTCCTTAATTTGGGTGTCCATTGCTCTATCCTGTTGTGTTATTTGAGTTAAATTTTCTAGACTAAATCCTTCATTTCGCAGGTAATCCATAACCTCAGTTTCTATTTCTTTAACTTTTCCATTAACATTACTAACCTCTTTTCTACTTTTCCTCTTTGTTTTCTTATTCTTTGCATTGTATCTGGATGCCTTTGCCTGTATTTCTCTTCAAATATCTTTGGTGCTGGTCTTTTTGCATTGATTAGTTTTGATTACTCCTTTGCATAAATACTAGTAATGTCTTTCGGCTTTTCCTGGTTAGGGGTCACCACAGTGGAACTCCGGTCCACTAATGATTGGCAGTGGATTTTTACGGTGCCGATTTGCCAGCCCGACGGCCAACCTTCAAAGAAGGCACACCCATTCACGCACGCACCTACCTGCATGTCTTTAACATCACTCGACCACAGGGAGGACATGCAGACTCCACACAGAAGGCATTCCAGCTGGGAATCGAATGGGAGGACCTCTTGCTGTGAGGCGACAACGCTAACTGCTACACCACTGTGGCCTTCCTTTGCATATAAATACTGCACCATATTAGATCTCTTTTTCTTTCCCATGTCCATATTTCTTCTTCAGATGTCTCCTGCTCCTCTTGTTTCTCCTTATGTTGAGGGCTAGTTGTTCCATCATGCTGTGATATGACCTGTGTTAGACTTTCTGCACTGAATCCTTCACGTCACAAATATTCCATAACTTCAGCTTCTATTTTTTAACTTTTACTTGACTAATCTTCTGTTCCACATTCCGTCTTTGTGATCTTATTTTTTTATTGTGACATTTTCCTTATCTGGATGTCTTTGCCTAGGTTTCTCTTCAAATATCTTTGGGGCTGCCTTTTTTGTGTTGATTAATTTGGCTTTTTCCTTTGTATAAGTATTGCACATTATCAGATCTCTCTTTTCTTTTCTATGTCCATATGTCATTTTTATACCCTTCAAATGTCTCTAAATTGTGTTCTTTAAATTTTTACATTTCCTCAGTCACTTCTTTTTCCAAACGGCACAAGGTTTCTTGGTTTGTATAGTGTTTTTCATGGATCTGTTGTATTAATGAACACACATTTTTATGTGAAGCTTCTGACAGTTTTTCTTCTGGAAGTATTTTTCTTTCCTCTAATTTCTCTCTTAATCTTTTCTTATATCTTTTGTCTGGAAATTCTGGGCTTCTTGCATAATAGTAACAATACATGATTTCTTTCTTATCCTCAAAATAGTCCAGTCTGTCATCTATATGGTTCTTTTTTGGCCTATCAGTTTTTGTGATTTTTGTGGACTGCTACTTCGTTCTACAACAGGGGGGTCATCCTCCCCCTGGGCCTGGCCTAGCCCCATTGTAGGAATATTTCCATGTCTTGAGGATTCTACACTGTCATTTTTCCAGTCGTGGTACCAGTGCACCTACCAGGATTGGGCAGTTTTTATCCCAGGACTTGTGCACCCAGCTATCTTCTTTATTTTTTAACCTATTCTGTCCATGATATATGCTATATAAAATACAGTCTGTATATATCAATGTCATCTTGGTGAGATTTTGTGAACAACAGGGTCCACCCCATGAAGGTACTCACCAAGACTTGAGGTTAAATTCAATTCCAGCAGTACTTCCCTTCTTTTGCTGATTTTATCATCTCTCCATTCAGACCCCATTTGGTCCATGATGATTTGCTACATGGCCTTGCAGATAAGGCTAGTCAGGCGAATAGGTCTACAGTTCCCAGGGTCAGTGGAAGCACCACCTTTGTGCAAGGGGATAACAGAGGCCATTTTCTATTCAGCTGGGATGAAGCCGGTGTGCAGACTATGATTGAAAAGAGTACCCGATAGTGTTGCTAATTCTTTTTGGAGCCTATGTAGAATGCAACCTGGGATGCTAGCAGGTCCCATAGATGTTTTATTTTTGGCCTTAGAGAAGGTGTTTATCATCTGTTCTTTAGAGATACAAGGTAGGGGACAAGTGGTATGGATGTCATGGGGTACATGGGACGAGGACAGGGGAGTGAAGTTTTCACAGAACCTGTCGGCTAACAGGTTATTAAATATGTGGTATCATTAACTACCAGTTCAGTGCAAATCTGGGCCTTTCCTTTTTAGGTTATGGATGTAACTAGAGAATGTTTTATGGTTGTCCTTAGTTGAGGAAGCTAATTTGGATTCATAATTTGCATTGGAGGACTTCACAAGAAGTCTTATTTGCTTGTTTAAGCTGTGGAGGAAGTGTTTCCAGTTTAGAGCTCGCTCTCTCTTACTCTTACACAGCAATTTCTTACTCTTATTTTAAAGCCTGTTAATGGCAATTGTCCACCAGGCAGGTTTGCTCTTCCTTGAAAAGCCTGTTTTGGTCCTATCAGGTACAGCCAAGTCAATGCAGTTATACAGGTGTTTGTTTAAAGCACTGATGTATAACTCTGCATAGTTGCCAGTTCCATCTGAATGGGGGGAGGTACTGTGAAGCTATTTATACCATCCCAAAGAGGTTATAATCTGCTTTGGAGAAGTTTTTTAGTCTAGTTGCTGCTGGAGGGGGGCAGGTGTGATAGTAACTTCAAATGACACTGCTCTGTGGTCAGATCTCACCAGGGAAGACCTCACAGTGGGGGTGCTTCAGTGGTCCCTCATATTGGTAAACATCAGATCCAGGATGTTGGCGCACCTAGTGGGGTTGTTAGCCAGCTTGTCCAGGGCATTTGAGTTAACAAAGTCGAGGAGCCTGTCGGCAAGTGAGTTTGAGCATGAGTAATTCACCCAGTTAATGGATGGGTAGTTAAAGTCACCCAAAACCATGGTGTTTGGATGTATCCTGATAGATCCAAATAGGCAGAGTGGGCATCCTGATTCATGGAGGGGTCCTGTAGCTGGCAATGACTTGAAAAGGTGTCCTGCAACAGTATATGTAATATATATATATATATATATATATATATATATATATATATATATATATATATATATTTCTTATAAGCAGTTTGCTATTTAAGTATAGCTTTTTGTCTTGTTTATCCACTGATAGTCTATCTATATTTTATATAACTTACATTTCTAAAATCTCCCATCAAAGAGCTGTGCTATTAGTTTGTGATGGGTTCTGCAGGGAATGCACTTGGTTTTGTAGTGTATTGTTTACACACTTGTGTTCTCATCTAGTACACCATAGAGTGGCATGCTCATGATCATGCTAAAAAAATTATGCATTCTTATAATTTACAATAGCAATAAATGAATTAATGCATGAATTTTAGAAATCACGGTAGTCTTGCTTTAGAACTGATGCAAATGTAGGCATGCGAAATGTCAAATGCATGATTTATTTGAGCCAGATTACAGACAGATGAAAAAGGGTGAAAAGTTGTTCTTGTTTTTATTTATCATGGTAGTAGGTGGTTTATGGTAGTAGGTGGTCTCAGTGGAGTAGCTGAGCACAGTCATGGTACAATTGTTTAAAGACAATTTTTTTGCTGACGTTTGAATTCAGTCACCAACACCAGGAGGATTAATAGCAATGTTATAAGTAAATTACACATCAGTCCAGCTTTTTCTGACACAAAACAACTTCAGCACACCCCCACATACTTAAAATAACTGTAGACAGGTGACCATAGTCCCCTGTGTCAAAGGAGATATACCAACTGTGAAGTTTTTCCATCTCAGATTATTAGTAAAAGCAATGTATGCTGGCTGCTTTCATTGCCAAAAGTTCAGTTGTTTGGATATTCCCAACTTTCAGGATTTTCAGTGCAGCCTGGTATTACATGGCTAAGTTAAAGTATGTGTCCTGCAATCATATGACTGGTACTCTGTAGCAGACTGGCCACTCCAACATTGGTTCGTAGGTTCATAGGTAGGTACTAGGCTATCTGCCCAAGGGCATTTATAAGCCTAGCCAGAGTGTGTCGGCTTTCGCCACCCCATTGATTAATTAACTGATCCTCTGTCAAGCAGAGCCAATGAAGTGATCCCAGGGGTGTATTTTCTGTTGCCCATCCACTCGTCCAGGTTTCTCTTGAAGAGTGTTAGTGAGGGGTCTGCCTGATGTAATTTGGAATTTTGTTCCAAACATGGGGAGTCTCTGTGACAGGAATCTATCCCTCCAGCATGTTCTATTTATTGTAGTGGTGAAGATTAGCTCACTAGAGCACGTGGCTCGCAGTGACTTGGATTTCTTTAGGTGGAGCATGTCCATCAATTTTGAGTTGGACATGGCTTTGTAAGTCTGGCAGAGATCACGTCTGAGTAAGCGATATGCCACTGAGTACAGATGGAGTTTTTTCAGTCGGGCTGCATAGGACATATGCTTGAGGCCAGTAATCCTCTTGGTGAAGTACTTTTGTGGTCTTTCCAGCTGTTGGAAGTGTCTTGTAAGGTATATCCCAAATGAGACATTGTACTCTATGATGGGTCTAATGAGTGATGAGTAGAGGGGCACTGTAACCTCTTTATTTCTAGATGTGAACTCTTTAGTAATTAGATGGGCCACATAGAAGGATTTTCTAAGTACGTTGGCAATATGATTGTCAAAGGAGAGATTACTATCTACCTGGGTCCCCAGATCTCTTATTACCTCTTCTGTATTAAGGGGGCTTCCACCTATGTGGTAATTTGTGGGTGTTTTGTTTTTCCCAAATGGGATGACTATGCATTTTATGGCATTTAGCTTGAGGCCATGACTTTGACACCAGGTGTCCATCTCAGTAAGGCCCTTTTGGAGGATGTCCGTGTCAGTTATGGCTCCCATTTTGCAGTCATCAGCAGACTTGGTTAGCCATAGTCCTCCTGTGTTTGCCTGTACTTCTGAGAAGTATATGCTGAACAGTAGGGGTCCCAGGACTGAGCCTTGTGGGTCACCACTTGTGACTGGTTTAGAGTCGGGCCTGGAGCTCGCTATTCTTACCGTGTGAGTTCTGTCTGTAAGCCAACTGCAACCCATCTCATGATGTAGGGGTTTATGTTCAGGCTGGTGAGTGTTTCTGTAATACCCGAGTGGGGAATGGTATCTAAAGTCTTGGCGAGGTCAAGTTAGGCTGTGTGAACCACCTTTCCCTCATCTATGGCCTTGGTGATTCTCTCGAAGAAGTCAACCAGGTTTAGTAGGCATGATCTGCCCTTAACAAAGCCGAACTGGGTCAGGTCAAGTGTTTGGAGATTCCCAATGTCTTTGTTAATGAGTTCCATGATGTACCCACTACTGCGCAGTCTGTCACTGTTGCCTCCATGGAACCTCCCCCAGATCCCAACTTTCCTGACTCAGCAGGAGGGACAGTTTTTGCATCCGCAATTGCAGACCCTGAACCTTGCAGCCTGGCTTATTCCTTAACTTCTCCTCCATTGGCCAGCCTAAGTAAGCAGGTACTGGATGCCATACGTGAAGCCAGATGACCCAGTACTAGAAAATCCTATGCTGACAAGTGGAAAAGGTATTGTTCCTGGATCCAGACTAAAGGAGTGGATCCAGCACAGCCCTCCTTGCCTCTCATCCTGGATCACCTAGCACACCTACTCCACAGGGGCCTATCCTTCTCTTCCATTAAGATCCATGACTCTGCCATCTCTGCTCAATACAGCACTGAGCCACCTCTGTTCTCATACCATCTCATCAAGCAGTTCCTGAGAGGGGGCTAACAACTTAAGGCCACTATGAAGAGCCCCCACCCCTGCTTGGAACCTTAACTTTGTGTTGTAAAAGCTCATGCTCCCCCCTTTTGAGCCTGCAGCATCAGCAGAGTTAAAATTCCTCTCTTGGAAAACAGCCTTGCTTCTGGCCATCACTTCAGGTAGAAGAGTGTCTGAGCTACAAGCACTTATGGCTGTGGAACCCTTCATCATTTTTCATGCTGACAGGGTCTCCCTCAGGACTAACCCTACTTTCATACCTAAAGTGGTGTCCAGTGTGGCTCTCAACCAATCTATCCATTTGCCCACCTTTTTCCGTAATCCTCAAAATAAGGGGGAAAGGATCCTGCACTCTTTAGTTGTGCACAGACAGCTCAGATTCTACCTTGATAGGACTGAGCTCTTTAAGAAATCTGACCAGTTACTAGACAGCTTTGCAACAGGGGCAGAGGGCAAGGGCATATCAAAACAAACCATCTTCAAATGGATAGCACACTGTATCCATTTCTGTTACAAACACCATGGGAAACCACCCCCTCAGGGGGTCAGAACACATTCCACTAGGGCAACTTCAACCTCTACAGCCTTTCTCAGAGTAGTCCTTACCAGGGACATTCTGGAAGCTGCAACTTGTAGCTCTGTTCATACCTTCACCAAGCATTACCACCTGCCTATCTTTTCTAAATCAAGGGCAGGCTTTGCATCTGGAGTCCTGCCGGGCATACTAGCCAGCCCCAGCTCTTGCTGACTGCCTCCACCCATTATTCAGCTTCAGGAATCAACCCAAGTGTGATGACTGCAAGAGTGAAACATGAAAAACATAATAGAGTTGTGTACACTTACCATAAATGTAGATGTTCGTGTGTATTCACTGTTGCAGTCCTGGTTTCCCACCCTCCAGCCCCCTTTTCTCTCTCTCTCTCTCTCTGTCTTCCTCACACCTTATAGTCTATTGGCATTTACTGGTGGTGTTTTTCCACCATAACTTAGCTCCCTATTGGGGACTCCTGACATTTGGGGCAAGAAAAACTGATGTAATGGCATCGGCTGCCTGTTTTATACTACAGACGACCTGATGTCAGTCCTGAAGTGACAGCAACCGACGCAGAAATACTAAGCCTCTGGTATTCGGGCCAATTGAGGGCTACCCCTGGCAGGATAACCCGTGTGTGATGACTGCAACAGTGAATACACTCGAACATCTACATTTATGGTTAGTGCACACAACTGTACTTTCTTCTCTTCCTACTTCCAGGATACAAAGTATCTACTACCTTGTGAAGCCATGCATTCCTCTTTGTAAAGTATTAGCCTATTGTTGGGTTGGGCAGATGTCAGGTTGTAACTGGACCTTACTTGACGGGCTTATGTCTTTCATTTTAGGCATTATTCCATCATCTCACTACTAGTCAGTGGTTGTGAATGAGTTTGCTTGTTCAGTCCTATGCTCTTCTCTACAGCTTCAACAAGGCATCTTCCAAGGGTAGGGGTTGACAGTTCTGAAGCCCAGTACAGATCTTATTCATTTCAATGATCATTTGGAACAAGACTGATTGTAAAGATAAGCTAATCCAGTCCACCACATGAAATCAGCCAGTACAAAAAAAAAACATAAAAAAAAAATTTTAGAATGGAGCCGTCACCCTCTTTGTTACTCTCTCTCTCTCTGCACTCCATCCCCCCTTGCTATTCCAAGGTCACAAAATCATGGGGAAATGTTATATCCTCTTCCCAGGGTAGTGCAACCCCTAAGAGTACACTAATGAGATTTGTATATTATGATTTCTCCCACTGTCATACAAAATGCTATATCCCAGCCAGCAGTGGGCTATCCCTGGCAGCTGTTCACCTGGGATGACAGTACGAGCACCTTGCTTCACATATCCCCTACCCACTAAGTCCTTAATGACCAAGGACTTCTGTGGTGCTAGTCCCTATTTACTGTTTAATGTCTTCTGCTTCCTTTGAATTGTACTCCCCATGCTTTGCAGAGCTTAATGAGGTAACATAAATCAGTCTATTCACTGCATACACTTTTAGAAATATAAGTTGAATAGACATCTGTTGTATACATACCTAGTATAGTAAATAATGTGTATGTGTTACATTTCTTTCCCATACATTCCTGTGCATTTTCTTATACTCTGCATTCATATAATTTCCCCATAAATGAAGAAAGCTAACCAGGTAATATAAGTGCACCATTTTATATGAATAATAATAATTAAATGGTGTTTTTTTTTCCAGAAAAGAAGCCTTTTCAGAGAATAACAGAAGTCCTCTGAAGAAATCATTCTAACAAATGTATCATTGAAACGTCTGATTACATCAGCTACAGATTAATCTCTGGCATGAGATCTGTGTTCTTTGTTTAGTCAATTTCTCTTTCCCTTTGATAAGAAAAAGGCATTGCTACCTTTGCTGCTGACAGGAACTACATATGTTCTCAGCAAAAGATCTTGAGTTCAGTAGTAACATGAGAAAAAACACATATTATTAAATAAATTAGATAGGGTCTAGTCATGTATAAAGCTGGGAAGGAAAATATCTTGGAAGACCTGATCTAAATGAATATGTAGTGAAGTAAAGGTCATGCACTAATTTAATTTCCAGGAAATTCCCTCCTGCTGTCACAAAACATAGAGTGGAAAGTGTAATGAGAAAAAAAAATGTGTTGATATGTTTTCTTAGGTGGCAATGGTTAGCAAATGCTATACTCAGCCTTAGTTATACGTAATCTGAGTGGATGGAGTACTACAACTATTTATCTAACAGGAAGCTTTAGTACTAAGAAATATAAGTATTTCCAATGTCCTGTCTCCAAAGTGAATGAATCTGAATGAAGAAACTGAAGTGACAGTTGGTATAATAACTTTTACTTCTGAAAATCCTTTGTGCTATCACGTCCAATAATATCTCTAATGACAGATGCCTCAGAGTCGTATTGCAAACATATCTCTCAACCTCTTAGCACAGCAAATCTGGACAAAGGCAGAAATAATGGGGGGACAAATCTCCAGAAATGGAGATACATTTTAAATAATGCTCTTATCAACTTAGTAAAAGGTGTTGTGTTAGCATACATTTTCTGAAGTATATGAATTATGATATTCAAATGTCTCTCATTTTTTACTGACTTCAGTTCTCGATTTGCCAGAAAGCCACCAATTTTATAGAAATAGATCAAAAACATGAGGCAAAAATCTGGACATTCTGTGAATAGCTGGACAGTTGAGAGGTATAACTGCAAGGTTCATCACAACCATTTATTTTTGAAGAAATGTGTAACCCCTTCCTGGGATGGATGCACTAGCCTGAAAGAAACATCAGTGTTGTTTCTAGCACTAACGCCATTTAGAATGCTAATATGGCATATCATAGGAGGTTCCTAGGCTAATGGCCAGAGAACCTTTTCAGCCTAGCCATTCATGCCCTGATTTTCCCAACAATAAATGCCCATGGGCTCAAATAGATTTGGTATATGCCTGTGACTTATGGCATCTATAAACTGCCCCTGTCCTTAAGGGCCACAGGTGACAAGCCAGGGTTCATTTTTCAATTTCCAAATCCATTGGTACAAACAGCATTTGAATAGGCTTAGGGAACAGCTCTGTTTCACATGAATGGAGAAATTGCTCCAGAGAAGGAATTATCTCTGAGACACATACCAATCCCTCCAACATGTTTTGTTTATGCCACAGATGAGGCCTGGATCCTTAGATCGTAGATAGGGTATTTATAGTGCTGTTTGTTTTGTAAATGTGTAACAGGTCCTTCAAGGCTGAATCAGAGAATGCCTTGTAGGTTACATAGATCGCCCCTTAATACTCTGTAGGAGACAGAATAAAGGGACAGGCCTTCGAGGTGGTCCTCATAGGACATATTATTTACACCCTGCATTCTTTTGGTAAGGAACCACTGAGGCAGCTCCAGATGTCCCATATGCCTAGTCAGGTACATGTTGAGAGCTGCATTGTACGTGGTTATTGGTCTAATGAGGGCTGAGTATGGTGGGACTATGATCTCCTGAGAGCTGGATGTCTTGCCCTTACTTATAAGTTGTGCCATGCAGAAAGATTTTCTCACTACCATGGACACATGGTGATAAAAATTCAGTTTCCTGTCAACCTGAGTTTCCAAGTCCCTTACCGCTGGGTCTACTCTTAGGGGAGTGTTATTAAAGTTGCAATTTGCAGGTGTGGTTGTCTTCCCTAATGGTATAAGTATGCAGTTTTTGCACTGAGTTTTAGGCCATGGTTCTGGCAACAGTTATTTATCTGTGTCAGACTTTACTAAAGGATATCTACGTCTTTGGGGTATTCAATAAATGTAGAACAAAGTTATACAGGTTTTGCAAAAATGGCAGTTGCACCTTTAATTAATTCTGGGATTAACTCATATAAGGGGAGGGGGGTCATCCATCAACAACTGTTATTCTCAGATTCTATAACACATTACTCAAATACAATAAATAGGGACTTAGTCCTTGTAACTGACAAAGTGAGCACTGTTATAAACCTGTTATTTTAATATCCAGTAACAACTTTGTTGCAATTCAAAAGGCATTATTAAACTTGAACAGTAACAAAAGTGTGTGTGTGTTTGTGTGTGTGTGTGTGTGTGTGTGTGTGTGTGTGTGTGTGTGTGTGTGTGTGTGTGTGTGTGTGTGTGTAGCTATCTATATCTATATCTGTAAAGAGATAGATAGATAGATAGATAGATAGATAGATAGATATGTTACTACTGGTCATATGTATGACTTGTTGAGACACATTTAATCTAATAAGATCTTTGTACGCATATCTGGCCAAATATCTAGGTCCAAGAATAACTAGATCAACTGAAAAAAAACTGCAGTTTCCTTTTGTAATTAGTCAAAAAAGACTTTGTCTGCATAGTGTTACTGTTAGGGAAAGGTTCATACCTCTTGACTTCTTTTCTCAAGAATTCTGGACAAGGTCAAAAGTAATGGGAGGACAACAGTATGCATTTTCTAAACAATAAGTATGAAACTTTAATATCTAGCAGTACTGAGAATTTGTAATCCTTAGTGACATACCAGAAAATTAAAAATTCATTGAAGATCATGATAATGATATGAAGCAAAATTAGGGATTTTCTGCAAAAAAAGGAAGAACTGAGAGGTATGGAAATGGTGATTAGTATCTTAATGTGTAGAGAGAGGCTAGAGGCAGAGCTAGGGAGGGTTAGGATTAAGTAAGGGCAGGCAAGATTTATGGGGATTGCTAGGATATTTGCAAATATTCAGGGTGTAGGAAATTTGAAGCATATTTTGGATAATAAAGAAAAATTCCCGATAGTAAACACTGAAGCTTTCTTTCCAAGAGTTGAATTAACAAGGAATGTGTCAGGCCACCAAAGGTAATTTCAGCAAACAATAAATGACTGAAGCATGTTCATAGATACTACATTCATTAATGGTGAAGTTTGTCTCTTTTTTCCAACCTCATAGTTGGTATATAGAAGTCTGTGGTTCTGGGTGCTGCCCCCCCCAACACAGGAGATGCGAAAAAACTTTCCTTGGATGTTTGCGGAAGATAGTGTCAGTGCACATATTTCAAATTTTTTACATTTGCTGAATCTACTTTCAGAGAGTCAACATGAATCCTGAATGAACATTATTAGACTATCTTGTAAGATATCAAGTAGTATAGTTGGGTCTCTATAACCAGCTTATCGTGTGTTCAAGACATGGAGGCCAAGAAACTCGCCTTGAGATCGAATTAATCTTAAAATGCCATTTAAGAACGCTGTCAGATGTGAGAGTTGGACAACCTCAGAGACTCTGGCTTTGCAAAAGACTTGGTCACACCACTCCTCTTGTGCCAGTGTCACATTTTGTTGATCACTCCTGCAATGGAACAAAGCACAGGAACAACTCCAACCGTGGCTATAGGGCAATTACACCTCTGAACCCACCACTGTCTACCCAGCTGCTATTCAGAGCTCTGTTCTCTACCTGGGCTGCAGAAAGTGGCATGATTTCCACCACAGTATCATCTACAACATTCCTTCTGAAATCAAGTGAGCAGACAAAGCATCATCATTTCTCCTTTCCTCTGCCAGCTCCGGAAGGTGTCTGAGCTGCTAGTCAAACATAGGTCACCTGGGTCATAAGCAGGGATGTATTCCCATATGGTTGTTAGACCTGTCAGATGTATTTTCAGATATATTGTTTGGTTGCACTATACTCTACGTACTCTACCTAATGGATTTAATTAGCTTGTATTTCCTAAATGAATATAACACAGCTTGACTTCATTCCTCTAAACTGTACGCTTAGCTCTTGTGGCACTTTTCATCCCTGACATCTAATGTACCTGGGTTATTTCCTGGTTGACAGCATGTGTGCAGAGAACAGATGATCAAAGTTTGTACCAAAATTCACATTTCTGTCAAGACTCAAGAAAAACAATATTTTCCCTCCATTTCCCTCAGCACAGAGGCTTACAAGGACAGCAAAAAAGATGAGTTTAGTTCATCCTAGCAGCTGTCTTTTGGACAACCAGCTGGTCAGTCATAGCTTTTACTTCTCATGGAAAAGGCATTTCAGTTCCCCCTAGCTTCCTCATCAAGAAGACATTTTCTTTTAATACCAAGGCAGGATTCTTTATTCAGCATTGGAATGACTATATTTTACCACCAAGATAGCTCAGTTTTGAATCACAACAGGACTATATTTTCTGAGCTAGGTCCTTTAAGAAACCAAGGAAACCCTTTACATGAAAGTCTTACTCATCACAATGGATATATTTTGTCTACATTTGAACTTCTGAGGACAAGTCCTGTAACCCCTTGGAACTGAATCTGTTCTGTGAAACAGTTATAAATCCTACCTTTGAAAGAACATATACAATATCTTTGATATCTCATACTTCAAAAATCCTTCTTCTGTTGAATATAGTACCGATTCAGAGTTGTACAGTGTTATATACTGTGAACTTTAAAACATTTTTCAGAGAGTCATTGAGCCACTGTCTTCTAATTTTTCCTTCGTTCATAAAATCATGTCAGAGGGACATTACCCTGAGTCAAAAGACTCAAACAGTTTCCTTTTATCCCTTTTTAAGAATGTAGGGGAGCAGGTTTTGCATATCAATCCCAAAAGACATTTATATTCATATATATTTGCAAGAATGAAGAGATCTGAAAATCTTATCAGCCATTTTTTCTTCTTCCTCCTCCTCCTCCTATTTAATAGCTTCATTCATTTAACTTGGAAATAGTGTGTCCTCTGCTTTTTAGATGTGTTATCACTGTAGAGGTGTATATCAGTAAGAGACAAGCAAAATGTGCTGTGCTAGTGCTGCTGTTACGTTTGCTGCATTTTCCAAAGCCTGATTTTAACAGCTGTATGTAAAGCAGCTACTTGGTTCTCAGTGGTCATGCTTAGCAAAAACTGCAAGGTAGATCCAAAGACATTCATAGGCTCATAGATTAGTATTAGGCTAACTGCCCTTGCAAGCCATTTTAAGCTAGCCAATTATCCCTTGTGAGACTCAAACTCTGCACCTTGTGTTTGTAAGAGAAACACCTTAACCTTTAGGCCAACCCTCTTTCTTTAAAGCTTGGAATGGTTTTGCTACAGATGTTCTATAAGGGATGTTCATTCTCTGCATCTTTGCTTTGAGTGTCTTTAGTAGTAGAAACATTACTAATGTTTATTTCTGGCTGATAGCCATCTCCACCAGGAAGAAGTCCCATATTTTCTGAAAATACAGATCCTTCACACAATCTCCACTGGCAGTGTTGGTCACATCTCACATCTGTCATCACAAAGTCTGCGGGATAGGATAGTATTTCCTGGAGTTTCAGTTCCCAGTGCTCAATCACAAATTCATTCTCTTCTCAAAGCCACCTTCTTGTTCTGCACACTTGTCACTTGCAGTTAAGTGAGTATGTCACATAACACCATTTTTTTATCTACAGAAGTTATTAACGTATCATCCTTTCTAAGTTATTGTCCTTTACTGTACTGTCATTTTTAAGCGGGGTCAGTTATTTGATGGCAGAAGTAATGTAGAAACCTGACCCTCCTGCTCTCCTGTTAGCTAATCCATCCCATTGATTACAAAGACATTGACACTTAATACTAATTACCTGAATAATGCAACTTGTAATAATTGTGCGTAGTAACAAGGCTAATGATAAATATAGCAATGGGCATCTACACATCACTCACTAACTTCAAACAATACTGCCATTTGTAATACTTCTGACCATGATCTGGGTAGACAGCCAATAAAATGTAGATCACTGCAAGAAAATGAAAGTCTTTGGTTAAAGTATTCTAGGCCAGTAGTTAGACCGAAGATAAATAATGCTGGAATTCTGGAAACTGCTGTTATTACTGGCAATGAACTACAATATAAAAATCGAAATTGGCTTCTTCTATATTGGGCTGAGTGTGATGATGGCCAAAGTCTATTTCCAAAGGCATGAATTAAGAAAGCTGCCCTAAATCAGTGGTGATGCTCTGCCATAGCTACTTGTGCTGTATTATTTGAGAGAGAGAATAATAGTAGCTAAACTGTTAGATAAAATGTAGCATATTTTTAAGAATGTACATATTCCTATTTAATGAACCATGTTTAAAGTATGTTTATGTTACTGGATACAACCGGATCTAAGCAGTTTTTACATGTGCTACTTACATTAATGAATTTTTATATACATATTACGTATATTATTCGTATTTGCATAGTTTTTTTATTTTGCTATGAAGTTAGATAATACATAATTCAGTTTAGAAAACAAAACTGTATTTTTTTAAATCCATGTGTCTTTCTGTATGTCTATGTATGTATGTATGTATCTATCCACTGATTTATCTATCTGTCTCTCTGTCTATCTGTCTAATCTATCATTCTGTTTGATAAAAATATGAGTAGACTGGACTACTAACCCTTTTTAGCCATGAACATCAGCAAAGAAACGGTTCATGTAAACACAAAGGAAAACTGTAATAAAATAATCAAACAAGTTTTCACAGTAATTTTTTTCCTCATTTTAAATATTTAACCTGAAGAAGCAATTATTCTGAAAGCTTGTTTGATTATTTTAAGTTTCCCTGCAGAAGCAATTATTGCAAAAGCATGTCTGTTTATTTTATTAAAGTTTTCCATCATGTTTACCTGGATGTTCTTCATGTTTCACTGTTGCAGTCATTACATTTGGGTTATCTGCTTGCATTAGCCCTCAGTCAGCCTGATTAACAAAGTCTTGGGTCCTGCGTCAGTTGCTGTCCCTTCTTCCATGATGTCAGGTCATCAGGGGCATAAAACATGCAGCCGACACCATTGCATCAGTCTTTCTTGCCGTGCGGTGCCTGAAGCAGAAGCAGTTCGCAAGTGCCGGTCGGCTGACTCTTGAAATTTTTGTTTTCGAGTTTCAGAACCGAAGTCTTCAACAAAAGCAAAGTACCCCATTGGGGAAACTTTTTCTTGCTCCTTCCGATGTCAGTAAAAGTTAATAATTGCATTACTTGTGGAAGGCAAATACCTCACAAAGATTTTAATTTGTACTGCATTCCTTGCCTAGGCCCAGACCACAACGTACCTTGCTGTCAGTTTTGTGCTTTGTTTAATTATTTAATCAGCGCACTATCCATCGTCAGTATATCTTCGCCTCTAAATATTTCGGTTCTCGGTTTAATTATCCAGAAATGTCATCAGTCACAGCATGAAGTTATGGGAAAGAGTAGTGGAAGCTAGGTTAAGAAGGGAGGTGATGATTAGTGATCATGGTTTCATGCCAGGAAAGAGCACTACAGATGCGATGTTTGCTCTGAGAGTGTTGATGGAGAAGTACAGAGAAGGTCAGAAGGAGTTGCATTGTGTCTTTGTAGATTTAGAGAAAGCATATGACAGGGTGCCTAGAGAGGAGTTGTGGTATTGTATGAGGAAGTCGGGAGTGTCAGAGAAGTATGTAAGAGTGGTACAGGATATGTACATGGGTAGTGTGACAGCGGTGAGGTCTGTGGTGGGAGTGACGGATGCTTTTAAGTTGGAGGTGGGATTACATCAAGGATTAGCTCTGAGCCCTTTCTTATTTGCAATGGTTATGGACAGGTTGACAGACGAGATCAGACAGGAGTCTCCATGAACTATGATGTTTGCAGATGACATTGTGATCTGTAGTGAGAGTAGGGAACAGGTGGAGGAGACCATGGAGAGGTGGAGGTATGCTCTAGAGAAAAGAGGAATGAAGGTCAGCAGGACTAAGACAGAATATATGTATGTGGATGAGAGGGAGGATAAGAGGAATGGTGAGGATGCAGGGAGTAGAGGTGGTGAAGATAGAGGAGTTTAAATACTTGGGATCAACAGTTCAGAGTAATGGTGAGTGTGGAAGAGAGGTGAAGAAGAGAGTACAGGCAGGATGGAGTGGGTGGAGAAGAGTGTCAGGAGTGATTTGTGACAGACAAGCACCAGTAAGAGTGAAAGGAAAGGTCTACAAGAGGTTAGTGAGACCAGCTATGTTATATGGGTTGGAGACAGTGGCATTGACAAAAAGGCAGGAGTTAGAGCTTGACGTGGCAGAGTTGAAGATGTTAAGATTTGCACTGGGTGTGATGAGGATAGACAGGATTAGGAATAAGTATATTAGAGGGTCAGCCTGGTTGGAAGGTTTGGAGACAAAGCCAGAGAGGCAAGATTACGTTGGTTTGGACATGTGCTGAGGAGGGATGCAGAGTATGTTGGGGAAAAGATGCTAAGGCTGAAGATGCCAGGTAACAGAAAAAGAGGAAGGCCTAAGATAAGGGTTATGGATGTGGTGAGAGAGGACATGCAGGTGGTTGGTGTGACAGAGCAAGATGCAGAGGACAGGAAGAAATGGAAACAGTTGATCTGCTGTGGTGACCCCTAATGGGAGCAGCCGAAAGAAGAAGAAGAAGTTGCCGGTTAGCCATACGACTGCTCGGATTCTGAAAAAAATGCAAGGATAAAGACAGAGACAGGCCACTGAGGTCCAAAGATGCCAGCGATGCTTCTCCTAAACTAGTTGCCAGTTCGCCGGTACTCAGTGAGGCGCTTTCGCAGCCCTTGATACCCATTACTTCTGACTTGCAGGCCTCTACTGAGACCCAGTCAGAGTCTGGTATGCCGCAAGATGCTTCAACTGTGGAACCTGCAGATGTCTCTACCTTGGATGGGTCCGGAGCCACTGTGCAGGCACCTGCTTCTGAGGGTGTATTCAGGCCTATGGACTTGTATATTAAACTGACGCCTCCTTCTTCAGTTAGGCCAAAATCTTGAACCATGCCTAAGAAACCGACGCCCAGGCCGCATGCTCAGGCCTCTATGCCTAAAAAACAAATGATAAGAATGGCTGAAGATCTTATAACTCTAATCAGGGGAAGCCAACCTACCCCTTCTAAGAGACCTAGGACTGAAGTTGCTTATGAATCGTCTGACCAGGATGCTGATTTTTCTGATACTTCTGATGATCTGGATTTGCCCTTATCTACTTATGAGGATTCAGATGCAGAGGACTCTTTTCCCTCTGCTTCCCTCCAGAGGATTTTTCTTTTGGTGAGATCTTACATACTCTAAGGGAACATTTCCACTGGGAAAGCCAGGATTGTTCTGATTCAAAGAAGAGGCTTAGGGATTTCTTACTCCTTCCTCAGCATAGGCCTTTAGCTGTACCTCCTGTACTAGACATTGTTGATTATGCCTTTTCAGAATCTAGTTTGGCTCCTGATTCTTTGCCTCCTGCTCCCAGAAAACCTGACAGATATTACAGGGTTCCTGATTCACACACGTTCCTTTTATAAAAATCCTATTGCGGATCCAGAGACTATTTCACAGGGACCCAAGGGCATTAAGGCTTCTACTGTTAAAAATCCTATCTCCTCTGATAGAGACTCCAGGGTGCTGGATAGATGGGGTAAGAAGGTTTACACTTCTGCAACCTTGGCATTAGGGCTTTAAACTGCCAGTTTCATATATTAAAGTATCAACAACATGTTATTGGATTGCTTAAACAGAAAATGATGTTGATTCCTGACTGTGCTGAAAATAAAGAATTACAGGATTTTATGCATTCTGCTGAACAGGTTGGAAAGCATACTTTGCAATGTGGATTTGATTCTTTACAGGCCTCTTGCAGGGCTGCTGTTACTGGGTCTGTGCTCAGAAGGTATGCTTGGCTTAAGGAACAATCTTTGCCTGATCATGTTAAAGCTAAATTGTTGGATGTCCCTTAAATCAGGACTGCCTGTTTGGCAACAAGACTGAGGAAGTTCTTAAAAGGATGGAAGATAAAGCTAAATCTATGCAAACTGTTAAAGATTTCTTACAAATTCAGCCTCCTAGATTTAGTAGGCACTGACCCTCCAAGAATTGGTCCTTTCCAGCCCCTTCCAGGTCTTCTCAAGCCAAACCCAGATACAGCAGAAACCCCAGGTTTCAGTCCCAAGGGACGCACAAGACTAGGCAGTGGGGGGTTTCCGCACCCAAATCTGGAAGTAGTAAGACTCCCCCCTATGGAAAACTGTCTTAATGACTTGCTTTTAAAACTTCCAAGCACTTCCCAACTGAATGTTTCTTTAGGCGGAAAGATTAGTTTGCAGGCCAAAAACTGGGGACTCATTACCCAGGACAAATGGGTTTTAAATATAGTGTCCCAAGGATACAGATTTCACTTCCACACGTTACTAACTCCAAATGGGTGGCCAGATCTACCCGCAAATCAGTGTGCAGAGGCCCAAAATCAAGCACTCTTCTCTCTTAAACATGGAGGCTATTCAGTTGGTACCAGAAGAGGAAAAGGGACAAGGTTTTTATTTGAGACTTTTCCTGGTACCCAGAAAAGGCAATACATGGTGTCCTATCCTGGACCGTTCTACTCTAAACACCTTTCTGGTGATTCCAAAATTCAAAATGCTGACTCTTCACCAGCTGCTTCCTATGCTAGGCAAGGATGCATGGATGGCAACACTAGACTTAAAAGAAGCATACCTGCACATCCCTATCAGGGAGTCTTGCAAAAGATACCTACGCTTCAAAGCAGGCTACATGCACTATCAGTTCTTTGCACTGCTCTTTGGCTTATCTACTGTGCCCAGGGTATTCACAAAGTGCCTAGCTACAGTCATTGCATTTTGCAGGCAAAGAAATATTCAAATATACCCATCCCTGGATGATTGTCTAATTCGGGCGGAAAGCCAGGACATACTTTTGAATCATCTGGCCTTTGTTCAAAGGGTACTGATTTGTCTGGGGTTCACCATAAACAAAATGAAATCACACCTGGTACCCTGTCAACAAATTATATTCCTGGGAGCAAGCTTGAATACAACTTCCCAGATGGCTTTCCTCACGCCAGAGAAACGGATTCATTTGACAACCTACTTCAAACAAGTGGCCACAAAAACCCAGCTATCTGCAAGGCAAATACTGAAAGCCTTGGGGTTCATGGCCTCCTACATTCTTCTAATTCCATATGCAAGGCTGCATATGAGGAAACTACAATGATATCTCAAAAGCCTAAGGTGTCAACATTCACAGGATCTAGAAGTAATGATTCCTATCATACCTTGCCTACGCCTAGAGTTCCTTTGGTGGGCAGAGGCCTGCCACCAAAACAGGGGACTACAATTCACACTACCCCCTACTGCCCAAATTTTAACAACAGATGCATCAGACTATGCATGGGGGGGGCTCACCTGGCAGGGAAGTGCATTCAGGGCAAATGGAACCCAAGTCAAATGCACTTGCACATAAATCAAAAGGAAATGTTAGCTGTACAGAATGCGCTGACAGCTTTCAAGGACCACATTGTTCCAGTACAATTAATGGTAAAGACGGACATTACCACTGTGTTGTTGTACATAAACAAGCAGGGGGGTACACATTCTTACCCCCTCTGCAGACTAGCCATGGCATTGTGGCACACAGCCTTGAGCTACCAAGTGAATCTACAAGCTCAATTCCTGCCAGGAAAACTAAATACACACTGGCAGATGGACTACGCAGAAACCTCATGGACCCACACGAGTGGAAACTGGAACCAAGGATTTTCAACATGTTGACAAAAAAATGGGAGAGCCCAGATATAGACCTTTTTGCCTCCCGCCAGAACCATCAATTGGACAATATTTGCACAAGGATTCCCCACAAGCTAGCTTGGAAAGTGGATGCTCTATTCTTCAGCTGGAAAAACCTATCAGTTTATGCCTTTCCTCCTCTGCTTCTGCTCTCCAAAGTACTACTAAAGATCAAACAGGACAAGCCAAGGATGATTTTAATTGCACCAGACTGGCCTCGCCAACACTGCTACCCATTCTTGTGCAGTGTGTCACGCTTGGCTCCATGGCACCTGCCTCAGACTCCTTCCCTGTTGTCTCAGCAGGAGAACCAGATTCTGCACCCTCAGCTGCAAACCCTGAACCTAGCAGCCTGGCTAATTACCTACCATCCCTCAGTAAATCAGTGATGGATATCATTTTAGAGGGAAGGAGGCCCAGTACCAGAAAATCTTATGCTGCAAAATGGAAAATATTTTGTGCCTGGAACTAATCTCAAGGAATGAATGCAGCAGTGCCCAATTTACCTCAGATACTACAATACTAGACTGAGATGCTTTATAAGGGCTTGTCCTTTTCCTCCATCAAAATTCATGCCTCAGCCATTTTAGCTCATTATAGTACAGAACCTCCCCTCTTCTCTCACCCACTGCTCAAGTAGTTCCTCAGAGGGGCAAAAAATGTAAGGCCACCCAGGAGATCTCCAACTCCAGCCTGGGATCTTAACTTTGTCTTGAAGAAACTCACTCTTCCTCCTTTCGAGCCAGCTGCTACTGCAGATTTAAAATTTCTTTCCTGGAAAACAGCCTTCCTTTTAGCAATCACTTCTGCTAGAAGTGTATCTGAATTACAGGACCTTATGGCAGTGAAACCTTTCATCATCTTTCATGCAGACAAGGTGTCCCTTAGAACCAATCCCTCCTTCATGCTCAAGGTGGTATCCAGTGTGGCTCTTATTCAGTCCATTCATTTGCCTACCTTCTTTTCTAACCCACAGAGCAAAGAGGAATGGCTACTGCACTCTTTAGATGTGCACAGACAGCTTAGATTCTACTTGGACAGGACTAAACGTCAAAGGAAATCTGAACAACTGCTGGTGGCATTTGCTGCAGGGACAGAGGAGAAGGCTATTTCAAAACAAACCATTTCAAAATGGATAGGCCACTGCATTCTTTTCTGCTATAAGCACCATGGAAAACCTATCTCACAGGGCATCATACCCCATTCAACCAGGGCTGCATCTACCTTTACAGCCTTTCTCAGGGGTGTCCCTACTAGGGACATCCTAGAAGCTGCTACCTGGAGTTCTGTACGTACTTTCACCAAGCATTATCATTTGCCAATTTTCTCTAAATCCAGAGCTGGTTTTGCCACTGCAGTCTTGCAGGGCCTTATAGCTGGTCCTAATGCTATTTAAATTCCTCCTCCCAACTTTAGCTTTGGGAATCTACCCAAATGTAGTGACTGCAACAGTGAAACACAAAGAACATAGTACAGTTGCATACACTTACCATAAATGTAAATGTTCGAGTGTATTCACTGTTGCAGTCCTGGTTACCCTCCCTCCAGCCCCCTTTCTTCTTTTGGCTATACCTCTACTCTCACTTATTATTCTCAAAAAGCTTTTTGGTGTATTTGCTTTTTTGTTGGAGGTATATCCTTATATTTATAGGTTTAATTGCTTCCCATTTGGGGGGCATCTGAAATCTGGGGCAAGAAAAACTGATGTAATGGCGTTGGCTGCATGTTTTATACCCCTGACGACCTGACGTCATTGAAGAAGGGACAGCAACCAATGCAGGACCCAAGACTTTGTTAATCAGGCCGACTAAGGGCTATTGCAAGCAGATAACCCAAATGTGATGACTGCAACAGTGAATAGACACGAACATCTACATGTATGGTACGTGTACACAACTGTACTTTCTTTGTTACTGTGCTTTTTTTTTACCTATTTTTATACTTGTCTCAGTATTTACCTGCCAGAGCTTTCTTTCTACTTTTCATTTTTCAGCCATGACTCAGGCTGTAAATGAACACCAGTTTTAAGATGAAAGAAGTTAAAATGTAGAGATAAAACACCGTAATAATGATAAATTAGAAGTTTTACAAATGGGAACATGCAAGATGTCTTGCAAAGTATTGACATTGTCAAAAAGTGTATACGTTCATAGAGTCATAGGTGTATTCTAGGCTAACAGCCACAAAGATTTTTATAAGACTGGCTGTGCAACACAAATGTGTCCCACAAGTAGAGCTAGATCATGACCAAATGGAGCACTAGACAGGGAAATGGACCAGGTCTTCCTTTCTGCAGTCACTCTGGCATCCCATTGCTTATTTATCTCCACCCATTTACCATAAACACTGTTCAAAACTGTCAGCATGCATAGTGTTTTCTTCTTTACTTCTGAAATGTAAACAGAGATGTGGATTTAATTTAAAAGTTTCAATTTATTTATAATTTGACCAGGTTAGTCCCACTAGCATTTCAGAGGAGACCCATGGTGGTATTTAAACTACTAGGGGAAATATAGCTAGGACATCGGGGAACTTCCCCTACTCTTAGTAGTTGGGAAAGGATTTAGATGTTACACATCCTGACTTCCTGTTTCCTGTCAAAGTGTGGAGGCAGCCAGGACGAAAATATGGCTGATTCAACTTTGGCAGAAATGAAGTGAAGGTTGATGAAAATGTAGCTGAAATGGTAGAATCGCTACCAGAAGTTTTTTCTGATGCTGTGGGGGCAGAAAAAACAGTGATGTTGGATGAAAAGGAGATTGTAGTTGTAACAGAGGTGGATTCAGAAGAAAACCTTCAGAGTAGATTGTTTGGAGGTGAGACAGTTACCTCTGGAAAAATGCATAATTACAACCGTCCAATCAGGAGGGTTGCAGGATGATTATTTGGAAGAAATGGTAGAAAGTGGAGCAGCAATTTCATGGAGTGACATCATGGAGAAAATAGAAGAAGAAAAAGGAGAAGAAGAGACTGTGCCAGAAAAAAGTTCAAGAGACAAAATCTTATGCACAAACTGGAGAGGGTGCAAATAAGAAAGAAAAAATAAAAGAAACAAAAAAGTATACAGTATATGTGAGCTGCGAAAAAGAAGAAAGTTTGGACAGGTATAAGGTTTGAGACACTGCCATAGCACCTCTGGGTGTCAAAGCAAAAGAGGTAAGAGCATTCATTTTAATTAATAAAGAGGCTTGTTTTGACTTTATGTTTGAGACTGGGCAGGCCATGGAAAATTTTTTGGGTGCATATGAACAAAAGAAAAATATTTGTCCATGGTAGGAATATGTCACGCAAGCTTTTTACAGACAAAAAAAAAAAAGAGTAATGATCCAGTTTAGAACTGAAAGAACATTTTTTAACTGTATGGAAAGAAGTAATGGACACTACAAAAGTATAATGAAAGAGGATTATGGACAGGGGGATGGGAATGTGGAATAATACTGAAAATGGAAAATTATAGTGTTATACATGTATCTAGTATTATTAATGTTCAATGTAATAGGGGATGTTCATCGTGTTACCCTGCTGCAGTCATCACACTTGGGTTATCCTGTCGTCAGGCGGTCCCGCAGTCGGCCGGAATTCCAAAGTCTTGGTCCGGCATCGGTTGCTGTCGCTTCTTCCCTGATGTCAGTGCGCCAGGGGTATATATAATGCATCTGATGCCATTTTCTTCAGTCTTTCTTGCCACCCGGTGCCCAAAGCAGAAGTAGTTCACAAGTGCCGGTCAGCCGACTCCTGAGATTTTCGAAGTTGAATTTCAGATCCGAAGTCTTCAATAAAGCTAAGTACCCCATTGGGGAAACTTTTCTTGCCTCAGACCGATGTCAGAAAAAGTTAACAATTGTATTTCTTGTGGGAAGCAAATACCTCATAAGGATTTTCATTCTTACTGCATACCTTGCCTAGGCCCGGACCACGACATCACTGGTTGTCATTTTTATGCTAGATTTAATAGGCGTACTATAAAAAGACACTTTGATTTCGCATGACACTACTTCGGTAGAAAATTTAACTACACTATGCCGTCGGAGCAACCGACTATCGGCGTGCACAAAAAATGCAAAGGATAAGGACAGGCAGCCTAGACCCAAGCCAGACTCCGAGGCCTCTGCTGGTCCGGTCTCCGGTTCACTGGTCTTCAGTGAGGCTCCGACGCAGCCCCTGACTACCGCAGATCTGGAACTCGAGACCGCTTTGGAGCTTTTGGCAGAGAGTACTAGGCCGACACAGCCATTTTGTTTAGCCCCTACCGACAACACTACTGAAAAAGATGTCGGTGCTGCAGAAACACCTTCGGTTTCTGAAGGCGTCTTCAGACCGACGACGCTCACCATAAAAAGGTATCCTAAGACTAAGACTCCTATTAAACCTAAAAAGACTGCACTTCAGTCTCCAGTTCAAGGTCCCATGCCTAAGAAACAGATGCTCAAAATGGCTGAAGATTTGATTTCTTTAATCAGGGGTACCCAACGCCCACCCAACAAAAAGCCTAGACAAGAGGAAGATTATGCCTCTTCTGAACAAGTGTCTATTTCCTCAGGCTCCTCTGAGGACCAAGATTACTCCTTCTCCCCTTATGAAGATTCTGATGCTGTGGATTCTATTCCCTCAGCTTCTCCTCCTGAAGACTACTCCTTTGGGGAAACTTTACATACTATGAGGGAACATTTTCACTGGGAAGGTCAGGACTACTCTGGCTCAAAGAAAAGGCTCAGAGAGTTTCTTTTACTCCCCCAGCACAGACCACTTGCCATCCCCCCAGTTTTAGACATAGTGGATGATGTTTACTTAGAATCCAGTTTGAACCCAGATTCTCTGCCTCCTGCTCCGGCCAAACCTGACAGATACTATAGAGTGCCTGATTCCCACAAATTTCTTTATAAAAGCCCTGTTGCTGATCCAGAGACTATCTCCCAGGGTCCCAAAGGGGCTAAGGCTTCTATGGCAAAAAATCCTGTACCCTCTGAAAGGGACTCCAGAGCACTAGACAGGTGGGGGAAAAAGGTTTACACCTCAGCCACTCTAGCTATGAGGACACTAAATTGCCAATTTAACATGCTAAAATATCAGCAATTTCTAATGTCTCAGTTAAAACAAAAAATGAGCACACTCCCTCAACAGTCTGAATTGAAAGAAATGCAGGATCTGTTGCATGCAACTGAGCAGGTGGGCAAACATACTTTACAATATGGATTTGATTCTTTGGAGGCTTCCTGCAGAGCAGCTGTCATTGGGTCTGTTATACGTAGGCATGCTTGGTTAAAGGAACAAACTCTGCCTGATTGTGTTAAAGCAAAGCTTCTAGATGCTCCCTTACAGCAGGATGCTCTTTTTGTAGTTAAAGCAGAAGACGTCTTAAAGAAAATGGAGGATAAGGCAAAATCTATGCAGACAGTCAAAGATTTCCTACAGGTACAGCCCCCTCGCTTCAGCAGAAATTGGCCAACAAAAAATTGGTCCTTTCCAGCTACTGACAGACCACAGAGGGGTAAATGCAGACGTCCAAGAGGCAGAGGACAACCACAAGCCCAGTACAAGCCTTGCTAATGGGCCATTGCAACACAGAAGGGAGGAGAAGACAGGTCCCAAACTACCAGAAGGCAAACTCAATGACTTGCACCTCATCTGGCCAAGCAACACTCTCTTGGCAGCCCCCTTGGGAGGAAAACTCACACTTTTTTCAGACAACTGGCACATTGTCAGAAAGGACAAACGGGTCCTAGACATAATTTCACGAGGATACAGATTCCATTTTCACACCTTGCCAATGAAAAGAGGAATGCCAAACCTGCCACAAAATCAATGGGCAGAGGCACAAAAACAAATTACAGCTCTCATGGACATGAAAGCCATTCAACTGGTACCTACTCGAGAGCAAGGCCAAGGATTTTACTCAAGACTCTTTCTAGTTCCAGAAAGGACAATGCCTGGAGACCAATTCTGGACCTTTCAATTCTAAACACCTTCTTACAAGTACCCAAATTCAAGATGCTAACACTACAGCAGCTTCTTCCCATGTTGAGCAAGAAAGCATGGCTAGTAACGTTGGACCTCAAGGAGGCATACCTGCATGCCCCTATCAGACAAAGTTGAAGAAGATACCTCTATTTCATTGCAGGTTCAACCCATTACCAATTCTCTGTACTGCCCTTTGGCTTATCTACTTGCCCCAGGGTCTTCACAAAATGCCTGGCACCAGTAATTGCATACTACAGACAAAGAGGAATTCAAATATAGTCATACCTGGACAACTGCCTCATCCAAGCAGAAAGCAAGGACATCCTCTTACAACATCTGGCTTTTGTAAAACATCTTCTAAGTTGCCTGGGGTACACAGTAAACAAAAAGAAATCAAAACTAGTACCCTCACAAAATATGACATTCCTGGGTGCCAGCTTGAATACAATGGCCCAGAAGGCTTACCTGATGCCAGACAAACAACTACAACTGACTCAATATTTCAAAACAATGGCAACAAAGACCCAACTACCTGCAAGAAAAATTCTGCAGGCCTTGGGCTTCATGGCATCTTGCATACTACTAATACCATTTGCAAAGCTGCATATGAGGAAATTACAGTGGTACCTAAAAAGCCTATGGTCTCAACACAGCCACAGCTTGGACACAATGATATCTCTCATTCCCTGCCTACAACAGGAGTTTCTATGGTGGTCACAGGCATTTCACCTCAACAATGGTCAGCCTTTCACCTTGCCCCCAGCCAGGCAAACTATGACAACAGATGCATCGGACTACGCCTGGGGGGCACACATGGCAGGACAGTGCGTTCAAGGTGTATGGACTGCAGATCAAAGGAATCTGCACATCAATCAAAAAGAGATGTTAGCTGTACAGAATACTCTGACAGCCTTCAAGAATCTATTACATCCAGGACAACTTACAATAAGGATGGACAACACCACAGTAATGTGGTACATAAACAAACAAGGGGGTACACACTCCTACCCTCTATGCAGGCAAGCAATGACCTTGTGGAACACAGCTCTGGCTTACCAAGTTCAGTTACAAGCTCAATTCTTGCCAGGAAAAAAGAACACATTGGCAGACGACCTCAACAGAAACATCATGGATCCCCATGAGTGGAAACTGGATCCACAAGTATTTGCATTGATAACTCAAAAATGGGGCCTTCCAGACATAGACCTGTTTGCCAGTCCTCAAAACTATCAACTAACAAAATTTTGTACAAGGCCACTTCACCATCAAGCTTGGAAAGTGGACGCACTCTCATTCAGTTGGAAAAACCTGACAGTATATGCCTTCCCTCCATTGCCTCTCCTCACAAAGGTGCTTCTGAAAGTCAGAAAGGAGAGACCACGACTGATACACATAGCTCCAGACTGGCCATGCCAGCACTGGTACCCACTATTGAGGAATATGGCCAAGGGCCCACCTTGGATTTTACCACAAATTGCCCATTTGCTCACACAGCAAAACAATCAGATTCTTCACAGCCAGCTCAAAACCTTAAATCTGGCTGCATGGCAAATCACCTAAGCATCCAGCCAGCTCCTATTTCCCAAGCAGTTATGGATGTCATTCTGGAAGCTAGGAGGCCCAGCACCAGGAAGGCCTATTCGGACAAATGGAAAAGGTTTTGTGCCTGGAACCAAGCTAAAGGCCAAAACACACTTCAGCCTCACATGCCTCACATTCTACAGTATTTAACTGAGATATTGCACAAAGGACTTTCTTTTTCTTCCATTAAAATCCATACATCAGCTATTTCAGCCCACTACAACACGGATCCACCCTTATTTTCACATCCACTTCTAAGGCAGTTCCTCAGAGGGGCAAAAAACATTAGGCCGCACAGGAGAGCACCTACACCAACATGGGACCTCAATTTTGTTCTGGAAAAACTTACGCTACCTCCCTTTGAACCAGCTTTCTCTGCAGATCTACAGTTTCTATCATGGAAGACTGCCCTGCTACTAGCAATAACTTCAGCTAGAAGAGTCTCAGACCTGCAGGCACTAATGGCAGTGGAACCTTTCCTCATTTTCCATCAAGACAGAGTTTCTCTATGAACTAATCCTTCCTTCATGCCTAAGGTGGTTTCCAGTGTGGCTTTAAATCAAACCATCCACTTACCCACCTTCTTCCCAAATCCACAGAACAAAGGAGAAGGACTCCTGCATTCCTTGGACATTCACAGGCAACTTCATTACTACTTGGTTAAAACTAAGGCTTTCAGAAAATCTGACCAGCTCTTTGTATCCTATGCTACAGCTTCACAAGGGAAGGCTATATCAAAACAAACCATTTCAAAATGGATAGGATATTGCATTCGTTTTTGCTATACCCATCATGGAAAACCAGTTCCTGCTACCATTAGGCCCCACTCTACCAGGGCAACAGCTACATCTACAGCCTTCCTCAGGGAGGTTCCAACCAAGGAGGTTTTGGAAGCTGCAACTTGGAGTTCAGTACACACCTTTACCAAACACTATCACTTACCACTTTACTAAGACTAGAGCTGGCTTCGCCACTGCAGTTCTGCAGGGTCTTCTAGCTTCCTCTAACCCTCTATAACTCCTCCACTCATCCTTAGCTTTGGGATTCTACCCAAGTGTGATGACTGCAGCAGGGTAACATGATGAACATAGTACAGTTTTGTACCTATCATAAATGTAGATGTTCGAGTGTACACCCTGCTGCAGTCCAGGTTACCCTCCCTCCATCCCCTCTGATCTAACTGGCTAAATCTCTACAATACCTTCCTGATGTATTTGCTTATAGCTGGAGGGATTTTGTGTTTGTGCAAAAATTACTTAATTTAGTACTAATTACTGACCACCTTTTTGGGGGCACCTGACATCTGGGACAAGAAAAACTGAAGAAAATGGCATTGGATGCATTATATATACCCCTGGCGCACTGACGTCAGGGAAGAAGTGACAGCAACAGGCTCCGGACCAAGACTTTGGAATTCCGGCCGACTGCGGGACCGCCTGATGACAGGATAACCCAAGTGTGATGACTGCAGCAGGGTATACACTCGAACATCTACATTTATGGTAGGTACAAAACTGTATGTTTTGTGAAATACAGGGGTCAACCAAAAATTTTTGTGGAAAAAAATAATCATTTAATCAATGAATGTGATAAAAAAGATGTTATTTATGTGGTAAAACAGGGTATAATGCAAAAATATATGATTTAAAGTGCAAAAAATGTGGCAATACTGGTCATTCATGGCTAAAATGTGAAATGAATGCGCAAGAAAATGAAAATGTGAATGAAGTTGTACAGGATAGTAGAATGTGTTATACAAAAAATGAACAAAAAAGATGTAACTGATAAAGAAGCTATACATGAAGTTAAAGAAAATAAGGAAAAAGAAAAGGAGACAAGTGAGGAAGAAGCGGATTGCTGCACAGTAAAAAATAAAAATAATTCAAAAGAAAAAAGTATTATTGAAAGGAAAAGAAAATTCAAAAACATAATGCTTAGAGAAAATAAGAAAGGAAGGGAAATAAACATTTTATTATACTAACTGTTCTTAAAAGCTGAGAATATTAGCTTTAAATGTGAACAGTATAAAAAGTCTTAAAAGAAGAATAGGTACATTGCAATGGTGTGCTGCAGTTGATGCACTTATTATTGTTTTAGGGGATATCAGATTATTAATAGAAGAAAAAAGAACACAAACTGAAAAACTCTGGAATGGTGTGGTAGTTTGGAACATGGGGAAAGAAACATGCTCAGACATATGTATATTATGCCAAGAAAGCATTAAAATGTTAGATGTAACCATAGTAGAACTAAGCCTATGGTAATAGATGTGAGATAGAAAAAATATGTGTATAGAATTATAGCTTTATATGCATATGTAACAGAAAAAAAGAGAGAGAAATTATTAAAAATATTCTTGAATATGTTTGTGTAAATATGGGCATTATAGTGGTGGGTGATTTTAATTGTAATTTAAGGAAAAATAAGAGCAATTGTGATGTTAAAATGGCTAAAGAAATTATGAGAAGTGGAAAGTTAAGTATATGGGAGAATAACCTTGACCTATAAAAAGAATGAAATTAGGATAGACAATTACTTTTTAGTATCTGACAGTTTAAAAGTTATAAAAAAGGAGTTAAGTATACTGGATTTTCAGATCATGTGGCAATATGGGTTAAAGTACAGGAAAATGAAGAATATATAAGAATAGGAAAAGGAATAAACAGAATTAATGAAAATTAATTTGATTTAGAAGAGAAAAAAAACTTGTGGAACTGTGGAAAAATCATATGACTATGGGGGAGTTTTATGAGAATTGGACTGTTTGGTGACTTAATTCTAAAGAAAAGTATAAAAAAGTATTTTAGACTGTATAAGGAAGAAAAGAAAGAGAGATATAAGATATTAAGGCAAGAAACATTTAGAGACTTATTAGAGAAGAAAAAAAAATATTTTTATGAAAAAGAAAGAGAAGTATATAAAATGAATCAAATTAAAATTAACTTGTTATATAAGCAAAAATATTGTTTGCAAGAAAAGAAAGAAGAGGTAGCACAATATTTAAGTAAAATAATAAAAGAAGGAAAAATAAGAGAATTAAAAAATAAGGAAGGTAAGCAAATAAGACAGCAATAAGGAATATATGAAATAATTAAAGAATATGTATTGGAATTATTAACATAGAACAAATTTATAAAGGTGAAACATTAAATAAGGAAGATAATGAGTATTTAGAACAAAAAATAACCATGAAATAATTAAATGAAGTTCTAAAAGATATTAACATGAATTACGCAACAGGACTGGATGGAATCAATTATGGTATGTATAAAGAAATGAAAGAGTGGCAAAAAATAATTTTTATAGAAATTATGAGTGAATGGTTAGAAACTGGAGTTAAAGAGAAAGAGATAAGTGCGTGAGTTATACAATTTATATTTAAAAAAGGAAATAAAGAGGAGATAAAAAATTGGAGACCTATAACATTGAATAGTACAGATTATAGCATTTTTATGGGAATTATAAGAAAAAGGTTACAGAAAAAAATGGATAGAATATATGACCAAATGTATTTGGAAGAAAAGGAAAAGGAAGTCAAGAGTTGTTATGGATAATAAGAGAAATAATTGAGGATATCATAAATAAAAATGTGGAGGTGAAGGTTATGGTAGGGGATATAAGTAAAGCTTATGATAATATGCAATATAAATCATTATGGTGATTTTTCAGGCATATAATGTAAGCAAAAATATTGCAAGTAATAAAATCTGTTTCTGAAAGGAACTATGTGAAACTAAAGGTAAATGGCTGGATTGGAGGAGAAATAAAGATAGAATGTGGAATAAAGCAGGGCTGCCCGGCTAGTAGTATAATGCTCTCATTAGTTATGAATGTAATAGTGAAGGAAATTAATAAAATATCAAGTAGTGGTGGATGCAAAATGATGAAGGAAGTACAGTTGCCAATAATGTATAATTATGTAGATTCTATTGTATTGTTAGGAATAAAGTATGGATGGAAAAAGTAAATGAAAAATTAAGTATAAATTAAAAAAATTGGTTTAAGTATAAATAAGGAGAAAAGTAAAGAATTTGGTTTTGAAGGTATGATAGGTGTCAAGTTCAATGAAAAATATATAAATATATTAGGAATAACATTTGGAAGGAATTAATAACAACACAATGGGATAATGTACTCAAAGAAGTAAAGGATATGACTAATGTTTGGAAATCATATAGATTTTCATATAGAAAAAAAGCACACTTGTTGAACACCATGGAATAATTGCTTATGTTGCTAACATTTATATGATTCCTTTTAAGTATGAAAAGGAATTAATGATTATTATATTTTCTTTTATATAGGGCTCTAGACTGAATCCATAGACTAAATCTAGTCAAAAGAGAAATTCTGTATATGAAAGAAGATCAAGGAATTTTGGGTTTAATAAGCCCAATAGTACATGCAGCATCTTTAATTTTTATATAAGGTATTAAAAGGAATGATGAAAGAAAATAAAAACTCGATAGAAATAATACTATATATAAATACAAAGAATTGTGGGAAGAAATGGAAGTTAAAAACAAAGTAAAAGCATTGTGAATGAAGAAATGAAGGAGTACCAAAACAAAATTGTGTTATGGAAAATAAAAAATAATATATGTGAGAAAAATAGAAAGGAATAGTACTTAAATATTATGAAAGCATTTTATTGTATTTATCCATGCAATGATTTAGAAATAGATAAGAAAAAAGCCATAATGATGAGATATAATAATTATAAAAAGATAAAAGAATGTAATGATTTTTTTACAGAGATTGTCTATTAGAAAATTGCCGATTAAGGCAAATATGCCATACAAAAAAAAAATGCAAGATAGAATATGTAATAAATGTGGACAGTTTGAGACTACTGAGCATGTGTTTTTGAAATGTGAAAGAGTTAATAATTTGTGGAAAAATATGTAAAGATAATGGGGTGAAAAGTTTGTTAATTTGAACAAATAAATATGGACATAATAGAATTTGGTTATTATTGGGCACATAAACAGGAAGAAGTGAAGAAAATGGACAGAGTAATATTTTATGCTTCATGGACTGTATGGAACAAGAGACTAAATGAAATTAAATACAATGGAAAATGGATTTTGACAAAGAGTTTGGAAGAAAATAATGTTTTGGTTGTGGATAAAAGAGTCAAGGGAAATGCTTAAATTGAAGTTTATAATGTATGGAGATTTGTAAATTGATGTAAATAATGTAAATATGTAAATAACATGTAATTTATATATGAATAAAAAAAACTACTGTTTCTGTAAGGAGACTCAAGTTGCTGTTATGCTTCCCGTCTTCTGGTCCAGGTACAAAGATGGTTCAGAGAAGCAGGAAGTCCAAAATCAAACATGGAGGTGAAATGAGGTGTTTTTTGTGTTTCTGATGAGAGCAAAGCTGTTAATTGAACAGCTGAAAAGCCTAATGTGGCTGAGAGCAAGTTGAAAGTTATGTGGAGTGAGGAGGATGGAGAAAGGTGAAAAGTGAGTAGAGGAGAACCAAGTAAAAGGCAAAACGAAGGAGTCAAAGTGGATATGGCAGATTCAGAGGAGTTATTTCAGTTTAATTTGATATTAACAGAATCAACAACACCTGAGTGTGTTGCTAAACCCTGCAATTGAGAGGATTGTGGGATGTTTATTTAAAAGAATTGATTGAACAGAGTAAACTGGAGAGCAAGAAGGCAATATTGTGGGGAGAAAGAATGGACCGAATTTAAGAAGACGTTCAGGAAATAAGGAAGGAAGAAACAAAATCATATGTACAATTGGTGAGAGAAGGTGAAAAAAGAGAAAAGTAGAAAGCATTGGGTGAGAATCAGGAAAATGGAAAAGGAACTGGATAGGCATGAACTATGGGAAAGCATACTTTCACTACTGGGTTTTGAACCCAGAGATGCATGAACTTTTATTTGTATTAACAAAGATATATTTTGTGACTTTTTTTTAAAGAGGTACAGTATATGGAGAACAGTATGAAAAGAGAAGTAATGACAACCCTTGAAATCTGTATGTTGTACAGGCATTTAACAGAAAAACTAAAAAAGAGTATTTATACAAATTTGTACGGAAGTTGAAAAAGATGATTTAAAAGACTATTTAG
Source organism: Protopterus annectens (assembly GCF_019279795.1). Classification (NCBI taxonomy): domain Eukaryota; kingdom Metazoa; phylum Chordata; order Ceratodontiformes; family Protopteridae; genus Protopterus; species Protopterus annectens. The sequence goes on along the minus strand of NC_056734.1, from coordinate 235,003,193 downwards.
AAACTATGCGTAGAGATGTAATGGATGTTACAAAGATCTATAACAATAGAAGTGTATGGGCTGGGGGTTGGGAATGTAGTGTTATATTGAAAATGCAAAATGATAAAATAATGCATTTGTTGAATATAATTAATGTGGAAGGGAATGAGGGATTGGTCAAATACTGGAGACAACCAAAGCCATTCTTTTTGTGTGGTAAAGATGATCATTTAATCAACAATTGTGATAAAAGGAAATGGTTTATTTGTTTTAAAGTTGGTCGCGAAGCAAAAAATGTGATAAAAAATGTATAAAGTGTGAAAAAAATAGGACATTCATGGATGGACTGTAATGCTACAGAAAATTATACACAGGAAATAAAATCAGACCACGACAGTGAGAGTGTTTTAATAGATAATACAGAAGAAACACAAAAGGAAACAATGGATGAGAAAGATATAAGAATGAAGTAAATGAAAGTATGAGAGAAACAAAAGGTAAAGAAGGAGAGATACAGGAAGAAGTAAGTAATTCAAGTGATGAGGGGTATGAGAAATGAATGAGTCAAAAGTAAAAGTAGTTCTATTGGGAAAAGAGTGAAAGATTGAAAAAAATTAAAAATATAGGTATTAGAGGAAACAAAAAAGGACAAGGATAAAAGTGACAGAAACTATTCCATAAATTAAGAATCCAAGCCATTAACATAAGTAGCATAAAGGATGTTCAGTGAAGGCTAGGAATAGACATTATAGTATTAAAAGATATAAGAATAACAGAAGAAGAAAGAATATAAGTTAATGGGTTATGGAAAGGCAAGGTTATATGTAACTTAGGAGATGAAAAATATTTAGGCGTAGCAATTTTTGTGCAAAGAATGTATAGAAATTTTGGATTATAAACTAGTATTAGGAAGAATAGTAATATTGGATATAAGATGGAAGAACCAAATATAAAGGGCAATTGCGCTCTACTCATACACTTTACAAAAACAAAGAGAGATTCTATTTAAGAAAATACTATATTATGTAAGTGTAAATATGCAAGTGATAGTAGTGGGATACTTCAGTTATGATTTAGACATAAGTGAAAAGAAGGGGCAGATGTAAAGGTAATTTCAGATATGATCAAAAGCAGTAAAATATACTTATGGAAAAAAAAACATTGGACATACAAAATGAATAATTTGAGAACTGAAATTAATTACTTTAAAGTATCAGAAAGTCTAAGTATATTACATCAAAATTGTGGGTTTTTCAGACCATGTAGCAATTTTGATAGATATTACAAAAAAAATAGGTTATATAAGAATAGGTAGTGGGATCAAAAGAATTAATGAATCAGAGCTAAATGAGAATGTAAAGGAGATAATACATCAACTATGGCTGAATCATATAAACATGAGAGCTTTTCTTCCCGGGCCTCTGCTGAAAATGGACATATATCCAGTCGGACTTTCCTGGTCAACAAATGTAAAATAAATAAATAAATTATTTTATAAAGACTGGACAAGTTGGTGGATTAGTTTAAAAGAAACATGTAAAAGAGGTACTAGAAAGGCAACAGATAAAAAGAATACAAGATAGTTGTAAATGTAAGGAAGTCAGTAGCTAAGTCTTTAGACAGTAAAGAAGAGTTTCTAGAAAAAGACAGAATGCTATAAGAAATGAACAAAGAAATTTAAAAGAATATTATTCAAACAAATATACTTTTTATAAAGAGAAAAAGAAGCACCATATCTAAGTAAAATGGTTAAAGAAAGGATAAGAATAATAAGACAGTTAAGGAATGAGGAAGGATGTATAGTGAATACACAAAAAGATATAATGCCGACAGTTAAAAGACATATTTTGAAAAATTGTTCTGTATGTGACACTATAAGAAAAAAATAGATAGAACTTAACAAAATTAACTGAAGAGCACAATAAGAGGATGGGAAAAAGATCACAATGATAGAATTAAAAATGTATTGAAAACAGTAAATGTAGAAGCAGGTACAGATTTAGATGGACTTGAATATCTAATGTATAAGGACATGCAAGAATGGCAAAAAGAATATTTTTTAGAGGTGTTAACTGAATCAGTGGCCCCCAACCACCGGGCTGTGGACCAGTGCTGGGCCATGGATCATTTGGTACCAGACAGTTCAGAAACCTCTAGGCAGGGAGTGAAACAAAAAAGTGAAAGTGTTCATGTACGTCTGTGAGTGTGTTTGTTTCTGTCTGCATGTGTGAGTGAATGTGTGCATGAAAGTAGAAAGTATGTGAGTGTGAAAGCAGAATACTGTGTATGCATGTATGAGAGCATGAACAGTGACAGCAATCAAGCTATTTTACACTTATGAAGCATCACTTTTGCTGTTTAGCGAGTGTAAAATAAAAATAAGTGAAACAGAAAAAAGTGTATATGTGTGCGTGTGTGTGTGTTTCTTTCTGGATGTGTGTGACTGAATGCTAGCATGAAAGCAGAACAGACTGTGTGTGTGAATGTTTCTGTCTGTGTGTATGAGTGAATGCGTTCATTAAAGCAGAGCAGACTGTGTGTGTGTGTGTGTGTGTGTGTGTGTGTGTGTGTGTGTGTGTGTGTGTGTGTGTGTGTGTGTGTGTGTGTGTGTGTGAGAGACAGAGAGAGTGAAGAGTGAGTGCGATCCCTGGCAACAGCATTAATTAAGAGGTTTATGTACCTCTTGACCATACCTCTTAACATCTCACACAATAAATCTCGACACCACAAATAATAGGGACAGATTTTAAATACTGCTTTTATAAACTTAGAAAGTTGGTACATTCAGAATAAGGTTTCCATTAGGTTTGTGTACTTCTTGACCATACCACTCAACCTCACGCACAATAAGTCTGGACAGAGCCACAAATAATAGGGACACATTTTAAATATTGTTCATATAAACTTAGAAAGTTGCTAGAATGAGCACTGAAAACCCTACTTCCATTTCCAAGTTCCTTTTATTGTGAAGTGAGATTTTCTGCAATGACAGCAACCAAAATGACATTACGGAGTAGACTGAACATAAGGAACACACTTTGGGTGTCATTATCTCCCATCATTCTTAGTGGGACCATCTCATTGCAGGGAAACAAGCTCAGGGCTCCCATTGATTCTGCATTATGTTGAGTTGTATTTATTATGCACTTTATTATTCTTAATTTTTATGCATTTGTGATGGCCAGTTCATGGAAAATTGTCCTACATGAAAACAGTCCTTGGTGCAAAAAAGGTTGAAGATGTCTGAAATGAGTGGTTTGAAAAATGTAAATGTGATGAAAAAAATATGTATGGGTGCAATGAAATGTATATGGAAAAAGGGAGAAAGAACAGACATAAAAATAGAGACCATTAGTAATAAATAATGTTGATTCTAAGATTTTTATAAAAATAGTAGAAAAAAAGAATTGCAACTAAGGCTAATAAGTTACTGACTGAAACAATATTTGGAATAAAATAAAAAGGAAATCAAGAACTTTTAATGTTAATAAGAGAACTGGCAGATGATGTAATAAATAGGGAAAGAGGATTAAAAATTTGACACGATCCAACATGAAGCATTATGGGAGATTTTAAAAGACTATAATATAAGTAATAAAATAATTAACATTTTGAAATATACATATAACACAAATAAAGTGAGACTAGTTGTTAATGGCTGGTTAAACTAGACAATACAAATAAAGAGTGGTATTAAGCAAGGCTGTCCAGTGAGTAGTACTTTATTTGCATTAATTATAAATGCAGTAGTTACCAATATAAATTTGGCATTGGAGGAAACTAAATATTGTACATCAGAAGGAATTCAGATTTCTGTGATGTTCTCATGTGGATGATCTAGTGTTAGTTGTTACAACTAAAGAATGGATGAGTATAGCCAGTAAGACACTTGACAAAGAACTAAAGGTATTAGGTTTAAGTATTAATAAGGAAATGAGTAAAGGGCTGTGGTTCTCTGGAAAAAAATAAGAGGTGTCCAGTTTAATAAAGAAGAAATAGAAATCCTGGGAATGAGATTTGGTGTTGAGCAACAAAGGGTGACACAGTGGAAGGACATGATACTTAAAATAAGGAGTATGTGTATATTCTGGAGAACATTTAACCTTACATATAGGAAAAAAAGCATATTTAGTCATCTCATTAATATTAGGTAAGATAACACATGTAGCAAGTGTATTTATGATATCACCAGAATGTGAAAAAGAATTATTGAATGTGTTATTTACATTTATATGGGCATCAACCCTACTAAAATAGGAATTTTTTATGTTACCAATAAAGAAGGAGGTTTGGGTTTAATAAACCCAATTGTGTATATAGCATCATTAAATTTGTACAACACTGATAGGAATGCAAGAAAAAGGAAAAATGCTAATAAGGATTATAGAGAAAAAATATAAATCAATCTGAAAAAAGCCTAAATGTTTAAAAAGAAGTAAAGGAGTCACTTGTATGGAAATGAAACTATATCAAAAGACAATATTACTATGGAAGACTGATTTAAAAATATGGAAAAGAATAGGAAACATGATATGAAAATATAAAGGTAAACTTTTATTATATTTACCCTTGGAAGCATTTAGGAGATGAAAAAGTGAAAGCTGTAAAGGCAAGAATGAAAATATGTGAAAATTATGTGGAATATACAGATTTTTTTGTGGAGGTAGTCTATTAATAGGCTTCCAGTAAAAGCAGATATGCCAAATAAAACAATAAAATATAGAATCTGGATATAGAGACCACTGAACATGTTTTTTCTGAAATGTAAAAGGGTACACCAATTGTGGGAAGAAATTTGTGACACTGAATGTTTAAAAGGATTGCAAAATGTTAAATGTATAAATACGAACATGATAGAATGTATATATTGTAAAAATATGAAACAACATGACCTAGATTAGATGAAATATTATTTTGTATAATGTGGGTTGTCTGGAATTAAAGCATTAATGCATAAAAGGTAATGGGAAATGGGTATTGTCAGAAATCTTGAAGGAAATACAATTTTGGTTGTAGAAAAAAGAGTGGAGGAAATTGAAAGTCTGAAAATGTTGAAAATGTGTGCATTACTTGTAAATAATTGTAAATATTGTACATGAGCTGTGAAATTTGTATAGAGAATGGATATATTGTATTTTGTGAATTTTAATAAATGACCCCTACTCTTTGTGAGGTGACCATTAGGTGGAACCAGAGGTCAATTCCCAGTGATTACTGACAGTAAAGACAGAGGTTATGAGTGGAGATACGCTGTAGAGGGATAAAAAATAAACTGTATTTCAGAAGGAAGAAAGATGATTTGGAGGTGAATTTCATAGCATTTAGGGGTCTCAATGTCTCTGTTTTACAACAATTGATGGAAGAGTCAGAACCAGAAGAACTGAAGGTCATGCAGTGGGGTATGGTAATGGACCAAATATTTGGCAATGATATGATGACAGAAATAAGGAAGGATGCTGTAAATGATGATAAGGATACGGGTCTGGACAGTGGAGTGACCGAATTTAAGGGCATGCTCTGTACTGGGCTTCAGGAAGATGGAACAGAGAGCAGTAAACAGAGAAAGTGAGGCCAACAGCAGTGTTTCCAGAGAAAAAGACTTATACAGCAGAAGCAGTAACAGGTTCCAGTGAAAGACTGCAAAAAGAAAAAAAAAATTCCGGTGCAGAGGAGACAGGCTGGAACTGTTGAGAGCTGGAGGAAAAGGCCTGTTTTATGGGTAAAAACAAAGTATGAAAAGTAAATGAACAGGTAGTGTGATTTAGACAATGCTGGTATGCCCTTATGATTCAGTTTGTCAGACATTAGGGCATTAATACATATAGGAACTGAACCTTTCTGTGAAATAACTTTTGAGACATTTGCATTAGCAGAAAAAAATGTTAATGAATGTGAAAGGAGAAGTGACATATCTGCTTAGAAGGGCTATGCTTATTAAAATTTAAATGTACAGTTAAAAAAACTGTTATTGCAATTTAGAACAGCTGAGATAGAAGAGAATGAATTAAAATGTTATGTCAGGATGTGCATGGCATTAAAAATTGTATATGACAGAAAAGTATGGACTGGGTGATGAGAAGTTTGTTACTTTAAAAACAGAAAGTAACAAGTTGCATCATGTGCATAATGTGGTAGTAGTAAATGAGGAAACGGTTAAGTTAAGTACTGGGGGCAGCCAAAGGTATGTCTTTTTTCCTGTGGGAAATTATCATATTTAATCCAGGATTGTACAAAAAGAAGGTGTGGGCAGTGTGGGGAGTTTGGATATAAAAGAAAAAAAGTATAAACCATATTGTAGAAAATGTATAAGTGAAGAGCATTTTGGTTTGATCGCTCACAAACTAAGGAAGACAGATTGAACTGAAGAAAATGGGGGGGGGTGAACAAGTTTGTTATGTAAGAAATGATGGAAGTGAATGATGAAAGGATGGTGGGTGGAGATAAGGATGAGATGCACCAGATGAAGTCTGTAAACTAATACATGAAAACGAAACACATATAGAGATGGGAAACAGCTCTGGGGTATTAGAAGCAGAGGAAGCAGGGTGAGAAGGAGAAAAAGGAGGCCAGAAGATAAACTGAAAAACAAAATGCAAAAAAAAACGGTAAAGATTAATTTAAGTATAGCATGACTGAATGTGAATAGCATAAAAAGTGATGTTAGAAGACTGATGGTATTTGAACAGTGTGAAGAAATAGATGCAGAGCTAATTTCTTTACTTGACATAAGATGTACAGATAAAAAGGAAGAGTTTGAGATGATGCGGAAAAAGAAAAGTGATGTGAACTATAGGAGTGAATTATGTTCAGGTATTGCATTTTTGCCCAACTTACTCTGTGATAGATATTTCCCCCCGTACAAGCCCTATCGATTATCATTCAGAAGTGACAAATGCCCCTTGCTTTCATATATTGCCTCTCTCAAAAAGTATGCAACATTATTAATACTGCTGATGTCTCAACAAGAAGGGAAAAAAGACATAAAATCACCACAGTAGCATATTTCAGTTTTCTGCTGTTTGATACACAATGCTCCTCCAAAGTATTATATTCTTGTATTCAGTAGTCATGTAATAGCCCAGTGCTTTCACATATAGCATTCATCTTCATCTCACATATCTGATTGTTAGGAAAAAGAAACAATTTGCAAAATAATTCCTTTCAACCTTTTGCTCATGCTCATATAAACATCTCCCAAAATAGCCAGTTCAGTAACTGTTTGCATACATCATGTATTTTCTCTATGCATTCATACATAATCTGCCACCTGAATTAGATAACCACTTCCTATAGTCATTTCTGATTGTGAAGAAAAAAGCATAGTGAATTCAAAAATGAATTTCAACTTTCTTTTCATAGACAAATACACTGTCTTTTGGTTATACAGATGGGTCTATATCACTTCAACGAAACGGCTGAAGTTCAAACATCATATGTTCAACTTCTAACCTCGAAGTGCAAAAACATCGAAGTCTTAGAACAGCAATTTTTTTTCCCAGGGAAATAAATTGCTGTTCCAAGAAACACACACACAACACAAGCACACCAAAAATCAGAAATCCACACACATACGCTTAACATCCTACATCTAACCCTACACTAAACTGTACATATACTATCTATCCACTTACCTTAACCCAAACCCTAACCCTAAGGTCCGTCACTATCACACACTCACCTAACCCGCACCCTAACCCTAACTCACCTATCCCACCCTAACTTTAAAGTCTGTCACTATCGCACACCCACCTCCCATGGCCTAACCCTAACTCACCTATCCCGCCCTAACCCTAAAGTATGTCACTATCGCACACCCATGTCACCCATACCCTAACCCTAACTCACCTAACCAGCGCCCTAACCCTAACGTCCACAATCGCACACTTACCTGAACCTGACCCATAACTTTCCATCACAGTGCTGACTATAGTGAAGCCACAGAAATGGCCCATCAAATTCTTTCCCTGGGAAAGAATTCAGTGTTCCACGGGTTCGCGATAATCAGTTTTCGAACGGCACAGTTCGAACATATGGTGTTCGAACTGCTGACATTTCTACGAACTGATAGGAACTCATACAGATCACATAACGGTACTGTGTTCTCATACATTCCCTGCCTCCTTGCCCCAGTAGAAAAAAAATACATTTTGAGGACTCTTTTGATGTTATTTTGAGAAAATGTCAAAGAATACAGTAATGTATTTCAGTGTGTAACTTTCAAACACTACACAGTGTCCCTATCCCTCAACAAAGCCACAAAACTCATTGTTTTATTATGATCATTCCTATTGTCTTTTGTTGTCATCCACAGACTTCCCCTCCTAAGTAGATAGTTCCTTGTGGTGATAGCTTGTAATACGCAATCCCAGAAGTGGTGAAAAACTGCCACTTTTCAGTTTTTGGACACCCTACTGTAAGTCAACAACATTATGTATAATTAAATAGGTAGATAAGTAAGTAAATAAAAACTAAGTAGGACTTTTTGTGCTGTGGTAGTGCCTGCTGTTACCACTAACCACAGATCTCTATTGTTTTCTGATAGTAAGAAAGAAGAGGCACGTACCTGAAAAGAAAACTGTCCCTGTGGATCAGAGTTCTCTTCCTGGCAGTCAGTAGCCATAGAACTATAAAGTGCAGGAAAAACACTTAGACCCTTTGCTAAAAGGATCACAGATCAATAGACTACATAGCGATATGCCATGGGCTGGCTACCCATCTGTTTGATGGTAGAGGTGAGATGTTATACTAATAAATAGGTTGTCCCCTCACTTCCAAATTAGATTTCCCATCAATTTGTATGGAAAACTGTGGGTTAATTATTTAGCTAATATAATTACTGTTCTAGCTAAGCCACATAAACTTACAGTAAGAGAAAAAATGTTAAATTCATTTTGTTACTAATTTTAAAATAACAAGATGCACTAAAACTGAGAATACTCAGCACATGCAGCAGAGGTACATTACTGTTGTACTGAGTAGTCTCAGCTCCTACACGTAATGTGTTAATGCTGGACCAAAGTTGCAGTAGTGATAGACAGCATGTATATGGTCCACACATAGCAAGGGCCCCTGTTAAGTTTCTAGAGATCTTTGTGATCGAACCAGCTCTGATAACAGATGTTTCACTATGAGCAAATACATGGCAAGGTCAAACAGACCTTGAAGTGTCTAGAGGTATAAAACCATTTTCTTGGTGACAATAGTCAATATAACATTATCATCTAGATCCAATTTTTATACCGCCAGGTGACTAGATGTTGTTTGGTGCACAGCCCATGGTAATACCTCTCAATCTGTTAAAGCAGGAAATCTGGACAAAGGCACACATAATGGGGGGGGGGACAAAAGCCTAAAAATAGGGACACTTTTCAAATATTGCTCTTACCAACTTACAAAATGGATAGAATAACAGGTTATGTTTTAGCATGAATTCTGTGATGAAAATGAAATCGAAATTCAGATGTGTGCCATAATTTTCTGACTTTAGTCCTCAATGATTTGGCACTGATTTGCAAGAAAACCACAATTATATGAGAAACAGACCAAAAATATGAGGCAAAAAATCTTGAAAATCTGTACAGTTGAGAGGTATGCCCATGGTCTATCTTCTCCTTTCTAGAGCATAGTACACACCACGGTCAATGGCTAAAGAATATGGTTCAAAACTGCTCTTCCACTTGTAGGTATCACCTGGAGTCTGTGCTGCAGCACACATTTCTATTAATTTTTGGTTGCATTACATTAGCAAACCTCTCAACTTCAGCTGGCAGAGTTGTGTTTGAATGTGGGATATTTTGTCTTTAAGGTAGTAATATTTTTAAACCACTCATTCACCTCACTAATATGATTTTTGGAGGAGACTCACACAGACAATGCAAAAACATGCAGACACCACATAGATTATTATCAGAGGGTGGATTAAACCCTGGATCTGGAACCTGAGAGACAAAAATATATTGACCATAACGCCCCATGTCTCCTGTGACAATAAAATCATTCAAAGGAAAGTAAAACAACCAGCCTATGTTTTTAAAGCCACAAGATCATTCAAATGAAAATAAATTAATCAAACCAGGTTTTCCAATAAAAATCAAGCACTAGTTATGGAGGAATAATGTTATAATGTTGCAAAGAACCTGTCTGATAATCTAACAAGGACAAGGCAAACATGCTGAATAGGCAGAATGAATCCAAGTTAAAGGACAACAGGATTCTGTTATTAAATTCTCAACTTCTCTGACCTTTTCTCCCTATTTACTGTCCCTGCTATGAATAAACAGCACAGTATTTAACATATTTTAAATTGACTGTTTCGCTCCACTAGAACAACACCTTACCTTAGCATGGTGGTTTCACTTTCACACAACTTGTATCCCACCCTGGAAAAGCTTGCTGCAGTCTCCAATTCATTGACATCATCAAGGCCAATGAATACAGGTAGTTTTTTGGCCAGTTCTGTCCCCAAACTGACATCACCATGACCATCCTAAAAACCCACCCATACGGTGATGAAACAGCTCCCTGGTCCTTCCCCTACCCATACAGAAAGTAAAGGCTAGAACAAGAAAACAGTACATAAGTCAAATCTCCTGCTGTGAGCTGTCAGTCACAGCAGGTACCAGCTCATATTACCCTTACCACTTTGACAGCTAGGGATGTTAGGTGTGAAGGGGCATGGGAGATGAGTCGAAGTAGTACAAGTCAGGGTTCACAAAAGACTGCAATTTAGCTATTCTAAAAAGAAGTAGCAGTAAAAAGCACTTTGAAAGTCTGTTCTGTGGTATCTGCACTGTTTGTGTTTTAAGTATATATTGAATAGCATGAAATGTTACTTAAAACTAACTGACTGAAAGACGGCAGTGTATATATTTAAAATCAATGCAGTGACAGGAGCTTTAGGAAGAAAGAGGCCTGTGTGATGTAGTTTTTTACAGACAAACACTGCATTGTGGGGTACCTAGATGCAGACTAAACAATCAGGATCACTTCAAGGTGTTAGATCCTATGTGGTCAGACTCAGAAATTACATATAAAAATATTTAAAAACCTCTAAATAGTCCCAGAGTGGTGTTAAAATGTAGGAAATACCAAACCATGATGAAATAAACATATTTTTTGAGTCTGTGGGTACAGTTGTCCTTTAAGCTAGGTAGCTCTCAGCCACCATCTTTCATTAAGTAAAGGCATGTTTGGAGTATGTAAGGAAGCAGCTTACACTGCACTCAAGTACGACTAAAGAGTTTTTCTTAGTAATTGTAGCATATTCTAGAAAGGATATGTGCATATTTGAGACACCTATCTTAGAAACTGTAGCAATGGATTATAACCATGAAAGAGGATACTTCTTATTCTTGCCTGAGTTTTAGTAGCAGTACTGTTCCAGGTAGCCATTTTCTTTTGCTGTGTTGATTTATGCCACCATGTTTCCATTTCACCAGTAATGGTGGCATAAGAGCAAAATTAAATAACAGGGGATGACAGAGTATGGAGTAACTGCCCCATCCAAAATGGTGCTGGGATTTTGCACTGACAATAAATATTTTGGAGTTGTTTAAGTACAGATGAAATATATGTCTCTAAGAATTGTGAGTTTAGTTGATTGTCTGTTATTAGACTGTGATGTGATCAGCTCATCTTCAATGAGTAGTAATACAGCTTTTATTTTTGTGTTCATCTTTACTCAGTTCAATAAACTGCCTGCTTTTCTGTATGCCCTTGTTGTTGTGATAATTGAATGCTCACTGCAATCATGTAATGGCTTTATTTAACATACATAGATATCGTTTGTGGAACAATGCCATTACCTGCTTGCAACTTGATGGTCATTAAATCTTTATAATTACTATGTCCTTATCGCTCATACATAATGAATTTCAGAGTTTATTCTATCCATTAAATATAACTCTTCTAGTCTTTCATTTGTTTACTCTTCATATGAGTTTTTGTCACACTTTTTCTTACTTTGATAGACTATTTTTTAACAATGTAATATCCATCCTTAAACAGCTGTATTTCTAATTAGTAATGTATCTACCGTTTTGTGGGCATGTTATAATCCCCTGTTCTTGCATCACTCTCTGTGGTAACATTAACAGCCCTAAATTTACAAAATGCATTGTCACATTTATTTCCCATTTTAATGTGAGATATATCTTTTTATTCAAATAAGGACATAAATAGCCAATAAGTCAAATAATGCATTCAATGAAAGTATTGAAAGAAAAGCTGTATTTTGACCCTTAGTGCAGTGAGGTACAGGATGGGGCATGACATTAATGTAAAACATGAAAGAAACGGAGAAAAACAAAAATGACAGTGTTGAAAGCATTTATTTGTTTTATGTATGTATGTATGTATACATGTATTTAAATATGTATGCATTTAATTTATGTTTAGAGCACTGGGCCTCAAGGGTTCATTTTTAGCTATGTAATGGCTAAAGAAACAACTGACGACAATATAGAAACTGCATATTCATATATTTCCATATTACAGCTACAGGATAGTTCAGTAACAATTGAATATAGTGTACAATGAAGACAAATGCAAAGACAATTTAAGACATTGTTAAATTAATGGCATTTGTATATTCATCACTAAATACTGAAAAATTTTAGGAAACTATGTGATATTACCATGGAAAATGTGACAAGAAAAGTGTATATTGTTAAAAAGAAGCAGCAACAGTACATGAGGGGAAGTATGAACTTAAATGGCCTGCTACACTATTTTAGTAAAATTATTAAAGCTGACCCATGTAGTCAGATGGGTCTATATCACCAAACCAGATATTTAGGTTATTGAGCACCTAAACATTGAACTGGTAAGACCGAAACTGAAAACCACGAACAGAGCAGGGAAAGACTTCTGCTGACCACAAAAAAACCCCCCCAAAAAACAAATTTAAACTTCCCCATTAAATATACCAACTCCAAAATCGCTCTACAGTAGACTAAACGTCAAAATCTGGCTGATGCCCAAGGGAAGTCTTTCCCTGCGTTAAATCAGCCATTCACAGTTTTCTGCTTTTGGTCTTACCAGTTTGATGTTTAGGTGTTCGATAACCTAAACATTCGATCTGGTGATATAGACCCATAGTCAGACATTTATTGGACATATGCAATCTTATTTTTAGTTTCAAATGTCTCATAAAATATAATTTCATTACTTTTGCAATTCATTGGTTAAATAGGTAAGCCCAATGGGCAGATGTGCCTTTTTTCTGTTTGCCTCAGGTCTGATTGTGTAACGTGCTATGAGTTACAATGTCAGAAAATCCAACCTTGAATTCTAGCAAGAAGCTTAAAAGCATCACCTACCTTCTGTGCTCAATATGTAAAATGGGTTCAAGCTTAGTACCTGATTATGTTGTTAAGGTAGACTTATAAAATGTGACTGGAAGATAAATTAGGATTTTCAGAGACTTGTTAGCATTTAAGAAATGCAGAAAATAATACCATCAATACTTTGCAAAGGAATGTAGTCCATTTCCCTATTGAAATGTCAACACTTAAAATGCTGAGCGCTGAAAATTAAAAAAAAAAAGACTGTAAACAAGGAGAAGAGCAAATCCCAAAACGTGCTCTTCTTCTTAAGACTTTTATTTGCAGGGGCCAAGCCCTGCCTGCACTCTGCACATTCCTTATATATACCAACTCCAAGATCCCCTTATATTGGTGAAAAGGGAATATTCTGAGAAATGTCATCTTGGACTTGGGATATGTAAGTCCATTCTTTTGGCTATTCAGTCTCCACATTTCAAGACTCGCTCTAGCCGGTCCGAAAATTTCAAATCGTTACCATGCAGTTGAGTACAGTACTAAGAATACAATACACAAGATGAAGGATACTGCTTAACTGCCATGCAAAGTAACTACAAAAGAGAAATAAAATTAAGATAATCATGCACAAGGATTGTAGAGGGATACAGATGCATTGCAAGAGTAAAAGGCTAGCATAAGATGTTAACTGTAGGTGGTGTGAAGATTAAAACTGGCCTAGAATGTATTCCATAAAGAGTAATCCCATACCAGCTGAAAGTAAAGAGGTAATAGAACTATGGGGCAGTAGCTGTAAATGGTTTAATGCCCTGAGTATACTGGAATACCAATGTGCCTAATTCTTTGGCTATGTTTTAGCCTTTACTATTTCTCACAAATCTCTGGTGTGCTACAAATGCAGATATCTTGTGAAGATGGTCAAAATAAATTAAACATAGAATCTTCACAAATAAGAAAGGAATATAGTTGACATAGTCATGTTTTTTAAGTACATCAGGAAAACCAGTGAGGCTAAAGTACAAGTAGCAATTATATCCCTTGGTAATGATGTGTCTTCTAAAGGGATCACAACATTATTATTAAGGGCCAACTTCAGGGCTCTCACCAATGCTGATAACAGAGGCTGGTGAAGCTGTATTCTGATGTAATTATAGGTGATAAAAATTATATTGTGGGACCATGGTCAGTCAAATCTGAAAAAAATAAACAAAGGCATCTGACAGACGACAATGTAGAGATGTAGCTGGACATAAACATTATCATGGTCTTAGCGGTCTACTTATTTTTTACTTTTTGCTGTAACATGAGTGTAATTTCTAATTAGTATTTGTTACTCAAGACAGTATGATGCATAGAATATATTTGATTTTATTCCCAAACAACACAGATGCACAAAATTATACTTCTAACATTTTTGGCAGAACATTCAGCTTTCAGCACAACAGCATGTGATTTAATCCCAGTCAGGTCAGTTCAAGTTAAATGCTAGCATCCAAATGCATGTTGGCATATTTATTCAACCATTAGAATTATAAACATCATATGGCACAGTTTCTAACTTGTACTATTAAATTACCAAATAATGACTCTGCACTGTCTTGATGATGTGCTTTGATTTAAAAAAAATAATCAAATGTTCACTTAGCTGACTAAGGTGAAAAGTTATACTGAAAACCAGCATGTAAAATTTCTCATACTGTCATTAAGTCTGTTAAATGCATATGCAGTATTTCTTAATGTAGTGTACAGACAGAAACCAAAGTGAAGTGATGTAGAGTTCATAAAACAAGTCATGTAGTAGTCATAGAAGTCTATGTGATCTATAAAAGCAAAGCAAAGACAAAAATAAAGCCATCTCAAGCTGGGCTTGAAGAAAGGGCAATTTGTGCCTCTTGGAAAAGAAAGGATGATTTTCATCACAGGCGGTGTAAGATCATTTCAAGAAGTTGTAAAGCAAATGTAAACATTCATTTATTAATGCTGGACGATGACTTGAACTAAAAACAGACCACAGAAATTGTATTTAAGGACTTGAGATCAAAAATGAAGAACTTCAAGGCAGTGAAAAGTGAAACTATTTCTCTATAAGATTTTATTTTATTTCTTAGGTATTCTGTTCACAAAGTATGTTGGACAGTCTTTGTAGGGGAGGGAGGGAAGATATTTACATTATCTTAGAATATCAGCATTGCTTCCATAATGTGATACAAAACAACAGTTTTATTGTAAATTTCAAACTACTGGATTGAAAGTTATCATTGTTATGTGCATATAGACCAACTGCAATATGGCCATAACTTGGGTATGTTATAGTATTTTCTAATGTGCCATCATTCTGACTCTGTTTCAGGGTTTAAAAGAGTTAGAATCCACCATTTTCCAAAAATCTAATTTTAAACAGTTCATGGAATTACTGAGCAAGAAAAAAATTTGCAGTAATAGTGTCATTTGTTCATAAATCAATATGCCTCTCAAATGAAAACCTAAATGCCTGGATTGTGAATATTGAAATTTAACAAAATTACAAGAAATTTATGTGACACCCCTGCACTGGCCCAGCAATCAAAGAGCCTCAGTCCTCACCACTGACAGCAGTGAGGGGCACCCATATAGGGAAAGGATAATAAATACACACACAGTAACATACAATTTCCCTTAAGAGCACACAGAGATCATAGCCAGTCTTGGGTTGGTTTCTCCCTTTCTCTCCAGTTCCCCAATAAGACTGCCCAGTGATACAGCTATAGGATTAAGATTTCAGCTGAGTAGGCCAGCCAAAACCTCCAGTACCCTCTCTGCCCTACCAGTGCTTCATGTCTCTGCCCAAGTAGCTGACGCACACACACACGCGCACACACACACACACACACACACACACACACACACACACACACACACACACACACACACACACACACTTTGAGATATGAGTTATATGCAAATACACAGACACTCCTGGGGAAGGCTGGCACAGCTTCTCCAGCTATGTGCCCTTCTTCCCAGTTTAATAAGGTAGTACCAACCTGCCACCACCTAATCCTATCAGCTACTAAAAAGGCCCTTGCTAAAGAGTGTCCAATTATTACTTGTGCAATATTATTATCCAAATAGGTAGTGTAGCCCAGGGAGTGGCTTTGTACAGTTTTACCAAAGACATGCGAGTACTCTTAAGAGCTTAAATTATCTCTACACAAAACAGCCACAGTTGACAGGTTTTAAAAAATGTAATAATAAATAATAAAAACACAAGACAATACTTCTTACTACACAGTGCTAGTCAAGAGTTCAGAGATCACAGAGAAATACTTAAAATAACACAGTAGAAAAATTCTGACATCACAGAAAAACACTTAGTCTAATCTTCCTAATTCCTTGCTATTTCTAAGAGAAAACACATTTCTAAATAACTTACATCTAGAGCAAGACAATGCTGGTGATGTTGGATGTCCTCAAGACAAAATGCTCAGAGCTCTCTGGTTCTCTTTTTTGAAATTGATAACACAGAGCTGCCTGCTTCACATGACATCATTCTTCACACTTCTCTCATGTTCCCAGGCTAACAGAAACTAAATTTACATTATTTACACCTGATCAGAAACCAGAGTAACAAAGGACATTTATACATGCAAATTCTAGCCATTAACTCTAGCCTCAAAACAATAGGCAGAATTCCTTCATCCATACGTATCAGCTCTGAATTTTGACATCAAAGACTGTCATGAAATGCTTGACTTAGCTTTCTTACAGCAGAGTGCACTGTTGTTACATTTTTGCAGTTCAATATCCAATGCAGTCTTTTTACATTTAAGAGAATAAGCCTACGGCTTACGTTAATATTTACAAATGACAGAATTATCTACAAAATTCTATCTGGCTAGGCTGGCAGCCTTTACCTATCTTCATAAGATATATTAAATTAAGCAGAGGATTATATTATTTATAATTATTAACAGTTCTGTATCATACTTTCCTGTACCCCATCAACCTTAGGGTCTTCAACACTGATTTTCATATCTGCATTCAGAAAGCTTGTCCATATTTACTCAGCCTCTGTGAGTAACCTTCTGGGAATACATCACACAATGATATTGGCATTGTTTGAATATGTGATTAAAATGCATTTTTATGCTGTGATCCTGATATCTGTTTACCATTGTTTCTCTCATTATACATCTGGCCCATTAATCCTCCTCTTGGCAAAATTTGGCATTGAGAGGCCTTCATCCAGGCAGTTGTCAGAGTCATGCTGTGTGGTAACAATCAATACCTCATGGTAACCAAAGAAGTGAAGTGTTAATGAAGGTGGACTCCATTCCAGCATGGTTCCAAGACTGCACATCCCTGGCTGTGGCACACAGTGTTGTAAGGATGCACATTTTGTTCCTTGTGCTGCTTTACTCCAGCACCCCCACCTCTACTATTAGTATCAGTATTACAGTGGCTGAAGCAGTCTCCCACCCTTAGAAAGGACTAGCCTGCAACAGCTACTCACCCCTCCCCCCACTCTTCACATCTATTTCCTGTAGTACCCACATCACCAACTAATCTTCAGTCAGCTGGGTCACACTCAGTGCTTTAACCCTTTATATCCCAGATGTGTTGTGTGGAGCCAGCAGTCTTCTGCTGAAAATGTAGATCGAGCCATCTACATGAAAAACCCGTTTTCAGTATTAAATGTAATACAGTAATGTGGCCATTGTGCATTATTTTGGATTGAGCTTTCAAATCCTTGCATTATAGCCATCCATATGAATTATGGTACTGTCATAATGCAATTCTCAAAGGTGATTTTCTGGTCACTGAGCTGAACTGCATTCAGGAGAAAAGTGCTGAATGATACTGGGACAGGTCATTAGATCAGATCAATACATGGCATGTTGATATTTTGGCATGATACATTTAAAGTTGGAAAAATTGAGCATGCATCCCCCAAAGCTTAAACCCAGACTTATGCTTTGATATTTACCAAACTCATTTTATAGACTCTTTAACTAACTCTAGTTGTGCTGCTCCATAGTTGTATCCCATGTGATGATTCATCCTTCATTTGCAACATCATATTTTAGGAACTAAGTTGTTCACAGCTTGTAGCACAGTTTTTGATGTGGGAATGCATTGATGGAATATTCAAAACTGGACCAAAATGCTCAATATTCACCCATTAATTTGAAATATTATGTCATGGTATTAGAAAACCAAAAGGCTTAAAGAGTATATTGCATTTTCTGATGTATTTTCAAAGAATAATAATTAATGTTATTAATGTTGTTGACATGGGGTAGGGTGTCCAAAAGCAGGAAAAAGTATGCTACTGTGGCAGTTTTTCACCACTTCTGGGGATTACACATTACAGGTTATCACCACAAGGACCTATCTGTTTAGGGGAGACTGTGGATGATTTTATTTATGAGTTGTGGAACTGATAAGAGGGGGACTGGTAACCCTCCTACATAAGGCCCTGGGCTGGTCCAGGTTGAAGGAGGTAACAGGTAAATGAGCAATTGTCATTAAAAAAATGAGACAAACACTCATGATGGTGAATTCTTATGGCACAAATAAAGATAATACACTCACATTTACTAACTTATATAAGGCAGTAGATGAAAACAAAGAAAATGTAAATGGCATCCTTTTTGAGTGTGGGAGAGGGTAGATTTTAACACAGTGATTGATCCTGCATTGGGTAGACTTCCAGAACATAGTGACAGAAGCAAAACGCCACAGCTTTGCTTAAATGATTATAGAAGATTATGATTCAGTGAATAGATGGAGGGTAATAAATCCTGTGAGACCCTAAGAGTGGAGTAGCTAATTTTGTTAACTAATGATTATTCTCCTGCCATCTTTTGTTAAATATAGAATAAATGGAATTTCTCCTGACAATATAGTTGGATCATACAACAGTTGGCATTAAGCTAGAAGGCTGTCTAAGATAGGCCACACTGTTTCCAAACAAGCACAGTATGGATTTTTGGATTCTTGAGCTAATTCTTCCAGGATATATGATAAACAAAGATATACTACTATGGATTAGAGTAGTTTGTTAGTCTGCCACTGTTAAACTATATTTTTAGGACATGGAAAGCAGTGACAAGCACAATATGTACAATGCCTCATGAAAAGTAGGATCCCGAATGGGCTACATTCAAAATACTGGAGTATCAAACAATATTTTTAGAAGCAATACAAATGCCATCCTTCCTGTATAATCAATATCATAAAGAACCAGATAGTTTCCTCACTAATTCAAAATAAGGGGTGACCGGTTAGGGAAGACATAGAGGTGATGATTAATTTGGATAGTACATTGGTTATTGGGTAGTGGTAGGAAACTGGTAGCAATGTCAGTCTATTAGTTAGACTGCAAATATAAAAGGAAAGGCAGGATCAATCACTTACACTGTTATAAAGGTTGTTGAATGTGTTTTAAGTGCATATGTAAAATAAAGTCTGTAATGCTAAAAGCGGGTAAGGGTTGATTTATAAACAATAATTTGAGTCATGATGTGGGTCAACATGAACACTGTATATAGAATGCTGTACAAAGAAAGAACATGTTATGGAGGAATGTGAAATATATTTTTACATTTAAAAATTTTTTTTTTGTCTAATATAGGTTGTATTGTCAAAGGTTATCTTGTTTCATTCTATATGGTTAATTTGATAAATGAGGATTATTTAATGTCAAAATAAAGAGATATTAAAAAGTCATACTTAAACATTATTTTTCTTTATAGGCAATATGTGATTTTTTTCCTCATTTATTCCCATATCCTCATCACTGTCTCTTACTAAAAGAAATAAAGTGGCTAGAATTAGCTAACCTGCTTCAGTATAATCAATTTCAGATTATTCACTCCATTCTCTACAAACCTTCTTTCTGTCCAACTATCTCATCTCTAATCTCTCATTACCTACCCACTAGGTTACTCCACAGTTCTGAACAAGGCCTACTAAAAATCTACAAACCAAGGACCAAAATGGGCCACCTAGTCTATAGCTTTAACACTTCCAAGGCATGAAATAGCCTACCACTAGATATAAGATCCCTTGAACATCCCGATCAATTCAAAACTGCTACAATAAAATGCCTTCATGAAAAATGGACCTGCCAATGTAATTATCCCCCGTAAACACTCCCCTATAACCTTCTACTTCCCTTCTCTCTTCCTTCCCTTCAATTAAGAAACTTAGTACTTTATCTTCTCCTCTTGCTACATCACTGTACAAACATAACTAGTAAAATATTTCGGCTATGTAACTATTGCACTGTTATGTATATAGTATGTAATTATGAATGTATGTGTCTGAATGCATTTCTTTACGTATTTCACTTGCCACAGTGTAATGTATGACACTGTAATGCAGTAATGCGTGGTACTGATGAATGTATTCTATATGTATTCAATATGTAAGATTTCTATTTTTCTGTTGGAGTTTTTCTCCTCGGGCATCCGCTGAAAATGGGCAATTGTAGCCCAGTCAGACAAACCCAGTCAACAAATATAAAATAAATAAATAAGAATAAATTTAATTCTGTATTGAGATGTGTTAATTAGTTCCTATATCACAGTGGATGCAGAACTGCTGCAAGCAGGATGTCTTGTGTAATCATAAACTAACTTCTCAAGGTTCTTTGATTTTGTACAAAATTATACATTTTTTAGTTTCTGTAATGTCTAAGAAGAGAAAAACTCAAAACCTTATATTTATTGCTGTGCATTAGCTGGGTTATTAACTGGACTAGCCATTTGTTTTATGAATTGCCTTAAAGTACATGCTAGATATAGCAGAGAAAAGCAGAATTAATAAGGCATTTTCATGGTGTGTGATATTCAGTGATAGAACATTTAAAATTCCCTTAATATAGTCATTAGGACTACTGCTTATAAATGTTATGTTAGCAGAATTTATCTTTGAACGAACACTATTTTCTATGAAACAAAGTGATACATGTGTTGGACTTAACTCACTGTAGATTTTTTTTTTTCTATAACAGGATCACCGTTTGTCAGGGGGCTATGAAAATGTACCAACTGATGACATACATATGAGTCAAATAGAATTCGACAAGGAATGGCTCCACTTCATAAGGGAGTTCATTGCTCCAGTGACACTAAAAGTGTTTGCTGGGTATTATACGAAGGTAAGAATTTTGTTGTCCTAATTCTGCATATGAGTGTGTGTGCATCTCTGTATTTGTATTCTAAAAAACAAAATTTATACTATAGGTTTTAGAGATTGGGAGGTTTGTTCCAGGCCATGTGCTGAACAATACACAAAAAAAAACACAAGAAAAAAAAACAGTATAAGTGCAGTCTTATATAACCGATACAGCTGTCGAAATGCAGTGGTTGTCCCTAACTGCAGAGTTATATTAATCTTACAATGTAAAGAAACCAGTGCAGGGTTGTTGCTCTTGTACAATGTTTTTATGGAAAGCAGTGATGCATTCCATTGCTATTGTCAGACACAAAGGAGACTGACATATGATGCTAAAATTAGGGTAATGAGCCATCATTGAATTTGGTCAATCTTAAATAAACCAAAAGAAGATGAAAGAATAATTACCTTGATTATAGCAAGCTCAGATGCTCATAAGCCTAGTACTTATTATACGTCAGGAACTTCTTATTGTAACATCTGTTAATGTCTGTTATGTACTTCACAGATAAAGATTCTAGTTGTCTACTGATGTACTATGTTTTTCATCTGTAAATATATTTGTAATTGATTGCTATGTTAAATTGTTAATCGCTATGTAATCCAATGTAACTACTGTCTGTTTATTGTAACTGTGGAGCTTTTCTCCCCGGGCCTCCGCTGAAAATGGACCTACGTCCAGTCGGGCATTCCCGGTTAACAAATGTAAATAAATACATAAATAAATAAATAACTAAGAATATGAGCAGAACAAACTTAAAATTTATTAAAACTGAGCATTCTTTCACTCTGGTAGGACAGAGAGGGTACTGGAGGTTTTGGCTTTACCCTTCCTGTCTTCTACTTTCATTGCATCTCTGTAATGCTGCCAGCCCTATCCTCCCTCATCCACTTTTAATTTAAAGGGTTCAGATTATTTTATGTTCCTCAAGCCAAGCTTTGAAAACATCTAAGTCCATGCTAGATGTTGGGGAGTTAGAGTTTATGTCCAACCAACTGACCCTTACATCACCTAGCAGTATTTTTATTTGGAATTGTTGTGGATATCCAGTGTAGGCTATCTTCCAGTGTAGCTGTATTGTCATCAGGAGAGATGTAGAGGACAGTAATGCATATTTGTTCATTTTATTTTCAGGATGATAATACAAAGCTGTGCTGAACTGAATTTTGGTACTGGTTTGCTGTGGGGGGAATGTGGTAGATGTTAGGAAATATTAAAGAAATACCACCGCCTTTTTTCTTTATATGGTCATTATGGATGATGTTATAACAGGGGGGCCGGGGGTGATCATTTCGGAGTTGTTTATGCAGGGTTTAAGCCAAGTTTCACCTATAGCAAGAATATCAAGCTTGTGTTGGGTAACCAGACATGTAGTTCAGTAATATTTTCATTTCTTATGCTTCTAATACTTATGGATGCAAACGCTGGATTATTGGAGTTAAGGGTTGATTGTTGTAGTATTAGAGTAGTGTGTAGAAGAGAAGTATCTTGATGTCGGTTGTGGTAAGGAGGGCCAGGATTTGGTTGAGTGTCTCCTCCTAGGAGGAATTTAGTATATTGTGGTATTACTGGCTTTTATTTTTTGGAGAGCATCTTTCCAGTAATTTTATTTTGATTTAAGTTGAAATGGAGTTCTATATCTGGGATAAAGGTGAGCAGCATCATTGAATAGGTCTGTTGCAATGTATGGAGAGATTAGGGAGGAAGTATTAATAAGGGGTTGGAACAAAGTTGGAGATATGTTGAGAGCTAGTATTGAGTCATGGTAGGATGAGAGATGGCTCAGTATAAGAAGAAGAAGAATAGAGGAAAAGTTGGGGAGTGGCACGCTTAAGTAAAAGGATCTATATCTCTGTAAAGGTATCATTCTGACTCTTAACCTTTCTGATTATTGTAGCCTAGTTTGTTCTGTAAAGGCAGTTTTAGTAATACATGCAAAGACTTACATCAGTATTTCAAAATCACTGATGATTTTTATGTATATATAAAGATGCTGTATATCTGAAGTAACAGACATACTCTGAATGCATGAACTGAAACATTTAGCGAAAATTGTTAATAAAACAACAGAGTAGATGTGTGAGTGTGTGCATATGTGTTTTCTCAGATTTTTTTTTCTAATGCAGATAAAACCTTTTCTGATTTTTTTAGTTATCTTGTAATAGTCTGTCAGAGATGCGTTGTCATATTTCTGGCTCAGCTTAATACTTTAAGCTGATCCAGGGAAGTAACAGGAGATAAGCAAAGCTTAAGACAGCTTAAAACTGGTCCAGCAAAGGCATTATTTGTGTTGAAAGACCTATTACTCAGACATAAAAGGAAAGGGTAAGGTAAGATAAGAGTCAGTTTGCAATAAAACAGTATATTTTGTTGAAAGGTTATCAAGGATCCATGAAAAATTCACTAACACATATACCAAGTAAAAGCTACAAGAACAGGATACTGACACATAACAGTTAGAAGGGTTTTGGAAATACGATCTGCCATACAAGATAACTCTGAAATTGGTCTGAAAAACATTATAATGGTAAGCTGCTGGTAGAATTTATTTAGACACGGGCTTTCATATACATACAGATATAGGGAGCTAAGGAACTTCAAAACCAAACCAGTTCTGTGATCTTTATACCTCATAAATGCCTCATAGTAACTTTCTGCAGAGATGCATGGTGTTGCTTAGGACAGAATGACCTCAGGCATTTTCCAGTGAGCAAACAGTTACTGCTTGTCCTTTTTCTGTGAACAGCATATTTATATATTTTCCAGAGACTAAATAGCAGCTTCCTGTCTCTGGGTGTGCTGTTAGACAGCTATTTCTATTGATTGTGGAGCTAATATAAGACATGGCAGGAATCTGTAAAGAAGAACTAAAGAGCTGGTTGCATAATTAAAACAAAGAAGCATTGTTGTACATTTATGAACTAATATAACTAAACCATCTTGCACTTCAGTTTAAGGTGGGTCATAGGTTCATAGGTTCTAATGTATGTATAGGCTAATGTCCACGGGTTCCTATTACGTGATCGAACTTCAACAAGTTTGAACCCTATATGGTCGAAACCATATAGTCGAACTTGCAGAAGTTCGAAGACATAAAAAAAAAAAAAAAAAAAAAAATTACAAGTAAAACAAACCCTTGCAAGCACCCCACACATGGGGGCCTGCACCCCCCACATCCCCCGCTCTTTAAATATACCAACTCTGAGACCGCACTATAGTGCAGAAAGGGAATATTTCCCTTTACTGCACTGTAGTGCAATCTCGGAGTTGGTATATTTAAAGAGTGGGGGATGTGGGGGGTACAGGGGGGCTTGCCCCCTGTTGCAGCAGTTAATTTACTGTTGCATGTTTTTTTTTTATTTTTTTTTTTCCGTGTTTGATATTTTGAAACTTCGAACAGACAAGTTCGATATTGTCATGTTCGAAGTTTCAAAATTTTGATCACATAATAGGAACCCAGTGTTCATGGAGGCCTTTTTAAGCCTTGCCATCCATCCCAAATCTCCGACAAGTTCTGGTATCCTTGGTAAGTGTAAGCAGGGGTTTGTGAGATGAAACATTTGCAAGTAGGTGCCTGGGAGATTAACCATTTACAAGCTGTCTATGTCCATTATAGATATAGGTGCTAAACCAGATATGAATTTACTTTTCCCCATTCCATTGTCCAAGTTACACTTGGATTAGGTTAGGGAGAAACTCTGCTTCACATGGATAGGGAGCCTGTTCCAGACAAGGGGTAGTCTCTGGAATACACACCTGTCTCTCCAGCAGGCTCTATTTATATCACAGGCAAAGTTTAAGTATTTATAATGGGTAATTCTGATGCAGTTTATTTTTCAGATATGCAGTCTGGGTGGAGTCTGGCAATGTATTGTATGCCAGGCATAGTTGTCCCCTCAACAGCCTGTAGGAGACTGAGTACTGGGATAGGGGTTTAAGGCAGTCAGTTTGAAACCTCTGTGGATGTTCCAGTTGTTGGATGTGCTTGGTTAAGTACATACTGATGGGGCATTGCACTCAATGATGACTCTTGATTGAAGCTGAATACAGTGGAACAATGATTCCCTTGGGCGTAGATGTCATACCTTTGTTTATAAATTGTACAACATAGAAAGATTCCCCTCTACTGTAGACAAATGATGTCCACATTCCATGGATGTTGAGTGTTTTCAGTAAGCTTAAATATGTGTTATGGGTTTCCTGGGTCATAGGCATGGGCCAGTGGTTTTCAAGGAAGTGATATAGGATTTTGTTTATGGTGAGTTGAACATGGAGAAGCACAAGTGCATTGTCTTGTTTGACCAAATTTGAGGTATATTTATTTTTGATGTAAATCAAGTAACCTTCGGCTTTAGTCCCTGCCTGTGTAGTAGCTGATCTAAATGTATGAAAGTCATTATAGCTTTGCACTAAAAGGTGTTCTTCACGTCTTTAAACCAAGTGTCAGTGATTGCACACACATCAGCATTCACTAGGGTGACGAGAGCTTGTAAGGAGTGGAGTTATTTTTTTTTTTACTTTTCTGCATAGTTTTTTGGATGAGCTATAAAGGCATTCATCTCTGAATTACACTCAGGCTTATGTTTTATTTTGAAAGGTAATTGAAGAGTGGCATTTTCAATTTTTAGTTCCTCTGTAGAATGTAAACTCTGTCAAATAAAGCACAAAGTCCTACATCATAAAGGGAAAAAAATCCCCAAACCACTACATCATAACAATGAAATTACAAGCTGTTTAACTTCTACACCCCTTAATTGTACTCTCACACTGTAATGGAAATAATATGAAACTTGTTAAGAGAAAGGCTGCCCAGTGGAAGTGAAAATAACATGGAACATATTCACAGAAAGGCAACATAAGGGAATCAGGATCATAGAGGTAATTCTGAACCAGTTTCCTCATGTTTTATGTAAAATGGTTCAAATTTCTTGCATTTTTTTGTTGTTTTAAAAGATCTTGAAAATGAAACTTTATGGGCATATAAATGTTGACTTCAATTTTTTTACACATCTCCTACTGCATACTTTCCATAAAACCATCTGCCACTTTTTTCCACAGTAAGACGTTGTCCTGTTTGATTCTCAGCTAGAGCATCTTCTGTGTGGAGAAATACATGAATGGGTGTCCCTTCATTGAAGGTTGTGCGTCAGGGCCAGCAACTCGGCATGTAAAACTCTATTGCCAGTCATTAGCGGACTGGAGTTCCGCTGTGGCGACCCCTAACCGGGAAAAGCCGAAAGAGAACAACAACAACATCTGCCACTTTCTCTCCAGTTTACTTCTTTATTTATTTATTTACATTTATTTATTTACATTTGTTACTATCCGACTGGGCTGAAAGCCCATTTTCAGTGGAGACCCGGGGGGAAAAGCTCCTTACAAATTAAAAATAATAAGTTAACAAAGGAATTATAGTGTTCTACAACTTATAAATAAAATGCATAAAAAATTACACTAAGTAAGTAACAAGTAGTTATACAAGGTGATTGCTGCTAACTTACTGTCACTCAGGGCTGGAACTGCATTGGCTGTAGCCACTTTGGGAAGGGGACATGGAAACAGGGGGCACATTTTTACAGCATTATCTATGCTGTCACGTATGCAGGGGATTTTTTTTTGTGATGCTCTGACTGGATAGAGTTTCTGATATCACACATATCACTGCATGTAACATCATGTAGCTCCAGCCTTAAACTCTAAGGCTGAAATTTAATGGCAGTCTTCCTTGTGGTTGTACTATACCTCCATCATCGCAGGGCTGCCAGATTGCTGGCATAAGTCCCACCCCTCTTTCCTGGAATGGGTGAGCTGACAAAATGCCAATCCTTTCTGTCCTACTCCCCCAGCTTCTCCAAGGCATAGGGTGCTAATCTTTCCTAGGTCATCATGGTCACAAACAGGGCTCCATCCCTGTAATACACAGAAACAGGTTGACATTAATTTTGATATTATATCAATAATGACTGTTTATAACTTTAATATACACTGCATTTTTCATTCAGAGAAAAATGCAATGACTGAATGTGTTTATAGCATTCTAAGGGCCATTTTAATGTATTCTTCTTCACTAGTTAGACAAAACTACCTTCTGAAACAATTTTCACATTTTGTAGTAAAAGATTTACTAAACATCTGAAAACTGTATGCATGATAAGCTTTCAATGTGAAGGGAATAAAGCAGCTACAGTCTAATTTTTGTACAAGTTACTGCACCTTCTAATCATATTTTTTGATAGTCAGCTTGTCAAAATGAGATTCAGTGATTCTCATTACATTGAATTTAGAAAAATCACATTATTTGACTAAGACCACTTTTCTGAGTAATGTCTGTGTTTGTGTGTGTGTGTGTCTCTGCGTATATAAGTAAATGTATGCATTTGTGTCCTGGTGCATGTGTGTGTGCATGTGTGTGTGTGTGTGTGTGTGTGTGTGTGTGTGTGTGTGTGCGCATCTGGTCTGTATCTATAAGTACATGTATGCATTTGTATTCAGGTGCATATGTATGTTTCTGTGTGTGTGTGTGTGTGTGTGTGTGTGTGTGTGTGTGTGTGTGTGTGTGTGTGTGTCTTTTGTGCATCTGTGCACATATTTTTGTGTGACTGTTACTAATTATATGTATGCATATGTAGCTAAGTGCATGTATGTTTGTGTGTACATGTATATGTGTTTTTGTGTGTGTTTGTGTGTGTGTGTGTGTGTGTGTGTGTGTGTGTGTGTGTGTATCTATGTATGTTTGTGTGTGTGTGTGTGTGTGTGTGTGTGTGTGTGTGTGTGTGTGTGTGTGTGTGTGTGTGTGTGAAACGGGGACTATGTAGTCAGTTGTGTGCAGGTGTACCTTTATGTGTGTGTGGTATACATGTGGTGCATGTGTGTATACGTGCTTGTGTGTTTATATATGTGCTCATGTAGGAGGGTCCACATGTATAGATTTGTGCATGTGTGGTAGGGGGTTACTGTGTAGGTTAGTGACCTAGACCTATGAGGACTGCTGCAGGTGAGGAAATGTCCTCTCTTAAGATGCAGTAGTGTCAGCGTTTTTAATATGAAAATAGAATGTGGAGGGTACATTCCCCTTCATGAGGTATGTGGGGGGAATCTGCTCTTCTGGAATTTTTTTTGACTATTAAAAGAACATTCTTTTTGATGAGATTTATTCTAATTAGTAAGTTATGCTGAAACAAGTATGTCACTGAAATGTGTTTTGTTGAAATGACTGTCTGATCATTTAATATTGTAGAATCATCTCCATCAGAGTCCTGATATTACAACAGTTAGAAAATATATGTTCAAATCTGTAAGAAAAAGTAATGTGTATTTAACAGATGAAGAGAGGTCATGACCACTACCATACCTCATGTCAAGCTTTGTAGTCCTTCTGTATGGAGTACTTGTCTTTGGCTCTATTTACATTTTCTCTGTGGACTGCAGTTACCTCCCACTTGCACAATACATGCTAACATGTTGACTAGGCAATTTTTTTCAAATGGGTTTTGTGTTTGCACAAGCGTGTGTGTGTGTGTGTGTGTGTGTGTATGTGTGTGTGTGCGCACTTGCACAAGCCATCTCATAAGCATGTGTGCATCATGAAATGGGTTGGTGTTTTGCTTAGAATTGCTTCTAAGCTTTAGGCCTTTTATCTGCCAGGATAGGGTCTGGCTCCATCAAGACCCTAAATAGGAAAAAGGAAATGTTGGTTAATGAATGACAGAATGAATTAATTAATCAATTTATTAATAAATGGATGAGAGTTAATGTTTTGAATCATATCTGATAGATATTTGCTAGTTTTTAGATTCTAGTGGGAGTAAATCTAGAGACTAATGTGACAAATTGTGTCATTTGGTCAACAAACAATTAATATAAACTAAAATATCTAAAACCTCAGGACATTGCAGTCACAAGGCATTAGCAGTTGTGAAGTTGCAAAAGACAAGAAAGCACCACACCCCCAGTCTGTAAATGTAGGTTCATAGATTCACAGGCAAGTTCTAGGCAATCACACTGCAGACCATTACACATCTAGTCAAGAAACACCCATTCAAAACTTCCCTCCCGCCTCAAGGAGGGCAAGACAGGAAAATTTGTGGCTGGCCATCCATTTACCTAGACTTATAGTGAGGGTGTCAAGGGTGATTTATATGTAATGTATCATACCAATCTGTCATATTTATCTGTTGATGAAGGTTCAGTTCCTTTTACTAGGTACTGGAGGTACTATCTGTTCTATGAAGAAATAGGAGGTCAAAAAGAGTTGGATGTTACATGGCTCTCAAAGCTAAAGATGCATTACCATGGAGGAGCTATAAGTGTGAGTATAGAGAGTAGAGTGCCTGTCTGTCCTAATAACTAAGATTGTTGAAGTTATTGATATTTTCAGTAATGTATCTCATGATGTCTTACAAGTTGAGTAATATGTTTAGATAAGTACATACCAAAAGATATATGTTCAGTGATGGGTCTGATGAGATATGCATAAGGGGGAATTAAGACATTTTTGGATCTAGTGGAGATGACTTTGGAAATCAGATGAGCCAGATAAAAGGCTTTTTCTACTGTTGTGGAGACATTATGGTCAAATGATAAGGAATCGTCAAGGAGAGTGCCTATATCCCTTACAACAGTACAACAGTGTTTGACTAGAGGTGTGTGTGTGTGTGTGTGTGTGTGTGTGTGTGTGTGTGTGTGTGTGTGTGTGTGTGTGTGTGTGTGTGTGTGTGCGTGCGTGCGTGCGTGTGTGTGTGTGTGTGTGTGTGTGTGTGTGTGTGTGTGTGATTGTGTGTGCACGTGTCTGTGCCTGTGTGTCTATGTGTGTGTGTGTCTATCTGTGTGTGAGTTACCTGTATGGTATTTGAAATTGTTTTGTTTACTAAAATTAACTATGACACATTTTTTTCTCATTTAAATTGAGAACGTTGTCCTTGCATAAGTTGTTAACATGGCCTAACCCACATTGGAGCAATATAAGTCAGTGGAAGATTAATTAACAGCACCCAATTTGCAATCACCTGTAAACATAGAAGTCCGTAGACTAGTAATGTTGATTGCAGGTCTGAGAATAGGGCAGGGCCAACACTACCTGTTACACCAGTGGAGCTTTTATTTTTTGTCTTTTGTAAATGGCTCCTGTGACTCCAACCACATGGGTTCTATCAAACAACCAGTTAACTATCCACTCCAAAATTAAAAGATTTATATGTTGATTTACAAGACTTTCAATAATGCCTGCATGGGTATTAGAGTCAAAGATCTTGGGCATATCAAGATATGCTGAATGTACTGCAAAACCACTATGCAATGTTTTGATTACTTTTCCAAAGAAGTTTAATGAGGTTAAATAGGCAGGACCTTTGTTTAAAAAAGCCAGATTGATGTGGTCCTGGGATGAGACCTTTTTAATGTCCAGATTAAAGAGCTCTGAGATAATACAGTCCATAGATTTTCATATAAGTCTAATAAGACTAATAGGTCTATATTTATCAGGGACTGTCATCAGGGAACCTTTGTTTAACAGCATTACAATGACTGTTTTATTTGCTTCAGGTGTGTAATCAGTGGAACAACTTAGATTAAAGGGGTTAAGTAGGGGATCAGGTAGGCCATAAGCGGCACAGATAATAAGGCAAACCAGTATATTATTGGGGTCATGGAAGAGGTGGTGTTAGCTTTTGAAATTGCTGAGAGAGTTTGTTCCCTAGTTAATATGTGTGGCTGCGATTTGTGGAATCTGTGGAATACCTATACCCGTGGGTAAAGTGTTCACTAAATCTGTCAAGTAGGATATTAGCCATGTCCTTCGAGTCAGATTCTGAAGTATAATTGTGGACTAGCTCTGATTATTGTTCGGTGTTTTTTTATGTTCCTAACATACTTAAAAAGGTTTGTAGCTAGTTTTGGCTTTAGTGGCTATTCTAAATTCTTTTCATCTTTGAGCTTCCAAATGGTTCCCTTCAGCTCATTGCTGGTTTGAATAAGTGTATTCTTATGGTAGGTAGAATGATATCTTTTACAAGCATTAAGCAGTTTCTTAGTTTTGTTGTATAATTCACTAATGAGAATATTCTATCATAGGGGTTTATTTCTACATTTATTTGATGTGAATAGAGACTGTCTTACTAATACATTTATTAAAGTGGTAGTTGTTGTCAGAGGAATAGGTAGCAGCTTTAGCAATTGAAAGCCATTTAAGGAGAACTGCAACAAAATTTGTTTAGGTAATAAAGTAAGTCAAGAAGGTTTGCTTTTAAGAAGATATTTACATGAGAAGTAGCTGTAATGTTAAAAGAAAAGGTCGTTAAGTTATGGTCTGATTTAACAAGGATGGATTTTTATATATATATATATATATATATATATATATATATATATATATATATATATATATATATATATATATATATATATATATGGAGATGCACAAAAAAGGCCTTACTACTCCAAGATTATACAGACTCAGAAAAGAGGCAAAAGGCTTCAAGAAAAAGTAAAACCACTCCACATTTCATTCATTGTTTGACTTAATCCTAATATAGTGAACCACTGACTGGAAGAAGCTCGCAAATGTCCTGTTTTGACATTTGGAGACTCCATATTTCAGGCTGCAGCAAGTACGTTTCCTGTAAATCTATAATAGGTGTGTTCTGGAAATACAATAATAAAACAAAGTCAAGTGTTGTTTTAAAAACTACCATAGATGAACAATTTTGAAAAAAATATGAATACAATGTTGGATGTTAGTTTTAGGTTGTTAACTGCTGGGATTCATGGTTAATGTTACTTTTAATAAAAGACAGAGAAACAAAAACTATTCTGATACAGAGAATACATTTTTGTATGAAACAAAAAATTTTAAAACATGCATATTTTATGTACTTCTTTAGACTTTGGATGATTGTGTACCTGTGTGGAACAGCCCACATTCCCCATTACGGAACAACTAGATAGATGCAATCATTGTTGATATTTACTTGCTGTGAGATCATTGAAAAGAGCCTAGGTAGCTAAAAGCACACACATTTACTTCTGATGCAAGATTACCTTATAATCACTCATGATGGACCCAGAAGCACTTGGCACACATTCTGTATTGACTATGGATTGCTGTGGAAGTCCTACTGGACAAGCTGAAACTCATTGATTTCCATATATTGATGTATAATCTACAATCAGTACTTCCCATAAGAATTCACTGCTGGAATGGTTTTATGCATGTGCCAGCAATATTTCAAAGATTTTTTTTTTTTTTGCCAATGCACGTGTAACTGTAAAGTTGGTATGCATAAGTAAGGGGATGCAAAAATATAATTTATACTTTAATTTTGTCTGTTTGAAGTTTGTGTGGCATTTGGCATCCAGAATTAAAGGTATGAGCTGTTAACAAGCTCCTTCCTGTGGTCTAGTGTTTTATTTCCTTTGCCATTTTGTCTGCCTGTGTGACTCCCATCTGGAAAAGTTCCATGGAGAGCAGTTAAGATAAATAATTATATAAATAAAGACAAATAAATAAAAATAAACCATTTTGATGATTCATAGTGCTAGGTCTGCTCTTTGATAAATAAAGATAAAGCATTGTGATGATTCCTAGTGCAAGCACTGCTCTTTGCTGCCTCAAGGGAATCTCAGTAGCATTGAGCATACATTGCGCATTGACATCATGTGATGTAGAGAATCGGTATCTTTTAGCTCGTATGTATAATAGGAGCAGAAACCTGACAGCATCAGTGAAATACTGTGATGGTATATGCAATTCTACGATCCTATGACAAGAACACAAATGTATGAAATAAATCCATGTAAAACTATGAGCCAATTTGCATAGTTTCAGCATATACACATTTTTGTTTCCTTTGGTGGTTACATTCCATTCAAATGTTATCATTCTTAGGTAGTCTTTGGGGACAATTACAATGCTTTCTTCCACAGCTAGGATTGTTTAACTCATGAATGGGTCTTACCCTTGCCATATGTATAGGTTCATAGGTTCATAGGTTTATACTAGGCTATCTGCCCTATGGCATTTATAAGCCTAGCCCAAATTTTTTATATGAAAAAATACTGTGCCCATTAGTTTGTTGTGCCTCTGTCCAGCAGTGACACAGAGATGATGCCCGGGATAAACCTACGATCTCCCATCCACAGGTCAAGATTTCTCTTGAACAGAGCCAGCGAGGTGCTCTGCCTCACATGGATCGGGATTTTATTCCACAGCATAGGGTGTCTCTGAGTGATAAATCTATCCCTCCAGCACATCCTATTTATATCCGTGCTAAGGTTTAAGTCGCTTGCTCTAGTGGTTTTGGTGGATTTGGATTTTGAGGTGGAGCATGTCCATTAATTCTGGGTTGGACATGGCCTTGTATGTCAGGCACATGTCACCTCTGAGCAGACGGTATGCAACTGAATAGAGCTGGAGTTTCTTCAATCTGGCAGCATATGACAGATTTTGGAGTCCCTTTATCCTTTTGGTGAGGAACTTTTGGGGTCTCTCCAATTGCTGCAGATGTCGGATGAGATACATCCCGAATGGGGCATTGTACTCGATCATTGGTCTGATAAGTGAAGAGTACAGGGGAACAATGACCTCACTAGATCTGGATGTGAATCCCTTCATGATCAGGTGGGCAATGTAGAAGGTCTTTCTAACCACTTTAGCAACGTGAGTGTCAAAAGAAAGGCCACTGTCAACCTGGGTCCCCAGGTCCCTGATAACCTCTTCTGTGCTTAGTGGATTGCCACCTATATGGCAGCTTGGGGTTACCTTGTTTTTCCCGAAGGGTATGACTATATATCTTTTGGCGTTTAACTTCAGGCCATGGCTCTGGCACCAGCTATCTGTTTCCGTGAGTCCCTTCTGAAGGATATCCGTGTCCGATGCACTTTCCACTATGGTGCCCAGTTTGCAGTCGTCTGCAAACTTTGTCAAAGTCCTCCCATGTTGGCCTGTACTTCTGAGAAGTAGATGCCCCAAGGACCGAGCCCTGTGGGACACCACTTGTGACCGGCTTGGAGTCTGACATAGCGCCAGCAACTCTAACCCTGTGGGTTCTGTCCTTAAGCCAGTTTGCAACCCATCTTGTGACATATGGTTTACATTTAAGCTGGTAAGTTTTTCTACAATACCCAAGTGGGGTATTATGTGCCTTTGCAAGGTCAAGGTAGGCTGTATGGACTGCCTTTCCTCATCAATGGCCTTGGTGACTGTTTCAAGAAGTTGACCAAGTTCAAAAGGCATGATCTGCCCAAACTGGGTCGGGTCCAATGTCTGCAAGTCCCTATATCTTTGTTTATGAGCTCCATTATGATCTTCTCCATAGCTTTGCAGACTAGACTTGTTGGAGTGGGACCACAGTTGCCGCCACTCCTTGGGCATGTATCCTGTGGTAAGGCTGAGATTAAACAGCTGCCTTATGTGTGGGTTTAAGTCCTCATTTAGCTCGTACACCATCCAGTCCCATTGATGCTGTGTTTTTAGCTTTAGAGAGCAGCTTTCACATTTGAGATGTCTGGGAGGCTACACTCTGCTGGGATAGTTATCTCTCCTTTAGGGGAGAGGGTGAAGTTTGCACTGAACCTGTCTGCCAGTATGTTGGCAATGTCTGTGGGTTCAGTGATTTTTGTATCATTTTGGACTAATTCTGAGCATATCTGGGAGTTTCCACCCAGGTTCCTAACATAGCTGAAAAAGGCCTTATGATTGTCCTTTGAATCCATGGCAATTTTTCTCTCAAAATTGGCCTTAGTTGATTTTATGAGTGCTCGTATTTTTTACTAATAATGATCAGGGGTGACTTCCCTTTTATGGATTTTGTTCTATCATGTAATAGCTTTCTCCTCTTATTGTAAAGTTTGTTAATGGCTGGGGTCCACCAGACTGGATGTTTGCCCTTTGTGGAAAGAGTCTTGGTTTTATTTGGGATTGCCTGATCCATGCAGTCCTGGAGGTGTTCATAGAAGGCATTTGTAAGGGCTTCCAGCTTTGGTTGTGGTTTCCACTGGCTCAGGGGCCTTGAAGGATACCACACCAGTCTTGAGTAGTGTGAAGTTTGCTTTAGAGAAGTTCTTCACTGTGGTCTTTTTTGTTTGGGGTGGGGGCGGGATGTGGATTTCCAGTGAGATTAGTTTATGATCAGATCTCACCAATGAGGGATATACTTCCGGTGTGGAGCATTTTGTCCCCATGTTTGTGATAATGAGATCTAGTATATTTTCTCCTCTCGTGGGAACAGTGACTAGCTGTTCCATGGCATTTGAATTTATGAACTCCAGGAACCGTTGGGCTAGAAAGTTAGGGCTTGAGTAATGTTCCCAGTCTATATTCGGGTAGTTGAAGTCACCCAATATGATGGTGTTTGGAGATACATTTATACCCTCCAGTGTCTTCAGGAAGGCTGTGTGGGGTTCCTGAGTTTGAGAGGGTGGCCTGTAGCATGCTACAATTTGTAGAGCAGTTTTGCCTATGGTTAGTTGCACCTGGATGGTTTCAGCTTAGTGCATTGCCACCAACCTGGAGGTGTGGGTATCCTTTATGAATATGGATACACCTCCTTTTGTGGTGTGGTCGGTTTTGGGGCGGAGCATGATATGAGGTAAAACCTAATAGTGCCAGGGTGCTCTCAGGAGCCTTGAACCAGGTTTCAGTTACAGCACAGACATCGATGTTCTCCATACTGAGAAGGGCATTTTGAGATTTAGACTTCTGGCATTGAGCAGCATTACCCTCAGTTTCTTCCCATTTTTGTTTTCTAGGGTGGTAGGTTTAGAATTTGAGCCTAAAAAGGCACTATGGGGTGGCAAGAGCCTTAGCCAATATCCGGAATCCCAGGGTGACAGGTGCACAGTGTGGCTTGTCAAGCATGTCATCCCAGGCAGACAGACACTGGATCCTTTGAATGACACCAGACATTAAGCCAGTTGTTAAAGCTGATCATCTTGTCTCTATATTATGGCATCATTCTTGGTGAAGGAAGGATACTGCTCAGGGTCAGGGTCATACCTGCCTGGGCTACATAATCAGAGAGCTCCTCTATGTCTCTTTTCATGTAGTCCAGGCAGCATGGACAATGACTGTGTCATATTTTGCCGTGGAATGACCAGAGTGCTTGTGTTATGTGGCAGATTCTAGCGCCCGATAGGCAGCTTACTGTGACCCTCTCCTTGTTCAGCCTGGTGAGTGGGACGTCAGTGTGTCTGACTATGGAGTCACCTATGACAAGTATGTTTGGTGTTGTATTTGGCCTTAAGGGCTGTGACTGCTTTGCACACTGCTTTTGTGGTTTATGTGTTGCTTGTGGGGTGTCTTGAGGTAGCAGTTGTTTGGGTGTCTGCTTTGGAGGCCTCTGCTGTTTAGGTAAATTTTTACTCAGAGCCTCCGAGTATGTCTTTGTGTGTTTATGTGTTTGATTCAGTGGTGTGGTAGCATTATGTGAGGCTGGTTTTGTGGTGTGTGTAGTTGCCTTCTCCTCCTGTATGGTCTTGCCGGTCCTGAGTTGAGAGAGCTCAGCCTCCAGTTTGGCTAAATAGCTGCATCTCTCGCAAGTATTTGTGTTATGTGGAAGGAGGAGAGGGTTGTCTGTGTACATGAGGCAGTTATAACATTGCCTCAAGATTCCTAGATTCACCAGCTGGACCGGAGAGGAGATTGACAACTGACCTTTGGACATGCTAGAATAATATTGGGAATTCCTTAATAATTGAAAACAAGGGCCAGTGGGGAGTGAGGGTGTAGTGCTTTTAATTTTTAGTGCTGACTTATATAATTGCTTTAGTGAGCAAGTGCCAGGTAACTTGAGTGCAATGTGTTACAAGTAACTAAATGCAAAAACGACAAACAGTAACTTTCTTTCAAGTATAAAAGTATTCAAGCTAATGCATGGTCAAAACATTCCCTAGACAAATGTCAGCATGCATTAAGAGTTATTCAAAAACTGTGTCAGAGTGTTAGTGGAGGAGACATTGCGCTAGAGAATAGAAATGAATTACATATTTACATGCAGATTTAGAATGAAGGGTAAGTATGACAGCAAATATTAAGCCAATTTTGAAAATGAAACATCATAAAATGTAATTTAACACTAACTGATGTTATATGGCTTTAAAGTTTGTTTAACTGATATGGTTTTGTGATTTGCTAAATTCATAATGTGAAAGCTATTTAAACTGTGTAATTGAGGAAATGTGTTTTAGCTATGAGGATGAGCCATACTCAAAAGCTTGTGCATGTATACTGTATGTTATAACATTTTTTTTTTTATTTTTACATAAAGAGGAAAAATGAGTTGACTTGTTTGAATTATATATTGGTTAATGGTGTAAGGATTGTTCCTTCATCTTCCCCAAAGCCTTCCCAGCAGTGGTCAGCTCTTCCTTGACTACGCTTAGAACAGCTTGGGAAAAGTCTCACTTTTCCATCTTTGAACACTCAATAGATTGCTAGAATATCTTTGATGCTGCTTGACAGTTTTGTTTCGACTTGGTGTCTCTGTATCTCCTCCCTACTGATTGTTCCTAGTTATACCTTTTTTGGACTGCCAGTAACTGCCTGTTAGGTCAGAAGAGTTTTCAAAGTATATTGCGTATAGGTTATCCTTCTTCCATTTGCAAACTTCTCAGTTTGCACATGCCAACCAGCAGGTCCTACCATTGTTACCATAACTACCACTGATTACACTCCAGCCACACTTTTTTCATGCTGTGTCATTGACTGATGTCATGAACATGACCCATTCAGACTTCCCCCGAACAACTCACTTGTGACACCAAAATAGACCATCAGCATGATTTCTCCAAGATACATAGCAAAATATTATACTCATCTTTAAATATTCTTTATTGTGAAGCATATAGTAAATAATAATGATCTTTCCTGCCTTCTCTTCTGTAACATTTCCAAACACAAACCATCAAAACACAAAATATTGTTACCAATGTTCTTAAATCAAAATTCAAATATGGTTGGTTTAAATATTCTTTATAAAAATGTTTTATTTTACTTATATAGTTGTCTGGGCTTTGTTAACTTGATTGCAGTCAAGTCAGTATATACCAAATTACTGTATTTATCTTAGTAATATATCTATGATATCTATGGATGTTTAATATATTTTCTTAATATTGATTACAAGTAAATTTATTAGGTGGCAGTAGTTAGTAGCTTAAAAATGTCATTAGGCTCAACCTTCAAATACTTAACCAACAAACAAATATAAAAGCAAAGGCAACATCCAAAAATTGTGAAACTTAATTCAACAGGCTTTCATCAAATTGATTATTCAAAATATGTATTTAATTTCCAAAAACTCAGTTATCAAGATAACTGGTTCATAGGTAGGTACTAGGCTATCGGCCCAAGGGCCTATATAAGCCTAGCCAACAAGGTTCCCTGGCTTACGCCACCCAAGAAAGTTATTTTCCCATGCCAGTATCGAGCAGAGACACAGACGTGATCCCCGGGGTGTATTTCCTATTTCCCATCTACTCATCAAGATGTTTCTTGAAGAGTGCTAATGATGAAGAACTTCACTTGACATAGATGGGTAGCCTGTTCCAGAGTAGGGGAAGTCTCTGGGACGGAATCTATCCTTCCAGCATGTCCTGTTTATTGTGGTGACAGGCTTTAGGTCTCTAGAGCATATAGCTTGGAGGGATTGGGATTTCTTTAGGTGTAGCATGTCCAACAGCTCTGGGTTTGACATAGCTTTATATGTTAGCAGAGATCACCTCAGAGTAGGCAATATGCTACAAAGTAAAGCTGGAGTTTTTTGAGGAGGTCAATGTAGGGCATTTGTTTGAGGCCAGTAATCCTCTTTGTGAGGTACTTCTGTGGCCTTTCCAGCTGCTGCAGATGTCTTGTGAGGTACATTCCAAAAGGGGCATTGTACTCTATAATGAGTCTAATGAGTGCCGAGTAGAGGGGAGCAATGACCTCTTTTTTCCTGGATGAGAACCCTTTTATGATGTAGTGTGCCATGTAGAAGGACTTCCTGACTACTGTGGCGATGCAACTATCAAAGGAGAGACTACTGTCTACCTGGGTCCCAAGGTCTCTTATCACACATTCGGTGTTAAGTAGATTGCTGCCTATGTAGTAGTTCATGGGTACAGAGTTTTTACCAAAGGGGATGACACTGCACTTTTTAGTATTGAGCTTGAGGCCATGGCTCTGATACCAGGCATCTGTCTCAGTGAGGCCCTTCTGTAGGATGTCCACATCATTTGGGGACTTGACTATGGCTCTTAGTTCAAAGTCATCTGCAAACTTCATTAGCCAGAGGCCTTCTGTGTTAGCCTGTACTTCAGAGAAGTAGATACCAAACAGGTGAGGTCCCAGGATGGAACCCTGTGGTACTCTGTTTGTCACAGCTTTGAGGTCAGATTTGGAGTCTGCAACTTTTACAGTGTTGGTTCTGTCAGTGAGCCAGTTGGCAACCCATCTTGTGACATAGGGATTTATACCTAGTTTAGTGAGTTTAGCTATAATTCCAGAATGGGGGATGGTGTTGAAAGCCTTGGCGAGATCAAGATAGGCTGTGTGAACCACCTTACCCTCATCTACGGCTTTGGTGACTGCCTCAAAGAAGTCAATCAGATTCAGGAGGCATGATCTGCCTTTCACAAACCTGAAGTGGGTGGGATCCAGAGTTTGGAGGTTACCAATGTCTTTGTTTATGAGTTCCATGATGATACGTTCCATGGCCTTGCAGACCAGGCTTGTCAGGCTAATAGGTCGATAGTTCCCAGGATCAGTGGTGGCTCCCCCTTTGTGGAGTGGGATTACTGTTGCTGTGCACCATTCAGTGGGCACAAAGCCTGATGTGAGGCTATTATTAAACATGGTGCTTAAGTGGGGAGCCAGTTTGTTCTGAAGTTCATGTAAAACGCAGCCTGGGATGTTGTCCTGTCCCATGGATGCTGTGTTTTTGGCTTTAGAGAGTGCAGCTTTTACCTGTGTAGTTGTGATTACAGGGACTTTGCATTCTTCCTGTATAGATATGGGCCCATTAGGTGGTGAAGGGGGGTAAAGTTAGCACTGAACTTATCTGCCAGAATGTTGGCAATATCAGTTGGTTCTGTAATTTTCGTGCCTTTGTGCTGTAGCTCAGAGCAGATCTGGGTGTTGCCATCGAGATTATTGACATAGCTATAGAATGCTTTGTGGTTGTCGTTGGAATTAGTGGCAATTTTGTTTTCGTAGCTAGCTTTGGAGGATCTTATAAGGGATCTTAGATTCTTACTGAGGCTGACCAGGGAGCTCCTCCACTCATGGGATTTTACTCTCTTTTGCAACTGTTTCTTCCATCTGTTGTACAGTTTGTTTATGGCAGGGGACCACCAGATTGGCGTCCTTTTCTTGGAGGATAGTCTCTTGGCTCTGTTTGGGATAGCACAATCCATTCACTCGTGTATGTGCTTATAGAGTGCATTTGTGTAGGATTCAGCAGTTGTAACTGTATTGTCCATCGGCATGGGTGTCATGAAGTTCACCACTTCTGCCTTAAGAAGCATGAAGTTGGCTTTGCAGAAATTTTTTACTGTGGTTTCCTTAATGGGGGGTGGGGGCGGGATGTGGATATCAAGGGTGATTAGCTTATGATCGGATCGGACGAATGAGGAGTTGACTTCAGGTGTGGAACACCGGTCACTCATGTTGGTAATGACTAGGTCTAGGATATTGTTGCCCCTGGTAGGGGTGTGGATAAGTTGATCCAGGGCATTGGAGTTTATGAATTCCAGAAAGCGTTGAGCTAAGGAGTTGGTACATGAGTAGTTTTCCCAGTTAATGGTGGGGTAGTTGAAGTCGCCCATTATTAGGGTGTTTGGTTGAACCCTAATATTTTCCAGTACATCAAGAAAAGAGGAGTGGGAATCCTGAGGCATGGTGGGGGATCTGTAGCAAGCTACAATTTGGATTGCAGTTTTGCCCAGAGTTAGTTGCACTTGGATAACCTCGGGTGCATTATGCTGAGCAACTAGGCTGGAGGTGTGTTTATCCTTAATGAATATGGACACACCTCCGTCTTTGGTGTTTCGGTCCAGGATACATGGGTGAAAAGTGTGGTATGAGTTATAGCCTGGTAGTGCAGGGGTGAACCAGGTCTCAGTCACTGCACAGATATTGATGTTCTCCATTTTAAGGAGTGCCTCGAGTGAGTGCATTTTGAGATTTAGACTTCTAGCATTGAGTAGCATTACCCTCAGTTTTTGCTTGCCTGTTCCTGTTATGGTGGTGAATTTGTTATTTGAACCCTGCCTAAAAAAGGCATTATAGTGGCAGCAATAGCCTTAGCCAGTATCCAGAATCCCAGGGATGACAGGTACAGGCCATCTGTGGCAAAGCATTGTGGTCTGTCGACCATGTCATCCCAAGCAGACAGATACTGGATCCCCTTAGAATGACACCAGAAGCTTAGCCAATTGTTGAAGTCAATCATTTTATCCTTGTACTGCTGTATCATTCTGGGCGATGGCAGAATGCTACTCAGGGCTAGGGTCATACCTGCCTGGGCTACAAGATCAGAGAGCTCTTCCATGTTTTTTTTCATGTAGTCCAGGGAGGTACATCTCAGGTCATTCACACCAACATGGACAACAACAGAGTCATATTTGTACTTGTTGTGGAGTGACCTAAGTGAGTGGGTTATGTGGTGGATCCTGGCACCCGACAGGCAGGTGACAGTTACCTTCTCCTTGTTTAGCCTGGTGAGTGGGACATCAGTGTGCCTGACTATAGAGTCACCCAAGACTAGTGTGTTGGGTACATTGTTTTGCCTTATTGGCTGTGGTTGAGTGGCACAGTGAGTCTGTGGGCTATGTGTCATTTGGGTTGTGTTGAGGGATAGAGGTTGCTTGCGTTTCTGCTTTGGAGGTCTCTGTTGCTTAGGCAGATTATTATTGAGAGCCTCCGTGAATGTTTTTCTGTTACTATGTATGGATTTTGGTGGTGTAGATTTAGTGAGACTATGTGATGAGTGTTGTGTGGTGCAAATGTTTACCTTCTCCTCATGACTGTCAAGTTCAGTCTTGGTTGGAGAGAGCTTTACCTCCAGTTTGGCTATATAAGTCCATCTCTCACAGGTTGTAGTGTTGGGTGGTAGGAGGAGAGGATTGTCTGTGTACATGAGGCAATTTTTATATTGCCTCAAGATGCCCAGATTCATCAGCTAGACAGGAGAGAACACTGGGAGCTGACCCTTGGACATGCCTGAATAAAAAACTATTTCCTCTAGATAAGTGAGAAAAGTAAGTACAAAAACTGTTTTCCTCTAGGTAATGAGGAAGGTTGAGTGCTATAGTAATTAGTAGATTATTTAGTGGTTACAAGTTCTGAACAAGTGCTGAGCACGAATACGCAAATTTAAGTGCTAAAACTAAGAGACTGTATCTGCACTAGACGTGTTACAGGACAGAAACAAGTGCAAATGCATGATTTCAAATCAGAAAGTTGAGAGAGAGAGATGGAAGATTGCCCAAACGGCCAATAACTACAATTTCTGGGCCAGAACCACTCCTTATGTGGTAGACAGGTTACCTAGTGCTTACCACTCTCACTGATAAGCTAGAAGGCTTCCCTCCAACACAGAAAGGCTTGAGGGCTCAGAAGCTTACATACAGTCCTGGATACAGCAAATCTGTATCTGGAACACTAGTTACAGGAAAGGTAGGAAACAGGCTTACAGTTTTTTTTTTTTTTTTTGTTATAGAAAAGTAGCAAAAACAGTAGTAAAAACAATTCACATGCAGTTCAAGCTAGCACAATTGAGTATGTAGCAATATTAGACCAAACACAGTTTAAAAAATGCAGTTAAATTAAAAAGGACTAAAATCAAGTGCAGAAAGAGTTTATTAGGTAGAATGTGGTAAAGAGATGGGACTGGGGAGTGTCCCAGATCAAATCTACAGTGGGGTGGGCAACTGCAGGTGGGGAAATCAGCTTCAACAGAGATTTAAGCAACAACTGACAGTACAAAAAATATACTCAGCTCTGTATATTTGCAGATCAGTCTCTCAGAATAGTGAGACATCAGTTTCAACAGAGATCTAAGCAACAATTAACAAACTCTATAATCAAAAAAATATACTCAGCTATGTATATTTGCAGATAGTCTGTAAGGCAGTCTCTTAGAACACAGGTTCCAGCAATTTTAACTATTTTTTTTGTTTATTAGTGCTTCCTTTTGGCATATCCCTAAAAAACTGTATTACAATTAATGCCACAAGTTTCTTTCTTTCTTTATTTACTTTTCTTTTATTTATGTATTTATTTTCTTATTTATTACAAATTTGTCAGCATTTTTTAATAAAAACTTTATACTAAAAGCCCAGGGGAGCCATGTCTTATGAAACCTATTCCAAAAGCCCAAGGGGGCTAAGTTTTATGAAACTTCTGTTATATACTTTACGATTGACACCACGCGTGGAAAATTCTCTGGCTTAACTGTTTAATGTGACAAAACTTTAATGTTTCATTTTTAAACTTTGTAGTTCTTCTACCTTAAATAAACCATTTGTTACTACAAAATTTAAAGTTTCCATTCTTTCCTCAAGAAAATAAATAATAAATCATGTTTGGCAGTTAAAACAGTAGAATCAGAGAAAATATAAGGCACCTAGGCCAGAAGACTATTGGCATCTTGCCAGTACGCTACCTAGGCTTTACCTCTTTTTTCAAGCAGGGATAGACTGGTTGTACAAGGGGTAAATGCATGAATTGCCATCATGTTATCTCACTCCCTTTTGGAGGAAGATATTTAATTTG
Source organism: Protopterus annectens (assembly GCF_019279795.1). Classification (NCBI taxonomy): domain Eukaryota; kingdom Metazoa; phylum Chordata; order Ceratodontiformes; family Protopteridae; genus Protopterus; species Protopterus annectens. The sequence goes on along the minus strand of NC_056734.1, from coordinate 234,959,023 downwards.
GAAAGGAGTTTTTTTTCTAGAGAAGTGATAGGCACTGTGTAAGAAATCTATCTTTCCACTTCGTTTTATTTACATAATTGTATGTCTCTGGTACTAGAGTTTGTTGGACCATTTGATTTATGAAGCTGTAAGAAGTTTTGCACATCTGAATCCCTTATGGCCTGATAAGTGAGACACCTATCACCTATAAGGAGTCTATAGAATATGGAATACATGGGTAATCTCTCCTGGTAACTTACATTTTTAAGTCCTTGAATTTTTTTAGTTAGGAATCTTTATGGTCTTTTCAGTTGTTTGTTGTGTCCAATGAGATATATACCAAAGTGGGCATTGTATTCCATGATTGGACTAATTAGTGTGGAATACAGTAGGTTAATGACATCTTGATCTTGAAGATATACCTTTTGTAATGGGTTGCACAACATAACTGGACTTTTTAACCTGAATTGCAGGGCACTATGCATCAGTGTTCCACAGTATCTTATCACATTCACATTTTGAAGTAGGGTGTTGTGTATACTATAAGCTGACTAGAACGATACTGCATTTTTTGGTGTTAGAGTTCAGTCTGTTTTTATACACTAGTTATTAACAAATGTAAGTTCATGTTGGAGTACTTGTGTGTCAGAGGGGAACTTGATGATGACACCCAATTTACAACCAACCTTCCACAAACTTGGTTAAACAGAAATCATCCTTTGTGACTTGGGATCAGAGAAGTAAATGCCAAATAGCAGAGGTTCCAAGACAGTTCCTGTCAGAACTCCACTGATCACCTTCATACTTTCAAAAAAAGCAGCCATCACCCTCACTGTTTGGGTTCTGTCCTTTAACCAGTGCAGTCCATCTAATTACATAGGAGTCAGTTTGGAGTACATTTGGTTAATTATATTGTCATGAGGTATAGTGTCAAATGCCATTGGCTAGGTCAAGGTATGCTGCATGGGCAGCATGCCTGTTGTCTACTGCCTGTGTCATCCTACTGAAGAAGTTTACCACATTCATCAGACAGGATCTACCCTTGACAAAGCTAAACTGCTAGAAATCAAGCTTGATAATATTCATGATATCAACTTTATTCAAGTCTGTTATAAAGTGTTCCATGGTTTTGCATATGAAAATCATCAGACTGATGTGTCTGTAATTTCTTTGGTCAGTGGTGGGGCCCCCCTTGTGAAGTGGCATCACAACATCTTTGTGCCATACCTGGGGGACAGAGCTAGTTTGCTAAGCTCATGCTGAAAAGATTAAGGAGTGAATCTGCCAGCATCTGCTTAATGGTGTTAATTAGGCGGATGGGTATGTTATTAGGTCTCATTGTTTTTTCAGAGTACTTTTGAGTAAAAGTTCTCTGGTCATCATTGCTGCTTGGAGATCTTCAGGGATATGCTTGGTTTGTATGTATGTTTCTGGGGGCAAGTTTGTACTGAATCTGTGAGCTAAACTGTTGGCGGTATCCACTATAATGAGTGGATGTTTTCATTCTGAATGAGCTATGTGCAGTGCCTTATCCTTCTGACATAATTAAATACAGATTTGGATTTTCTGTCCCTGCTAATGCTATTTGGAGTTCATGAGATGCCCTTATTTTTTGATAGCATGCATCAATTCCTTTGATAACTTCTTGATGTTATCCTTGATTTGAGTGACTTTTGTTCCGTTGTATACTTTAAGATATTTTTTTTATTTTACAGTGTGACTTATTTATGCTTGTCAACCACCATTCTGGTTTCCTCTTAAATGCATTGAAAAAAGTAAGCCAGCATTAAGGTGGCTGTGAAAAAAAGATTTTATAATACAAATAGAATAAAGACTTCACAAACAGACCGGTTTCAGCTCGGAGTTAACCTAGCCTTCATCAGAGTTACAAAGACAGAAAACAATTGAAGTCTTAAATAATCAAAAGTTAATAAGAAAAAGTACATGATTGGTGAGCACCTGCATATTAATTAGTCATTCATAAATATTCATTAAGCCCTGGATAGAAAAGAGCACCTAGTTTGGTTATCCATTTTTTCTCCCTAGTATTCAATATATTATGCCATCCAGATTTATGAGTACGATCCCCAATGATCTTATCAATAATCAAAAAATGAAATTTAGCTGTCTTGTGTTTCAAAGTGTGTTTATAAAGTGCATTACTGGTTCTCCTACATCTGATGTCACTCAGATGCTCAGAAATACGTAGCTTAACGGTCTGGATGTCTGGTCAACATAAAAACACTGACAACTGCAACATGCCATATAAATGACCCAGTCAGTGTTGCAATTAGCAAAAAACTTGATGTCATAAACAATACTACTGTTCCTACTAGAGAATTCTTTAGTTTTCAAAACATATCTACAATTATTACAATGACCGCAAGGCATACAGCCAATAAGCTTATCACCCAAAATAGTAGTCTGGGTTAGAAGGGGCAACATAGAGTCAGAATGATGCTTATAATGGTTAAAATAAGCTCCTAGATTTTTACCCTTCCTAAAGGAGAAAGAGCAGGTAGGAGGTATCAATGTAGACAAAGCAGCATCAGCTGTGAGAATGTTCCAATTATCTTTAATAATATCAATAAACCTGTTCGTATTCCTCCCATAGGTAGTAGTTAAACGTAAATGTTTTGATGGTGGTGGTTTGTCTTTGTAAGTCAACAGATCTGCTCTGGTCAGACAAAGTGCATGATTCTTAGCCATGGTGACATAGCCCGAACTGTAACCCCTGTTGATAAATCTGTCAGAGAGATCCTGACAACACAGAGAAATTTCTTACACGGTTTTGTTTCGGGACCCACTGTACTTGTTTAGTGGGTTGTTTAAGACTTTGGGGATACCACTGAGATAACTTGTTATATTTTTATTCAGCTCTTTGATACATTTGATGTTTCCTTTCCATGTGACTGATGGTTTAAAAACACATCCGCTTTCATACAAATAATTTTCTTTGTCTGCATTTGATTACTGAATTAAATCCTTTAAGTCAGGTACACTGATTTGTATGACATGTTGTGAACACAGAAAGGAAACTGATACATGTCTGTATTTTTACTGTTTGTAGTTATATAATGTATACATAGTTTGTATTGGCTCTTCAACAATAACTGTTTTTATGAGACACCACAATAATAAAAAATAGTTTATTTCATCACTTTTGCCTGCTTTCTTACAGTTTCTACTATTTTATTTATTTCAGGGTTATGCATTACTGAACTTTGTTGTTAAATACAATCCAGCAAGACAAGCTTTCCTCAGACCCCATCATGATGCCTCTACATTCACCATTAACATCGCTCTTAACAAGAAAGGAATTGATTTTCTGGTAAGATGATTTTTTTTTTTACTCTATGTGTTTCTTTCGATGCCTGTACTTATCAAGAAATGTATGTCGTTGGAATACTTGTAAACATATCCTTGCTACTCATAAGTGAGCGTTAAAAATAAATTTCCATGAGTGAATTCTGACTTACAAATATATATACGTATTAACTGGCAATTATCATCATAACATTTCATCCAAAAAGTGACTGTCTGAACATATGACTGGCTGGTGACTACATCAGGCTGATTTTAATATTACATTTTATGGTTTGCATTTGTATTTTAAAAGAAATCTGCAAACTAAAGATAGTTTCTCCAAAGCTTTGATAGCATTTCATCCCTACAAACTGACATTTACATAGCTGTGTATAATTAATGTCTGGTAATATATTCTCCTTTTATGTACCATAGCTGTTTAGTCAGACCTCTCAGTTTATTCCATACTAGGTATGCATGAAATCTCTCATTGATTTCTTTAGCCTTTTACCTTAAGTCTTACTGCCCTCACACATCAGACGATTACCTCAGGAATAGCCATCCCATCAAGGTGTCCACCCCTCCCAGTAGAGCCATAAAAGAAATTGTGTTGCTCAAACAACATAGAAATTATTGTTGTGCAGTAGAACCATTTTTCCTGCTGTAGCTAGCCCACTGTAATACTGTGTAGTATCAGTCACATTTGGGTGACCAGCTCAGGAGTGTATGACAGGAAACTGGAATCAACTATTCGAAACAGAAAGCAAATGGAAGAGGAATCCCTGCATCTAATGAACACTTTGTTAAAGAAAAGCAACATGCCTTAACCCAAGAGAGTTACTAAAAGATAAGTTGTTAAGCTCCCCCTGAGATATTCTAAGAGTAAGTTCTCCCATTCTAAATGAAAGGATCGAATGGCAAGATGGAGAATGAGGCTAAAAGGTCATCTATTTACAACTCAGACTACTTTGTGGGAAGTGAAAAACTTAGCTGAAAAACAAAACCATGTCAGATACCCACAACAGCCAGACCACTTGGGAGGCAGAAAAAAAAATAATAATTATAGTGTTAATGGAGCACCAGCATTGTCAAGGAAATGTAAAAAAAATATATATATGTATATATATATATATGTATATATATATATATATATATATATATATATATATATATATATATATGTATATATATATATATAGATAGATCAATTTTTCAGTTATGACCTTAATGGCCTTTTATCTTTACTTCTAAAATGTTGATCTCTCGCAATAATAGTAATAGATTCAGCCTCATCTTTTGATGTTGTCTTCTGTATACAGTTACAGTTGCAAACTGACAGATGTGTGTGTGTTTCTGTATGTTTGTAATATGCATGTGTGTGCACGTGTGTATGTGTGAATGAAGACATAAGCACACATGGTTTCCCTTATACCCCAATGAGTGACTGAGACTCTTTCACCCATAACCAGTTGTTCCAGCACAACAGATCAAGAACATATTGACATTAAAGAGCACTTCTACAGATCAAGTGCATCTTTTTGCAAAGAGAGCAAAGTCCTTCCTGCATCCCCATATTAGGAAATCTCCCACACATCCCTAATTTACATTTACTAACACATACCCCTAATTTTTATTTACTGACTACACGGTTGCACAAAAGAGCAATAGTGTGTTTGTGTGCGTTTGAGGTATAAGTGTGTGCACACGTGTGTGTGGGTGTGTGTGTGTATATATGTGAATGAAGATATAAGCACACACGATTTCCCTGTTACCCCAATGAATACACATTATCCGTCTGCACAAAAGGAGGAAATTCAACAGAAATTAATAACTTTAGACCTATAGCAATCTTATCTACCCTCACCAAAATTATTGAAAAATGTATTCAAAAAATTGCTAGACTATCTACTGTCCCCTACACAAGATGGCTTCCATCCTTCCCATACTACTAGCACTGCCCTTCTAAGGTATATAGATACTATTAAAAAAGCTATAGATAATGGCAAACTTGTCTCATCCTTATTTCTAGACTTGTCTAAAGCCTTCGACAGTTTATCACAACAAACTTCTGCTTCAAATGTCCTCATTATTGCTCTGTCAGCCCACCCTTCTGTGGTTCAAAAGCTACCTGTCCATTAAGTATCAGTCAGTAAAATGGCACTCCATGCTCTCTCCTTACCTCTCAGTCACCACTGGTGTACCACAATGCTCTGTCCTTGGTCCCCTCCTCTTTTATATTTTCACCAACACCCTCTATACTTCCATACAACAGGCCACCATAGGACAATACCAAGATGATTCCACTCTCATTTGCACATCTGACAACATGGTAAACCTTCAAAAAATTACTGAAGAAGCTTTAACAGCCACTGACACATGGCTTTGTAACTCACAACTCATGCTCAACACAAAAAAGACCAAACTACTGATTTTTCCTCCAAATACCTCTCTCATGAAAAAACAAAATTTAAAAGTCCTCTCTCTTGGTAATACAACCATTGACATCACTAAACTATTAGGGGTGATAGTGGATGATGATCTTATCAACCTGCATATGCAAAATTGCATAATCATCATAAACTAGGGATGCTTTACAGAGCAAAAAAACTTTCTCAGTGATGCATCTAAAACTACACTTGCCACTACTTATCTCCTCCCCACCCTTTGTTATGGTGCTCTCATCCTTACTAACCTCCAGGTTTCATAAATGTTAAAACTTGAATGATGCTATAACAAAGTTGCTAAATTTGCAGCACATATCCCTTTCAGAACCCACCACTGTATAGCTGAAAAGCCTAAATTTGTTAGAACTGCCTCATCAAGTAACATATACATAAGTTTTTACCACCTATAAAATTATCCCACATCCCTCTGCCTGTCCAGAACATTATGTTTCCTGTTGGTCATTGAGATCCAGTGACCAAGAACTGCTGTCTGTCTACAAACCTAGTAAATTTGCCGGGCATTGTTTGTACTTGTACAAGGTTGCTAAGGCCTGGAACTATACCACTATCCATCAGGTTTATACCCTCCCTACCATCTTTCAAAGCCACTCTGAAAGACTTACTAGCTACAGTCTGTTCATTCCTTATACCTCTTTACTGTCTGTTCTTCACTTACTTCCTTACTTCTATCCAGTTCTCTTCCCTGACTTTCCCTTTAAATAAATACTGTTTTTCTCTCACTTCATATTGCAACTTCTATTTGTATTAGACTTACTCACCTTTAATTTCTCTACAAACTGTTTACAATTTCTTTAAACATTAAATGAGCGTCATATACTGTGTATCAATTCTTAATCAATGTTTTATATTATATATAATTGTTGTGATTATTTAAACTGCAGATGTACTTGTTTTATTTTTGAAGATTGTAAAATTATTGTTCTTAAAATGGTTTGTAATAATATGGAGATTTTCTCCCCGAGCCTCCACTGAAAACAAGCTTTTACCCAGTCAGACTTTCCAGTAATTAAATGTCAATAAATAAATAAATAGTGAGGAAAGGAGACATTTCCCAGCGCACAGTGCTCTTAAACACATACTGATCCTATGGTGCATACAAACAAAGGATTCAAGCTACTTATAAAAAATAAATATGACCAGACATGTTCAGGTGTTTAGTACCTGATGAACTGGCCATTGGTAATACATGGCTAAACAAGCTTCTCTCCATGAGATGGATGTACAACTGATCAAATACGTTTTCCCATTCCCCAATGTTACAGTTTCCTTACTGCATCTGCTAGCCTTAAAATGTGATTGCAAGGCTACAGTTTTTTTATGGCTTCTGACTTTAATCTTACAGTGTGAGTCTCCTTACCAGACACTTGTACAACTGTAGAATTACTGTATTTAAGTAAGGAGGTATGATAGGATAAAACCCCCAGAATGGGGGAAGAGGGACACTTGTACATCCTATATACTTTCCTGATGCATTGCCTGCAGTTGTTGGCTGATTGGGGTTGTCCAGTTATTGGTCTCAATATCCTTAATAAAAAAGATATACATATATACATACATATAGACATAATGTTGAATTTCATAATGTCTAATAGTCACTTGGTTGAAAAATAACATCTCAACCCAAAACATTGAATTATCAAAATGTCTATAATCATTTCATTGAAAAAGAAATGAGATCAACACTATTATTTTGCAGTTATTCTAGAGTATCTTAACCAAACTACTGAGTTTTTGAAATTTACCTACCATATTAGTTATGGGAGATATGATTTTTGGATATTACTCTACAGAAGGTCCTTGGCAAGCAATACTTTAAGTCTATGGTTTACAGGAAAGGGACATTTTCAAATTCATATTTACACTTTTCAAGTTCCCATCCCAATACACAAAAAAGGAGTATCTTAAAGGGTCAGTTTATACATAGTTCTAGAGTGACTTCTAGTGATGTCGATTTTGAAATAGAGATTAATAAATTGAGGGCCTTGTTTATAGAAAGACAATACCCTGTTGATCTAATCGAGCAAATAGTGGATGAAGTAAGGTTGGGTAGAAAGGACAGGTTTGGACCAATTTTGGGTATGAACTTGGAAGTTATTGAGAACGGGAGTAATAATGCTATAGTTTTAACACAGTTAGATCACATAGAACTTAAAGTTAAAAATAACAGGAAGGAAGTGGATAACCACCCTGCAGGGAATTTTGTCCTACAATATTGTATTGCCACTCCAACAATAAGGGGCATAATTACCAAACATTGGGGAAAATTTTGTGGCTATTCTGATTTGGATGTACTATTTAAGGTCCCTTTGAAATTTAGCTATAAGAAAGGAAGAAACCTTAAGGACCTTTTGGAACTGGAAAAAAAGGTTACTAACCAAAGAAGGTGTGGGTCTTGCCCACAATGTCCCTACATTATTAATCAGGATGAGGTGTGTATTACAGGGAGAGGGAAGATTATTGAAGCAGACACCTTTGCCAACTGCAATAGCAAGGGGGTCATTTACCTCACCTCATGTAAACTATGTGGGGCATTTTATGTGGGCAAGACCACACGTAAATTAAAGAGGAGAGTGTATGAAGACATGAATGCTGTAAGGACACATGATAGTAACAATGCATTGTCTAAGCACACATTGGATTGTAAAAATTCAAAGTTGACATTTTTTGTTTTGGAAAAGATTGACCCTGACCCCAGGGGTGGCTCATGGGAGATGAGGATAGATGTTAGGAAGCTTTTTTGGCAGTTGGTGTTAGAGGCTAACAAGCATCCAGGAATCAATGAACATCGATCTATAGTACCAATTTTAAAGATGAGAGCTGCTAAACTATAAAGCAAAAAAGAAAAAAGAAAAAAAACACAAGTCAAAGTTTAGATTACTGGGTGGCATAGTTGGGACACCTATATTTTATATTTCATATTTTATATTTATATTTATACATATCTTTATACAAGTAGTTTATTATTAAGGATGATCTTTATATTTTGAAATATGTGTATAGTATTTACATTTACATATACATTTCCTACTTTTTCATTGGTTTTATAAACAGAGATCGAATTAAGTCATTATATGTTTTAACACATTTTATTTACTATTAGCACGAGCTTTTCAAACACATTATTTTAAAGAATATATGATTTTAAGGAATTGATTTTAATTGGTTGATTAAATAATTGAATGTACTACGTATTTTATATAAAGGAAGTCACGGCTTGGTAAATCTGTTTTGCATCTGAAGAAGTATAATTGAGACGAAAACGCTATTGTGGATTAATTGCATTAATGCAATAAAGCTGTTGGTTCCACATTTCACTGTGCTTGAATTCTTCAACCTCCCGTAGTGCCAGGACAGTGTTGGTTTTTGTTTACTTGTTTTATCTGGGCATTCTTTCCTCTGTTTCATTTTTTTTTTTTGGTGTTACAAAATATGCACTTGAGTTTGACTTAGGCTATATCTACAATAAGCTTAACTGGCTGTTGAACTCCAGTGATGTTAAACCTTCAGTCAAAAACTTCCTAGTTTGCCTTTATCAGGTGCTGTCCTTTTATACACCACTAGTCTGATAGTCCAGATGTGCTATCCCTATAAACCACATTGAAAAATCTTGCTAACCACAACACCACAAAAAGGCTCAGTACCATTAATGTTGCCAGATGAACCTCATCCATTCCTAGAGCTATACCACAGCAGGAATGTTTAATGGTTGCAGTGAACTTATCTACTGAAACAGATCTGGTTCCTCAGAGGAAGGCATGCCACTTGATTCAGGTGTTCATTAAGTCAAGGTCAGTATTTCTCTATTCCTGAATTTGAACAGTCTGGTGGTATCCCACTATCCCTCAGGGGTCACTGGATAGTTTGTCAGGACTTCTTTTAGGCCACCACAAAATAAGTTTTCATGGCCTTGCCAAACTCCTTTCACATCAAAGCCTTTACTTTTGCAGCTGCTACAGTTACTGTTTTCCTGGTTTAATGATACTCATTGGTGAAATACAAAGACTCCCTTCATGGAAGGCGTCTTTGCTTTTTTTTGTATTTTTATTTTACAGCTTCCATCACCTTTGGTACCTACCATCCTGCCTTGGATTATCACCATGACAACAACCAATTAGATTTTGGCCACAGCTCCTTGATGCACTTCAACTTAGAGTAGAATGGTGCCATATCAGGGAGAAGACTTTAGCTGTGCTGCTAGTTGTCTGACTCAACAAAACACCAAGTGGAAATCATTTGACAGCGAAGCACCTGTTTTAACCATAGTGTCCAAAATGTATAGCCTGGTATCTGAAGACACGAGTACAGAGTCAAGCATTAATTTTTCACAAAATGGTTTATTACCAAGTACACTTATAAGCATCCCTTAGTTTAAGTATGCTTTTTGTTATAGGCAGTCCATGATTAGCATCTGGGCTCATATCAAGACAGCCATCCCTTACTATGGCATCTATCCAGCTCTCTCTATCATTCTCAGTATCAAGAATAAAGTCTCCCAGTAGACCCACAGAATCATTGGGTGAGAGCCTGTAGATCCTAACAGCCAGATTTTCTAATGCAGCCCAATACTTTGAATAGCTGTTAGGTTTAAATGCACCAACAGCAGAATTTATTGTCAGCAGACTCAAATACCCTTTCCAAAATGTATTAGCGACTCAAGTGGAATGTGTATAGGGTTATAGTAAATTGTCAGCTTAGCGACTCCCTTAAATGCCATTTAAAGATTGATTCTAGATTGCTAAACTTTTTCATTGTTAAATCCTAGTGAGTACCATAAACACTATTACCAAGTAATTATATATTACCCAAGTGCCAGAACCAAGATTTATTGGAAACTATTTAGGCTAGCGACTACCTTGAATGCTGCCTAATGCTGATATCAGATTGATTAGCCCACTGACTACCTTAAATAAGGTTACTAGGTATACAACAGTGCTCAGGGTGCCTGAATGAAGGCTTATTGTTAACTATTTTCTTGAAACCCCTCTGAAAACCCTCAGAACTGATGTGCTAAACCTAGTGACTACCTTATAAGATGTTTTAAATGCTTATCAGTGAAACATGGGCTTAAACATAGCTATAAGTGTGATCTAGAAGATAATACTGAATTGCAAAAAGCAAAAGGTATTCTTCTCTATTGAAACCTAGCAGTCTCGAACTCTCACTGTTTAAATTAATCCGATAAGTGGCAGTGTAGTTTCACTGCACCAAATACTGTGTTATTCATATTCTAACAGTTTAATTTCTGTATGGTACTGCATTAAGTGAACTGCTGTCTACCATAGCAATGTGAATTTCTCCTACTGTTGCTTTAACATAATTTGTGCACTGGAAACTGTCTTTCATAAATTAACTACTGTTATTTTTACCTATGTCTGCCTTTCTAAATCCTGCCATTCTTAATTCTTAGTATTCCCCTGTCCTGACTCTCCAAATCTCTCCTCTCTCATCCATTTTTTCTTTTTGGATACTGCTACTCCAAAAAACTAGTAAACCTATTCTGTATAAGAAAACCCTGAACTACAACCTAAAAGAAACTCCAGCAATGTAAAGGCGGTCTTTCACAATAGCATACAGTACGGTTACCCGCTGACTTCCAGAACTTATAACAATGTATGTTACCTGCCTGAATTAAATTGCTATGATATATGCTTGTTGTAGCTATCCTAAGGTCTTCAGTACATCACCGTAATTTACAACTCACTACTCCCATGCCTTTTTGGTATTATTTAAATTTGTACTCTGATTCATGCCCAGCAACCCCCCCCCCAAAAAAAAAAAGAATAACTGAAAGGTTTCCACTCTAGCTTTGACTCTTAACTTTGCACTCAACAAGTCCTTACAACTAAACTGCACCCTGGAGCATTCCTAAGTATTTATTTTAAATAAAAGCTTCTTTCATAAACTACCCATGTGCTTTAACATACATTTTTTCGTATAAGCAACTAACTATACTTGCTAAACTGTTTAGCATATACATAAAATTATAACCTTCCTTCCGATAAGAGTGTACAAAGCAAAGATATACTACAGTGTTATTTACTTAGAACAGTTTTCAAAGTGTCCACAAAAATAAATAACTTTCCTGTTGTAAAGGAAGGCGAAACATATAGTTACTTAATGATAATTTCTGTTCTAAAGGAAATCGAAACATAAAGTTGCTTACTGGGGGCAGAGCCTAGATGGCAAACAGATAAGCAGCATTTTTTAGAGCTCCACAAAACAGTACTAGAAAACAGGGAAAAATATTTTCATTAACCAGAAATAGAAAAAAAAATATTAAGGAACTTAAGAACTACATCTCTACCAAATTTCAAGAAATATTATTGAGTCTTTCCTGTCAAAATATTCTGGAGAACAACACAGCTGTTTGGTAAGGGCCAATTTAAAGAATTCTCACTCAGAAACTACTCTGAAGAAGAAGATACAACTGATGTCTTCCACATTACATGAACTGTCATTGAAAATGGATAGATTCACTGATAATTTGGAAATTCTCAAGGAAAACTGCCAAAAGCAAACAGATGTACTAAAAGAAATACTGCAGCAACAACAAAGTAAATGACTTGATATGGAGACATCACTAAATGACATAGATGGAAGACTCAAAGAAGAGGAAAATCAGACAGAATTCTTACTTCACCAAAATAACTGGCTACTTAATAAAGTGGATGATTTAGAGAATAGGGAGAGGAGAACTAATATAAGAATATTTGGCCTTCCAGAAAAAACTGAGGGAGAACACATCACCTTTTTGAATTCATGACTTCTTGAAGTGCTTGATTTAAAAGAGATATTATCAAATGGAATAGAAGGAGCTCACAGAGCTATAGGAAAATCTATACCCTCTTCACCTAATGCACCACCAAGATCATTTGTGGTAAAATTCCTGTCCTTCTTGGATAAAGAGCTCATTTTAAAAACAGCCTGGAGAAAAAGTCCATAACATATAAACAGAGTCAGATCAGATATGACAATGATTATTCTGCAAAAGTGTTAGAAACAAGGAAAAAAAACTTGGCCATTAGTGAAACTTCTCAAAAAAAAATTAAAAGAAAAGAACAGATGGTATATCCTACTAGAATCAGAATTTTCTATTCAAATGACTTGAGAACCTTTAACAACATTGAAGAAGCTTCTACATTCATCAAGAATAATATCATCACAATTCCTGAAGAAATGGACTGGACTGTTTCCACCAACTTGAAAAGAGCTCCAGAAAAAATATTTGATCTGATGTAAGAAAAAGAAAGAACTGATTCTAAAACTACACAGTCTTCCAAATCTCTCAAATAATCAAGAAAGATATAGACTTCTGGACTTTACCTCAAAATGTATACATTTTATCTATTATATTGCCTATTATACTCTGAGACATTTATATTTTTTCTTAAACTTATACTTTATGCAACATACTCATCACAAGTCTAGTGGTTGTGTCGGATAATGTTAAATGATTTTATAACTTAGAGTGACTTCTAAAAATATAGTTACATGTCATTCATAGGCAGTGAGGAAAACCAGATTCAAATGTTATTTTTCACTTTAGTATAATTAGTTATATGTAAAGGATGAACAGAGACAACATATACACAAATGTTTTTTTCTCATCTCCCTTTTTATTAATAGAATATTTAGTTCACCTCATTGTTGCATAATAGGAATTTAAAATTTGTAATCATAGATGTGAGAGTGTTCAATCTCGCCTTTGTTCTTACACATGGGTTCCTCTGCATCGAGAAGAAGCTCGAGGACATCTAATACCCACAATCCCCCTCTGCCTTTACCTCAGATCTAGTTTGCCGCTGCTGCATACGCATCGCTGGAGGCTAGCTCGAGGCTTTTACAGATAAGAATTTATCTATTCTGTTTAGATTTTTCAAAAAAACTACTTTAAATCTAGTCATTTAAAGTTAGAGTAAGGTGTGTGAGTGGATTTAGAATTCTCGGTTCCTTAGATTAGTTACCTAGTTTAACTAAAGGGTACAGAGTTTTACTTGGATTACTTTTGACTAAGAAATTGTTGTAGTCTGTTTTCTTAAGAAATTGACTTCTATTACCGGATTTGACTTTTTTCACTGGAATTGACTTTACTGGACTGGACTGTCTCTTTCTCTTGTTATTATGTCAGAAAAATTAAAATCTGGCTTCAAACGTTGTCAGTGTGGGATGTCGGTCACAGACAACCACAGTTCCTGTGTCTACTGTCTTGGCCCTCTCCACTTACAAGAGGACTGCTCTATTTGTCACTCTTTAGTGGGAGGAAACTGATGGACAGAGGATTGCTGAAACCCTCTTTCCAGGAGGCTCTGGATGCTTCAGACCAGGCATCCAAGTCTTCAAGTCGGCGGCGCCGGAGCCAAAGTCATCGGCTCTTGGTCTAGTTAGATCACGGTTCCACAGACTTCGGGCCGAGTGTTCAACTGTTGGCAGTTTCGAGCCTCGAGTCTTGGAACCGCCTCCACCGACTCTGCTGAGGTCGGCGATGTGGACCGTGGTGCAGAAACTGATGGAGCAGGTCTCCTCTCAGTTGATGTCGAGACTTGAAGGCCTGCCACTATCTCCACCTGTTCCTCCTCCGAGACCTGTCCAGTCTTGGAGCCGGAAGAAGCTGAACTGATGATTGTGGAGCCCTCAGTGCCAGAACCGTCTTGTTCACCTCGACTCCATCCGATCCGTACCGGGGCGAAGATCCGTCCTTGGTTCCGGGACAGTCGGACCGATGTTTCGACCCTTCGGGGCCTCGCACGGATCGATTCGGTTCCGGGTGCCTTCGCTCCTGTTTCGGGATTCTTCCCATTTCTTGAACAGATACCGGGACCCGGGGCCTTCGACCTCATGAGGAAGGTGTTGTCTACCCAGACAACCACATCAGCAGGTACAGCTTCTCCTCCCCACAAAGGACCGTTATCCTCCTCTGCGGGCACCAGTGTCTCAGCCACCCCTGAGGCTTCTTCGGATGCTCCCGAAGTTCCTAGGAAAAGACTGTGTAAGAGGAGACACTTGGATTCTCCACAAGAATCCTTGACATCTGATACTGACTTAGATGAGTCAGAAGGGTCCCTAAGTCACCTTCAGAGGATGTCTCTGTTTCTGACATCTTGGAGATCCTAAAACAGAGAGGTGACTGGCAAGCCCTCCCCTTCTGAGGATGAGTCAGTTTTGCTGAAGGCATTTGGTGCCCGTCCTTCCTCCTCCTGGGTCACTCCGCCCTTGATGAGTTAATGGAATTAATTGCTACTCCTGACACAGTGGACCCAGTCCCTAGGAAGCCAAATAAGTACATCACGGCACCACAGGACAAAGCTTACCTCACCAAAGGAGTTCGCCATGGTGGTGGCAGGGCCACGAAAAAGGAGATGGAGTCTTCCTCATCTGTCCATCCGCCTAACAAAGATTCTAGGACCATGGACAGATCACAGAAGCGATTTTCAGTTCAGCGGCTTTCTCTGTCGTTCCTGAACTACTTGACTCATTTTACACGTTTACAGAGGGATCTAGTCAAAGAGTGGGAGATCTGTCTCAGAGAAAGTTACAGCGCATCTCAACACCCTCCATTGTGAACCCATGAGGCTGATACAGCGGCTTCAGCGATTGCTCAGGCAATCCTGGATGCGCTTATGTTCATTCGGAAGCCTTCAAGTCTTCCTTTACTAACGCCCCATTTGACGGAGCCACACTTTTGGCCCTAAAGTAAAGGAGACCCTTACCCGTGTGAACAGGAGGGAAAGACTCTGTCTGCTGTCAAAGGGCAACATGGTGGGAAAATGAAGGATCTTTCCCAAACACACAGGGTGATGCCCCTCTAGAGGCAGAGGGGGGCAGAGTCCAAAACCAAGGTGACAGGGATAACCTCCTGGCAAACCTTTTCAGCACTCCTGAGAGGAGGCCCGACTGTCCTGCTCTGGAGGCAGTCGGGTCGCTTAGCTTTATACCCTCAGGCCTGGAAAACCTTTCTTCAGACAATTGGGTAAAAGCGTTGTTACCAGAGGTTACAAAATCCCATTTCTATCCACCCCCATTCCAAAGAAAACTCCCAGATGTACCACCAGAGCCAGCAGCTACAGAAATTTCAAAGCTGCTAGAAAAGAGTCATCCAACCAGTCCCAGCGGACCAAATAACTTACTCAAGGTTCTTTTTAGTTCCAAAGAAAACAGGGGACTGGAGGCCAATTCTGGACCTAAGCCATCTCAACACCTTTGTCAAGAAGGAAAAGTTCCGAATGGTCACGCTTCAATCGATCCTTCCATTCTTACAAGAAGGACGACTGGATGTGCTCAATAGATCTGAAGGACGCATACTACCACATCAAAATGGCCAGGCCAGGGATCATTAGCCAGTCACTATCAGTTTGGGTCTTCACCAAATGCATGGCAGTGGTAGCGTCTCATCTTCTGCCACCACCAGGCCAACTGATACAAGCCAGGATTACACCCTACAACTTTGTACACACCTTGGCATTTCAGTAAACTACAGCCATCACAGCATATCTTATTCATAGGAGAATTAGATCTGGCGTCAGTTAGTTCTAAAACTTCCTACAGAAAGAATAGTAGCACTTCAATTCAACATTTCCCTTCTGCTGTCGTCCAGAAAATCTCCGCAAAATTGTTCTGAAAGTCTTGGGTCTCATGGCAGCTTATACCATTGGGAAGACTGCACATGAGAGTGCTACAATGGCTTCTGTTTGCACAATGGTCATTCCAACAACTTCCACTGACTCAATGCAAATCACACCTAATGTGGTGGTTACAGACTTGCAACCTATCCAGCGGAAGACCATTATAACCACGGACGGACCAATCTGGAGTACAATCTGCACATCAATGTTCTGGAGTTGAGGGCAGTGTTTTTGGCGTTGCAACACTTTGCTCCCCTTCTTCCTCCAGGGACCATTGCAGTTCAGACAGACAACATGTCCGTAGTCTGGTACATAAACAAGCAAGGGGGAACCAGGTCTTACCAATTATGCAGAGAATTTGGCAATGGGCAGAGTCTCATCCAACGTCATAGCCGACAGGCTGAGCGCCTCACGAGTGGTCCCTCAAACAGTCAGTTGCGAGGATTTTAGCCTTCCTGCGATCTGTTTTAAATGCAGGAGCTACTTAAGTCTCTCCTATATGCTTTTCCTCCATTTCCCTGATTGCAAAGTTTCTACAGAAAGCCAACAACCTTCAGAGGACGATTATTCTCATTGCCCGTTCTGGCCTCGTCAAATTTGGTTCCCCTTTCTATTGCATCACCGCATTCGGGACCTTGGATGCTGGACCCAGAGCCAGATCTACTGACTCGTTCCTCACCCTTCTCTAGAATCTCTCCACCTAGCAGCTTCAGTTCAAGATATTTAAGCTTCCACTACAAAGACTTACACCAGTAAGTGGAAACATTTTGTCTTTTGGGCAGAATCACATCATTTGGACCCTGTTACAGCACCATTAAACAAGGTTTTAGAGTTCTTGACTGAATTATTTCATGAAGGCTACTTTAAGAGTGCAGTTAGCTCGTTTCTAACTATCATGTAGAAGAATGGTGCGCCTATTATGGCTCACAGACTTTGTAAAGCCTTTGGTTCTTTTCATATCAGACCACCAGTCAGAAGTCCGACATCACCGTGGAATTTAAACTTGTTGCTCTCTAAATTGATGTTGCCACCTTTTGAACCAGCTTCAAGTTGCACATTGAAATTTTTGTCATGGAAAACTTTATTTCTAGTGGCCATTACATCTGCTATCAAACATCCTACTAATCCATCCTTTCTTCCCAAAGTTTGTTCTTCTAGTAATATTAATCAGTCCATTGAATTACCCACCTTCTTTAAAAACCACTCTAATAGATTGGAGTATATGTTGCACAAACTGACGTCCATAGACAACTCAGATTTTATTTGGATAGGACAAAAGATCACAGGAAATCTGATCAACTATTTGTAGCTTTTAGTTACAAAACAAACTCTTTCTAAATGGCTAACTGACTGTATCACATACATCTTTGGCTCACAAACCACATACATTTATCTCTCATTACAAAGTGGACAGGGTTGATTGAACACTCACATAAAGAAGTTATGTCCTTAACCCTTAGGAAGAACGCTCGATTTGGTGCCTGGTCTGGAGTATTCTCCTTCTGCTGTTGCAGTATTACTGTTACTATCATACTCTGGGTATGTTTGTATATATGTACTTTATGTATATGTTTTATGGTTGGTTTGCTCTGAGGTAAGATCAGAGGGGATTGGGGTATTAGATGTGGAGCTGTTTTTCTCGATGCAGAGCTTGAAGTCAGCCGGGCACGAGCACGAGGGCGGGTTCAAACCATGTGTAATAATAACCAAGTAGATGAACACTCCATATGGAACGTTATGGTAAGGAACTTTCTTTTTGAAACTAGATCTGAGGATAAAGGCAGAGGTTAGTATTAGATGTCCGAGCCTCCTCGCAGAGCTTACAGAGAGCTTGCAGTCGGCCGGAGGCGAGCCGAGAACCCATGTACACCCATAAGCGAGAGGAATGATGACACTCCATGGAGTGAAGTGACATAACTTCTTTTTTCTGTTGCTTACTGACTTCACTACACTTCAAATGCACATTTAAAAGTAACATATCCATATTTTTAAATGTGGAAAAAACAGTTAGAGTCACTATAAACAGAGTTCCGTTACTGGGTTCTGACAAGGCTGTTATTTGAAACATTCTCATGCACTAGTTAGAGCTTCCCTTGTCTGCTATGAAAGATTTAAGGTGGAAATAGTCAGTTAAGGAATCCCCTGCTTGTCAGTTGTTAAGGTAGTGCTTGTAGTGTGATATCAGTTGCACAAGCAGTATATTTTAAGCTCATTTAACATGGTCTTTGGATTATTGAAATCTACAAACCCTGATTTATTTTAAATAAATAAAAAGAATAGGTGTAAAATCAGTGACAGAGTAGCTGTTCTTCATGTAGGTAACACAAAAAAGAAGAATTTACAGTAACATTGAATAACATCGAATTGAAAAAGTAATAGAAGCATTACAGACTACATTGTTACAAGTAAACACAGTCCTTTCTTACTTCTGAGTTATTCCTACCTAGGCTATAAGATACACTATGCTATGGTGATCCAGTAAAATGACATGTCTGATAGTTTTGTAAGCATCTGTTACAGTGTTGCAAGTGTAAATAGGAAAATATGTGTGTGAGATGCACACATCAGCTGCAGTTGTGACATACTTCGCTGCACATAATAAGTAAAATTAAGACAGGTTTTATACATATTATACTGAATACTTCATTAACCTGGTAACAGAAATCATCTAATTTCAGAAGCCACAAAGGGACTTATTACCTTGTACTTATAACTCCTGCTTATTTGAATATAATGTGCACATTGCTTTATTAGATTGTTATATGTAATTAGTAAACCCTGTACTGTGCAGTTTTGTTATTTCCTCTGTTCACACTGCCTAGACATGTTAAATTGAATTAAGTAGTAACCAAATAAATAGTGAATACAGTAGATAGTAAATTACTGATTACTCTCCTAACCCTTTAGTGCTTTCTAATCTTTGGTAAATGGGGTTCAACTTTCAGTAAAGTGGCAAAGATGCTGGTAATTCACCAAAATTCTTACACCAACATGCAAGTAGTTGTTTAACTGCACTACTAAATTGTGTGGGCATGTGTACTTATTTTCTATGATGAACAGTTGATTTATTCCCAGCAAAACTTTAAGCCATGGTTCTATATCTCATAAAATTGGCATCCCAGTCTTGTGAGTGCCTGTTGATATATTGTGGAAGTTACCTTGATAATGGGAAGTACTGGGAAACCTACAGTCAAATTGCACATAAATTAGCACAATAAAGTAGTTTAGATGTCATTCATTCTACCTAGAATTGTTTGAATTACACATTTACAGACATAGGTTCCTAAGAAATGCAAATCCTAAATGATATTCTGTATGCTACACATCTGGTTAAGGCAGGGATTTATAACATAAACTACCTTTAATCCTTCAGACATTAGCTGTATAGCAGACTATTATGCAGCTGATATTTTTACTGAATATTGACAACTGTTTATATAATAAGGTTATCAGTTTCTTAGTGAGATGTTGGTAAAATGAGTTCACCTTGGAATTTCATCTTTATTTCTTTAAAGTAAAGGGCCCATGAGAAAATGTTTTCATGGTCTGCTTTTGCTACTACTTCAAGTAGTAAAATAAGACAGACTTGTAAATTGTAATCCTTGATGAGAAATTTAAGTAGAACATTAATTAAATATATATGCGATAGAGGGATTTCTTAAGGCACTGTTCAGCTTAATAGGTTTTGTATTTTTTAGTGTCATTACCTTTAACAATTTAATAACAAAAAAGGGAGTCTGCCTACTCTTGTATCTTGCTGCATGACACAGTCTTTGATAAACACTCTATTATAAAGGTTCTAAGGAACTGTGGCTGTGCAGAACAGCTTCAGTAATGCTCTGTCTTGACTAGCATTTTGTTCAGTATTCTGTGATGATATTCTCATAATATGAACTGATATTATAACTATGCATTAGTATTAAGAAGTTTATAAATTGCTCACCCACATGGCCACTTATCAGGGCAAATTGCTTCTGTTTCATCATCAATGAGTGATCACTATGGTCTAATGTTGTCTTTCTTCATTTTTTTCTTTTAATTTGTCACAACTACATTCATGGGTGGACATAAAATAAACTGAATCTGGTTATGCTTTCATTTGTCTCTAATTGAAAGCATGTGAGTGTTATGTAGAGATTTATGACATGTATTGTTCACTTGAACATATTTACATTATCATCTCTAGTGAACACAACTCTAAGGGTTCATTCTATGGAATACATAATTTTTGTAGTACGATTCAAGTGTTCTGAGTAGACTTGTCTGTATTTATCTTCACTTATTGATACATTTCTAAATCTACTTCACTCAGTTATAATATATTTTTAGTATGTAGGAGAGTGTTTATCTGACATAATCATTAGTATATTGGTCATATAATATTGGTGACTATTAATATATATATATATTCTACTCTCAGACTAAAGAGAACTAATGTTAAGCAACATTTACTGTGTTATAAATGAGATTTTACTTTATGAATGTTTAAGTAGTGCATGTTAGGATGATTATATTCTGAAAAAGAAGTCTAATCTAATCTAAAATTAAATTGTATTACCAAATCAATACTCATTTCCACACATTATGTTAATTCAATATTAATAGTTACATAGGAAAAATAACTAATATTGTTAAATCTCCAAGATAAGAGAAAATGTGTACTTGAGCTCAAAAGGGGCTATTTTTTCTTTCTTTTTTCATGAGGGAAGTTATGGTAGGCAATCTGTTAGATTTCTTCTCATCTAGCAGATTGGAAGTGTATTTCACTTCATGTACATTAGAGGGTTTACAAAAATATTTATATACTTGTTGTTATACAAGTAATTTTGGTATTTTTCTTTTTTTATTGGCCTGAACTAAACTATATTTTAAGTTATTTGACCAAAATTGAAATGTTGACTACAATGAGAATTATTAACACAGTAGTTACACATTTTACATTTGGTATGGTATTACAAAATATAATACAAAACAAATATGATGTAAAGTTAAATACTGAGAATGGACTTGACTATTTTATCCTTAAACACTAATGGTTTAAACAATCCAAAGAAAATATCTAATTTATTAAGATATATGAAATTAAATAAAGTACATGTGGTATTTCTTCAAGAGACTCAATTCAAAACAAATGATACCTTTAGCTGGAATCCTAATGAATATGTGATCTTATGTTACTCTTCATATAAGAAAAAGACTAGGGGAACTTTAATTTTATGGAAAAAAATGTCACTATGCCTCAAATCATTTACAGATATGAAGATAAAAAAGGACTCCTAGCCATAGTAATAGTAAAATATAACAATAGACTCTGGACATTAGTAAATATATATTGGTTACCAGGGACAATAAGAAAACACATGGATCTAATAATTAGAGTATATAAAGGAAATGTGATTTTGGAAAGTGACTTTAATTGTATATTGCATAAATCAGAGACCACAAGCAAAAGAAATGTACATGTAAGTTCTATAAGGAAGCTACTTAAGAAATGGGAAGAAAGTTTAAATCTAATTGATACATTTAGTTATAAGGAGAACAATTCATTATTATTTTCACACCAAGACCACAGATTTGGGACAGATACAAGAATTGATAAAATCTTCATATCTCAAGAACTAAATTCAAAAAATAATAAAATTTTACATAATCCCTTGTCCCTTTTCAGACCATAATTCATTAATGCTCAAAATTCATACAGATTATAAGAAATTATTTTTTATGTCAAGAATTCGAGCTTACATTACAAAATAAAAACAATTTAAACCTTGGTTAGATTCAGAAGTACGATTCTTTTTAGATATAAACTACACTACTGAAATAAATGTAATTAATCTTTGGGATACCCTGAAAGCCTATCTGAATGGAAACATTCTTTCATGGTATAAAAACAAGTTAAAGAGTGATAATCAGAATTATGTAACATCCAAAAACAAATTACAGATCTCACTATTAATTCATCTACTTACACACAAAATAATCATAAAAAAAAACATTGCAAGACCTAAATAAAAGATATAATGAAATCCTAACTCACAAAACTAATATAGCTGTAGAAAGGTTAAAACTTAGTTCCTATGCAGTATCACCCAAACATATGCATAATTTAGCAATAAGATTAAAAAAGCATTCGATTGAAAATAATATTACAAGTATTATACATGAAGGAAGGAAAAAAGAGTTTCGGATATAAATGATATACTAGATGCATTTAAACATTATTTCTCTGACCATTATAATTATACATATATATATATATAACTTATAACATATATAACTAATACATCAAACCTAGACCTGAAATTAGTAAAGGTAAAGGTGATACCAGAAAAGTTAAAGTTAGATATTCAAAAACAAATATCTCTAAAAGAAATTGCTCAAAAAATCAAGGAAAGTAAAAGTAATAAAACACCGGGAATTTATGGAATAATTAATTAATTGTATAGTATATTTGCATCTTCAGTAATATCATTGTTTCACAAAACTTTGAATGAAATTCTAACACAAAACACAACTCCAATTTCATGGAGATACTCCTTAATTACATCCATTATAAAAGAAAACAAAGACCCTTTACAGTGTAAATCGTATAGGCCAATATCTTTACTTAACAATGATTATAAAGTCTTCATGTCAATATTAGTTAGTAGAATTAAAAAATCATTGACACAAAATAAAGAGGATCAAACAGGATTCATTTATAAAAGACACACACATGACAATATACAAAGAATTCTAACAGTCATAGATTTTTTTAAACATAAACAACCAAGAAGCTCTAATAGTAGCTGGATTGGATATGAAGTTTTGATTTGATTGAGCTGATTTCTTTTTTTTAAGGCTTTAGAATTGTTTGAATTTCCTACTAATTTTATTCACACATACATTCCAGCCACACTTCACAACAACCAATCAATACCTCCACACTAAATTACCTCCCTTTACCTAATTCAACAAATCGCCAATTATCTCCCTCATGATAACTTAAAATTACAACTAACCTAAACCAGCACATATCAGCATTCTACCACACATAGAAACACAAGCATTCTTCAAACACTGCTACTCAATACCATTTCTGATAAACCTTTTTCCTACAGATTACTTACTCATTTCCCAAAATGTTACTTTCTTTCCCATTCAACCTCATTAATACCCTTAGTTTACCACAATTCTGTCCTACCAACAGATTAGCACTCATTTCCCAAATGTTGCTTCTTTCCTATCTAACCTCATTACTAATACTCCTTAGCTTCTTCTGAATTCTGTCTACAAGAGTAGCTATATCCTCCATATATCTCTAGCCCTGGATCGCTATATCCTCCCATATCTCTAGCCCTGGATAGCAAGTACTGTATCATTCAAACCCAATTTTATACCCCTAACTTCAACCCCTAGCGCAATATATAACTCATTGTACACTTATCTAATATTCATCCTATTACTGACTGGAGATGTACACCCAAACCCGGGGTCAAAAATAAATATTAGCAATAAAAATTACACTAAAAACCTACATTTAATTACATTAAACACAAGAAGTGTATGCAACAAGACAATGCCTCTCTATGCCCGGATAGAACAAAACAAGCCAGATATATTAGCACTAACAGCAACCAGGCTACACCCCAACATAAAAGATACAGAAATTATACGGAACTACCCAACTATGTCATTAATAGAGTAGAGAAAAAAAAAAAAGGTGGAGGGATAGCCCTTCTATATTCTTCCATACTGAACATTACACCCTACTCAAACAGCATACCCACCTTTTCCAACACCAAGATCCTAATAGCCTTCCTGAACCTCAATGACTCAAAAACAATTTGTATCATTGTGATTTATATTCCACCTGGAAACAACATATGTGTCCTGGAAGATATTTTATCCTGGACTCCACAAAACTTCAGAAAAGAAACAGTCATCCTAGGTGACATAAACATCAGCTGGCTCTCCATCACAACTGACTGCCCCACCGATAGCATTAATCTCAAGCCCAGCACAATTTAATAAAGATTTCACTCGCCATTATATTCTGGATTGGATGTTACTATCGTACCCAACAAACTACTCATCCTCAGGCAGACTCCCCACGTCACTTAGTGATCATCCTCCCCCTTATGCCATTGGAGCCAGCACCCACCATACAGAAAGAATTGTTTAATGATATACTCCAGAACACCCCTAAAACTACTACCTCTCAGTGATCCAGTCAAATTTTTCAATTTTACATTCCTGAAAATACTTGATACTTTAGCCCATGTACAGAATGTAAACTCTGCACTAGTCCTTAAACAGCAGTAACAAATAATACATAAACTCAATATAAGTATATTAGATGGATATGCAATCAGCTCTATCTACCTAGGTCTCATGGTGGAACCCAAACGCTCCAAACAAGAAGAGGGGTATATAGGAAACATAACAGATGGTAACCAAATAACTATCAAGCAAAGCCCAAGAATATAGAACTATGTGAGAATTCACAACTAACTATAAATCCCTATCAAAGTCCCTACTGAGCAACTAACAGGAAAATACACACGAAAAAAGTGGCGGAGGGTGGGGGTGGGAGGAGACAAAGTCCAGGCTTATAAATATCCAGTACTAAACGACCGGAAGGCATACTAAACTGCAGATCCAGAAAAGATCATAATTTCGGTCTACACACCCTTATGATCTTTGTCTCCCCCCCACCCTCCCCGCTACTTCCCTTTTTTCGTGTGTATTTTCCTGTTAGTTGCTCAGTAGGGACTTTGATAGGGATTGATAGTTAGTTGTGATTTCTCACATAGTTCTATATTCTTGGGCTTTGCTTGATAGTTATTTGGTTACTATCTGTTATGTTTCCTATATACCCCTCTTCTTGTTTGGAGCGTTTGGGTTCCACTATGAGACCTAGGTAGATAGAGCTGATTGCATATCCATCTAATATATTTATATTGAGTTTATGTATTATTTGTTACTGCTGTTTAAGGACTAGTGCAGAGTCGTGCATTCAATAGCGAGTGAAGTCTTAATATCTGCCACGATTGAGTGTGCTGCTATAGTGAGTTTTTGTCAAATGGTGTACTTTTGGTTTATTTATTTTTTAACCTGCTTTACTGCTGATGTACACCTTAAGTGTATGTTACAGCTTGTAACACAATGCTTTCACTTCTATATATGTCAAAGTATTGTGTAAACCACCCTATGATGAATGCCTAGCAAGCTAGAGTGAGAGCCAACACAAACTGCTCTCTATAATGGATTTATGAGCTGCTGTAACATTAAGGTGCTTAGTTAGTAATCAAAATATATATAAATATATATATGCTGGTTCTTTTGAATGGATTTTCAAGCTGTTATGCTTTCAGGTTAGCGACTTTTATTGTCATATGGTTCTGTTTTCGTTTGTATTCAGTTAGAGTTTTTATCGTGTTTACCTAATGTTGTCTTTTTTGCTTTCCTGGATACATCATGAACTAGAGTGTGATGTTTGTTTCATTTTAGATAATCCAACACTTTAAATAAGTTAAGTGCATTATGTGAACTTTATGTGTTTCTACACGCTGCAGTATTTGAAGCGCTTGTTGTTCAGACTGTTTTCATTTTATGTTTGCAACTCAGCTGCATTAGAGTTGCTGTCATCCAAAGGTGTTTATATGTTAGTTGTTCGTATTAATCACCATATATAATGTTTTAATTATATGTATTTGTTTAGTGCAGATTTTAGCTTAGATATTGAATGTTAGCATATATGTCAGTAGTTTATATGACATTGTATTTTAGGCAATATATTTAATATTTTTTGTATTGCTTTGAGGCAACTGTTTGCAGCATTTTTCAGCATAGGCTTTTCATGTGTTAGATATGAGTTAATGACCTTGCTGTTTCATTGGATAATTTATGACCAATGGTTTTTGTTTCATTAGTTTTTAAATAAGTAGATTTCTCATTTTGTATAAAGTCTGATGAAGCCTACGTGGCGAAAGCGCTAACTATAATAAATTATTATCTTTTTACTTCGGTGTCTCGTTTTACTTGGATACTTGAAAGAGTTTATGACCTGTGTTTCTGAAGAGGACTTTATGACCTGTGTTCCTGAAGAGGACTTTTATTCCTGTGACGTGGTGAGAACTGATAACTGAAACCAGTTGAACTGCCATTAGGTACCCACACTTTTATGACTGTTTTGGTTTATGAACTTTTTTCCTGTGTGGGCACCGTGCTCTGTTTGCTGTGTGTGGCCTTTTTTTGCTTTGTTATTTATACTTCATATATAACTAATACATCAAACCTAGACCTGAAATTAGTAAAGGTAAAGGTGATACCAGAAAAGTTAAAGTTAGATATTCAAAAACAAATATCTCTAAAAAAATTGCTCAAAAAATCAAGGAAAGTGAAAGTAATAAATCACCGGGAATTTATGGAATAATTAATGAATTGTATAGTATATTTGCGTCTTCAGTAATATCATTGTTTCACAAAACTTTGAATGAAATTCTAACACAAAACACAACTCCAATTTCATGGAGATACTCCTTAATTACATCCATTATAAAAGAAAACAAAGACCCTTTACAGTATAAATCGTATAGGCCAATATCTTTACTTAACAATGATTATAAAGTCTTCATGTCAATATTAGTTAGTAGAATTAAAAAAATCATTGACACAAAATAAAGAGGATCAAACAGGATTCATTTATAAAAGACACACACATGACAATATACAAAGAATTCTAACAGTCATAGATTTTTTTAAACAGAAACAACCAAGAAGCTCTAATAGTAGCTTTGGATATAGAAAAAGCCTTTGATTCGTTGAGCTGGGATTTTCTTTTTAAGGCTTTAGAATTGTTTGAATTTCCTACTAATTTTATTATGCTAATAAAGAATATTTATAAAAACAATTTGGCTTATGTAAAACTTGGGCCATTTACCGCGAAGGTTATTGAAATAACCAAAGGTACAACACAGGGATGTCTGATGTCTCCCATCCTGTTTACCTTAGGAATTGAATTATTTAGTAGACCACAACTCTAATACATCTGGCATATATGTATATGGTCATCTCAATTCAAAAATTGTTATTTGCTGATGATGTTTTACTCACATTATCTGTCTCTGAGAAATCAATACAAAAACTAGAAATAGTGGAAAGGTTTTATCATATTTCTGGCCTTAGATTTAACAAGGGAAAATCTAATTATATACATTTGAATAAAGAGAGAGAATATACCTTAACTACAAATTGTGTGATAGGAAAACAAGTTCCCATAATAAAATATTTTGGAATAACACTATGTGATCATTTGGAATCTAAATTAACCACAAATTATAGCAACACAATTAATAAAATAAAAACGTTAAATATAAGCTGGAATAAAATGTTCTTAAGATTTGAAGACAGATTACAAATAATAAAAATGACAATAATTCCAAAAATTAATTACATTGCACAAGCTATTCCTATAGTACCTAACAAGAAAATCTTGAAATAATTAAATAAAATTCTATTACACTTTCTTTGGTATCCAAAAAGAAATAGAATAGCCTATACACATCATATTAGATCTTGGGAAATGGGTGGATTTAAACTTCCAGATCTAGAATCATACATAAAAGCTTCCATATTGAGAACTATCATTAATTGGCTAGATCCGAATTATTCTTCAACACGGAAAACATTACACACTATTATTTTTTTAAATGAAAGCAAAATAATTAAAAATTGTATATTAAGTGAACAAAATAATAGGATGTGGCACATATTGACTGTTAATATTCAATATAATATAACAAAACCAACAAACTTAAATTATATAAATAATATTTACAGTTTATTTAGAAGATTTATATATACTAACACGGATATTAAGATTTGGCTAGACTTGATAATACCCTTTAGCTCTACAAAGAACTTCTTCAATAAAATTCACAATGTTATCTTAACTAGATGGGAGGGGAAAACTTCACTTGTTGGCAACATTGTATAGAGAATCAAGTAGTATTAGACATTCAACAAATTCGGAATAAATATGACATTCCACCAGCAGATTGGTTGATACTACAAAGCATATTATCTTATGTTAAGGATCTTAATAGTAAAATTATTAATTCTCCTTATAAAACTAGTCCAAATTTGATAAGTCTAATATCTGAAGTTATTTACGACAATTAAAATTGGATGATTCTAATTTCAAAATTATACAAAATATTGATAACATATAAAACTAACCCTAATGCAAGATATTAGAATTTCATAGCAAAAGGATGTCACACTAATCTATCAATTGAGAGTAAAACAAATCTTTAATGTTCTGTTAACTTAACATTTAATTTACAAGTATGGAAAATATTTACATGGAAATATATTCACACGGCATTTATTACACCTGATAAACTAGCCAAATTCAATTCACTTGATAAATCCATTTGTTGGAGATGTTCTTTAAACTGTAAAGATGATTGGTCTCATTTATTTTTTGATTGTATTAATATAAAAAAATTCTTGGAAGAAATTACTATTTTTCTCCAAGCTGTATTCACAGATACCTTAATTTTAACCAAATCTTTAGTCCTCTTAAATGTTAATGATACTATTGGAATGAATAAAACAGATCTATATCTACTTTGGTCCATACTAGCTGTGGCAAGGAAATGTATAACTAGAAAGTGAAAGTCTTCATAAGAACCTACTCTGGAAGAATTCTTGAGATTGATGGAAGAAACAGCCACATTAGAAATCAAGGTGAAGGAATCAATAATTTCACCTAAAACATGGACAAACAATCCTTGGGAAAAAAAAAATTAACTCTTATTGAGACATTAAAAATGAACCCTAAATAATTAATGTGTAACATTATACTTTATTAATTGAATATTATAAATTGTTGTTACTAATTTCATATATTTTATTATGTTTTCCCTCCTTTGTTCAGGTCAGTTGTACATAGTGTATATAAAGGTTTATAATACTTGTTTATTGATGATTATATTGTTAAACATTATATTATTAGGAAAATATAAAATTATTTGAAAATAAAAAAAAATAAAGTTGCTTACTGATAGTTTTTCTTCTAGAAGAAATTGAAATATACAGATACTTACTGCTATTTTTTTATTCCCCTGCACTACTGCAGCCTTAGTGGCTCAACGCACTCCTTTTGCCCTCTCTGCACTCGGGCTCACTCCATTCCCCTTCACTGCCCCCATTTCTCACCCATCCCCACTACTCCTACATTTATTCCCACATACACTCCAGCCACACTTCACAACAACCAATCAATACCTCCATGCTAAAGTACCTCCCTTTACCTAATTCAACAAATCGTCAATTATCTCCCTCATGATAATTTAAAATTACAACTAACCTAAACCAGCACATATCAGCATTCTACCACGCATAGAAACACAAGCATTCTTCAAACACTGCTACTCAGTACCATTTCTGATAAACCTTTTTCCTACAGATCACTTACTCATTTCCCCAAATGTTACTTTTTTCCTATCTAACCTCATTACTAATACTCCTTAGCTTCACTACAATTCTGTCCTACCAAATCGCTATATCCTCCCATATATCTCTAGCCCCTGGATAGCAAGTACTGTATCATTCAAACCCAATTTTATACCCCTAACTTCAACCCCTAGTGCAATATATAACTCATTGTACACTTATCTAATATTCATCCTATTACTGACTGGAGATGTACTCCCAAACCCGGGGTCAAAAATAAATATTAGCAATAAAAATTACACTAAAAACCTACATTTAATTACATTAAACACAAGAAGTGTATGCAACAAGACAATGCCTCTCTATGCCCGGATAGAACAAAACAAGCCAGATATATTAGCACTAACAGCAACCAGGCTACACCCCAACATAAAAGATACAGAAATTATACCTTCCAACTATGTCATTAATAGAGTAGAGAGACCAAAAAAAAAAAGGTGGAGGGATAGCCCTTCTATATTCTTCCATACTGAACATTACACCCTACTCAAACAGCATACCCACCTTTTCCAACACCAAGATCCTAATAGCCTCCCTGAACCTCAATGACTCAAAAACAATTTGTATCATTGTGATTTATATTCCACCTGGAAATAACATATGTGTCCTGGAAGATATTTTATCCTGGACTCCACAAAACTTCAAAAAAGAAACAGTCATCCTAGGTGACATGAACATCAGCTGGCTCTCCATCACAACTGACTGCCCCAACGATAGCATTAATCTCAAGCCCAGCACAATTTAATAAAGATTTCACTTGCCATTATATTTTGGATTGGATGTTACTATCGTACCCAACAAACTACTCATCCTCAGGCAGACTCCCCACGTCACTTAGTGATCATCCTCCCCCTTATGCCATTGGAGCCAGCACCCACCATCCAGAAAGAATTGTTTAATGATATGCTCCAAAACACCCCTAAAACTACTACCTCTCAGTGATCCAGTCAAATTTTTCAATTCTACCTTCCTGAAAATACTTGATACTTTAGCGCATGTACAGACAAAAAAGGTAAAACAAAAGTACAAGCCCTTAGATAACCAAATACTGTATTAACCTGCTGAAACAGAGAGGATTGTCCTGGAACACATGGAAACAAAATAAAACTGAAGAAAATCTTCTCTCTTTCAAAATACTCCACAACAGTGCAACTAAATTAGTCGACAAAAGCAAAAAATCCTACTACTCGCACCTTCAGCTGCAACATAAATGCAACACCCAAAAATTCTGGTACTCAATATCAACCCTTCTCAATCCAGGTACAGACAAAGAACACTCACCTTCACCCAGTCTTCTGCCCATCACTAACAGCAGAAGAGTTTAACAGACACTTCATAAAATCCATAGCAGACTTACTGACTACTAATACTAATATGAGACCCCCCCCACTTACCCTCTGTCTCTAACACCAATAACTCCTCACCAGCTAACTCAAACTGGATGAATAATGACACACATAACCAATGCAAATATAACCAGACCTCTTTCTCCTGTCAGCCTATACCTACTTTAGACCACACCGATTACAACATACATTACCAGTGCAAATGAAACCAGACCTCTTTTTCCTTTCAGTATATAACCACTTCAGCAGTAAAAAAATCACTACTAAAATTAAAACTCCACTCCACATCCACAGATAATCTCCCACCACGATACCTAAAACTCACTGCCAGCTCTATTGCTTATCCAGTCAGCATCCTTATAAATACATCTCTTTCTGAATCAATAGTCTCTGCTGTATGGAAACTATCACATATAACCCCAATTCACAAAGGAGGAAAAATTCCATTGAAATATCAAACTTTTGCCCCATGTCTGTATTATCTCCTGCATCCCAAATTTTAGAAAGGTGTATCCACTAGCAGTTAATAAAATACCTACTCCAGAACAACCTGCTGACATAACCTTAGGACAGCTTCCGGCTTCTGGCATGGACTCTACTCTCCTTTGCAGACACCATAAACAGGGCCAGAGATGAAAAATACCTTGTTTCCTCAGTGTTCCTGGACCTCTTGAAAGCCTTTGACACAGTCTTCCACCCCGTGCTCCTTGTACATTATCCAACCTAGGTTGCTCCTCTGATACAATACAGTGGTTCCAAAGCTATCTACAAGACTGGAGGCATGTCGTTAATTGTCAAACCGACTTTCACCCTCTCTCTCCAACCCTACAGGAGTCCCATCTTAGGACCCCTACTGTGTAATATATTCACCAATAATTTACATACCTCTTCTGCCCCTGGAATGCTGATTCAGTAAGCAGACGATTCGACCATTATCTGCACCTCTCTCACTCTCCCAGAACTACTCGGTAATACTCAAAAGTAATTTACTGCCATTGAACCATGGCTCACAAATGCCCAACTTTTTCTAAATCCAAAAAAAAACCCAAACGTATTGTCTTTCACCACAAAAATACCACCCCCAGATCTGACCAATTCAACATCCACTCAGTTGACAACACTAACATTGAAAGAGTTCAAAAAACAAAATTACTTGGAATAATTATCGATAAACTCACCTTCAACCTTCATATCCAACAAAACACAAAGAAAACCCACAAAAAACTTACTTGTTCTTCTGTACAGAAATAGGCAATTCCTTACCACAACAACCAAGACTACCCTAACAAAAACTTTACATCTTCCCTCCCTATTTTACAGTTCTTGTATACTCATCAACCTACAAAACTTCACCAAAACAAAAATGGAACAGTGTTATAGCGAAATCACAAAATTTGCCACAAACTCCAAATACCATATACACCACTGTAAACTACTCCAGGAACTAAATTGACTTGAACTCTCCAACCAACATATGTCCAACTATCTGCTGTACACAATTTAATTTACAAGCCAGCTGCTTGCCCTGCCCAGGATAAGCTTGTTAAACACTAGACACCAAGCAGATCAGTCAGAACTGAAGACAAAAATCTGCTAAAAATCTCCAAACCTTCAAAACGACCAGGTCAATGTCTTTACTTGTACTCTGTTTCTAAACTAAGGAATTATTTCCCATTAACCACCTTATCAACCTTGAACCTACTACTCTTTAAAGCCTCTCTAAAATAGTACCAAAATAAGTCATGGCTCTGCATATGCTTAACTCCAGGTTAATCCCACCCTACCTCTACTTCCTCTGGCCAACTTCCCTTTTTCTTTACAGTCTCTATTTTTCTGCCCCCGTATACCTTCAGAGCTCATCCAGATTCATCCTCCCCTCACCCTAACCTTAGTCCACATTCCTCCTTTCTGTCTCACTAAAATATTCTCTAAATGTATCATCTTGTTAAACAGCTATGACATTTCTCCCCTTCTCTATTCACAGCTATTTACATTTTTGGGTGTAAACCATTTCCATGACAACCTGAGGCTCAAACAATCTACCATTAATAGACTGTAATGTTAATGAACTTTAGTACATATTTAACAAAAGTTTAAGCAACTGGCTATTTTTCTCAACACTAATCCAATGTAATGTGTAAAGACTTAACTAACAAAATTGTACTATAAAATTGTAATTTACCTGTGTATGAACCTAAAAGCATTGTGCAAAATCTTTGTCTAACATTGTTGGTTGTAAGTATTGCAATTTTATCTTTGTGTATGCAACCAAACTTCTAAATGTGGAGCATTTCTCCCTAGGCCTCCACTGAAAGCGGATTGTATAATCCAGTCGGACTATCCTGGTTAACAAATGTCAACTAAATAAAATATAATAAATAAATCACATTGAGGTGACCCATGTATTTAATGGTACTAACTCCGTATGAAAAGTATCCAGCTGGGTGATTGTGAGTATCCTGGTTCAAACTGTATAATTCAGCTATATTTTTTGAGTACTTTTCCCACCTTCTGTCATTCTGACAGTCACCCCAGTGCTCTACATCATTCTCTGAAGACCTTAAAGGCATCCTGGGGATTTGTGTTGTTCTGTTTCAAGCTATAGTTTTTTTACTTTTATGACTTACACAGTTTCCCCTGCCTACCTTGCAGTTTTCATGGTAACAGTCATGATCAGGTGTTCAGTGCATGTGTGCAACATTTGACTCTGCCACCAGAGCCGCTGCATCATGTCCTCACCATTAACCCCTTCAGACCAAGCCTCTGCTAGCAGTGTCTGTAGTTTCCACCAGAGATCATTGGTGGAGATGCTCACAGAACTTTGCACCCTCCCAGGGATGGATATGCCCATCCTTCCCTGCCCCACCATCATTTGACTATGCTTCTAAATGATGCTGCGTTGACTGGTTTGTAGTCAGGGCTTTATCCTTTTATACCATTGGACTGCCTAATTCAGCTAAAATTTGGATCAGGGTAGTTTATGTGATGTTAAGAATTTTAAAAAACTGCAAGGTCTATTGGTCTTCCCTCAGTACAGTCGGATAATTCGCAATTGTACTGCGTCTTGAAAACAGGTATGCGACAACATTACATAGAAATATAGAATTTGTCAAGGAGTTGATAGCTTAAAAGAACACCAGTTATCATAAACATAAATATTTGTGGCATTTCTCCGAGATTACCTTTAAAAGTTTACTAAACTGTGTCATTAAAAAAGCAAGAAGATAACACTATTTTAAATACGTCTTTAAAGAAAAAACACGGATGATGACTGTTATTTAAAATTAGTGAAGGGATAATGATAGTCAATTACATATGACCAGGTTGTTATGAAAAAGACCAAGGTTAGTACACTTCAAGGAAAGAGTGAGACAGGCATTACATTTAGTTCATAGGTTGGTACTATGCAAGCCTAGCCATAACAATTCCTTGGCTATTTCTTCCCACACTATTTACTTCACTGGACCCCCTGTCCAGCAGGGCGACTGACGTGATCCCTGGGGTGAATTTCCTTTCTCCCATCCAATCATCAAGGTTCCTTTTAAAGAGGGGCAAAGAGGCACTCTGCTTGACATGTATGGGCAATCTATTCCAGAGTCTGGGGAGTCTCTAGGTCAGGAACCTATCCCTCCAGCATGTTTTGTTTATTGTGATGACAAGGTTTAGATCCCTGGAGCATGTGGCTCTGAGGGATTGGGATTTCTTTAAGTGTACCATGTCCAACAGCTCTGGGTTTGACATGGCCTTGTATGTTAAGCAGAGATTGCTTCTGAGTAGACGATATGCAACAGAGTATAGCTGGATTTTTTTTAAGGTGGTCAGCGTAGGGCATCTGCTTTAGGCCTGTGATTCTTTTAGTGAGGTATTTCTGTGACCTTTCCAGTTGTTGCAGATGTCTTGAGAGGTACATACCAAATGGGGAGTGGGTATTCTATAATGGGTCTAATGAGGGATGAGTACAGTGGGACAATGACCTCCTTTTTTCTGGATGAAAAGCCGTTAGTGAATAGGTGTGCCACATAGAAGGATTTCCTGACTGTTGTGGCGGTGTGGTTATTGAAGGTGAGACCACTGTTCACCTGTGTCCCTAAGTCTCTTATCACACTTTTGGTGTTTAGTGTACTGCCACCTATATGGTAATTCATGGGTACATGTTTTTTCCCAAAGGGGATAACTATACATTTCTTGGCATTGAGCTTGAGCCCATGGCTCTGGCACCAAGCATCCGTTTCTGTAAGGCCCTTTTGCAGAGTAGCCACATCATTTGGGGATTCAATAATGACTCCCAGTTTGCAGTCATCTGTGAACTTTGTTAGCCAGAGTCCCTTAGTGTTGGCCTGTACTTCAGAGAAGTAGATGCCAAACAAGAGCGGTCCCAGGACTGAACCCTGATGTACTCCACTTGTCACTTGTCTAGAGCTGAATTTGGAGTCGGCTACTTTTACAGTGTGGGTTCTATCAGTAATCCAGTTAGCAACCCATTGGATGATGTGGGGATTAATGCCCAGCTTAGTAAGTTTATCTATGATTCCAGAGTGGGGGATGGTGTCAAAGGCCTTGGCAAGGTCTAGATAGGCTGTGTGGACCACCTTACCCTTGTCCATGGCTCTGGAGACTTATTTGAAGAAGTCAGTTAGGTTCAGGAGACAAGATCAGCCCTTCATGAACCCAAACTGGGTGGGGTCCAGTGTTTGAAGGTTGCTAATGTCTTTGTTTATAAGTTCCATAATAATACGCTCCATGGCCTTGCAGATAAGGCTCATCAGACTGATGGGACAGTAGTTTCTGGGATCCAAGGTGGATCCCCCCTTGTGGTGTGGCATAACTGTAGCTCTGCACCACTCAGTGGGCACAAAACCTGAGGTGAGGCTATGATTAAACATGACACTTAGGTGAGGTGCCAGTTCATATTGTAGTTCATGTAGTACACAGCCCGGGATGTCATCTCTTCCCATGGATGCTGTATTCTTAGCTTTGGAGAGTGCATTTTTTACCTGTGTGGCCATTATTACTGGAATTTGGCAATCTTCCGGTATTGAGATGGGCCATTTAGGGGGTGAGAGGGGAGTGAAGTTGGCACTGAATCGATCTGACAGGATATTGGCAATATCCTTGGGATCAGTATATTTAATACCATTCTGTTTTAGCTCAGAGCAGATCTGCGCATTGCCATTTAGATTCTTGACATAGTTATAGAATGCCTTGTAGTTGTCTTTGGAATCTTTGGCAATTTTATTTTCGTAACTAGCTTTGGAGGATTTTATGAGGGATCTCAGTTTCTTATTGAGGCTGGTAAGGGAGTTTTTTGCATCCTGGGATTTTCCTCTTTTCTGTAACAGTTTCTTCCTTTTGTTGTAAAGTTTGTTTATGGCAGGGGACCACCAGATTGGCTTCCTTTTTTTGGATGAGAGCATCTTGGTTCTGTTTGGGATGGCATGATTCATGCATGAGTGAATGTGCTCGTACAGTGCCTTAGTGTAGGATTCAGCAGTTGATCTTTCAGTTCCCGTCTGCATGGGTGTCATGAAGTTTGTAACTTCTGACTTGAGTAGCATGAAGTTGGCTTTGGAGAAGTTTTTATGGAGGTTTCCTTACTGGGGGTGGGATGTGGATGTTAAGGGTGATTAGCTTATGGTCAGACCTGACTAATGAGGGGATGACCATAGGTGTGGAGCATCGATTTCCCATGTTGGTAATGACCAGGTCTAGAATATTGGAGCCCCTGGTGGGACTATGGATTAGTTGATCCAGAGCGCTGGAATTTATGAATTCCAAGAACCGTTGGGCAAAGGTGTTGGTACACGAGTAGTTTTCCCAGTTAATGGCAGGGAAGTTGAAATCACCCATTATTAGGGTGTTTGGTTTTATCTCAATATTTTCCATTATGTTTAAAAAAGTGTAGTGAGAATCTTGGGGCATGGTGGGGGATCTGTAGCAAGCTATAATTTGGATTGCAGTCTTTGTTAGTTGCACCTGGAGAATTTCAGACGCATTGTGTGTGGCAACTAGCCTGGTGGTGTGAATATCCTTGATGAATATTGACACTCCTCCACCTTTAGTGTTTCAGTCCTGGTTTGGTGGCCGAAATGTGTGGTAAGAGTTGTAGCCTGGTATTGCAGGGGTGCTCCCTGGAGCCTTGAACCAGGTCTCAGTTACTGCACAGATATCGATGTTCTCCATTTTTAGTAGTGCCTCAACAGAATGCATTTTGAGGTTTAGACTTCTAGCATTGAGTAGCATTACCTTCAGATTTTACATGCTTGTACCTGTTACGGTGGTGGTTTTGTCCTTTGAACTTTGCCTAAAAAAGGCACTATAGTGGTGGCAAGAGCCTTAGCCAATAACCTGAATCCCAGGGGCGACAGGTGCATCATCTCTGGCAAAGCATCGTGGTGTGTCAATCATGTCGTGACCACCCTTTCTCCAAGCAACAGCAACAATGGAGCAAGACTAATAGAGCTATGAGGTACAGAGAAGGTTTCCACACTTGGGGGTAAAATGGAGTTTTCTCTCCTGATATAAAGCTTATTTTTTGGTTGCATTTGTTCATAAATGGAGTAGATTGGGGTTTTGTTTTATGTAGCAAACATGCATAGTGTTGCGGAAGTGTTTCATTTTCAGGAAAATCATACAGTGATTTAACTGAAATCAAAAGTATGTCTTCCAAATGTTTTAGTCGATGACTATTCCTGCAAACAGTTCACTTTGACTGACTTAAGCTGTAACTGTATGTGCTGTTGGCTTGAGGATGATGGCTCAAGGTATTACTCATTTATTCTCTGGTTGGTCACTTTTTATCCTAGTAAACTATTTATATTTGAAATGCAGCTCTTTATTCTCCTCTGAGAAGAAGTGTTCATTGTTTTCATTTTCTTAACAAAGCTTATTCTTTCTGAATGTTAGAACAACCTCAGTTTGAATTGAGTTTGAGTTTGAATACAAAGAAAGGCAGATGTGGGTGTCAGCACTGCTTTATAATTAAATATTTATTTGACATTTGTTTACCAGAATAGTCTGACTGGATCAAACCGAACCTATTTTCAGTGAGGGCCCGGGAAGAAAATCTCCATTTAAGATATTAACATAGTACACATACATTTCATACTCATTGTAAAATAAGGATAGGTGTTCCAAAATACAGTGACAAAAAATAGTGTATACCTTATCAGTTATATATAAATATACAGACATATATTACAGTTCCAACACGAAAGAGGAATGGGTGTTCCCAGGGTCCAGTAACAGAGAATAGGTAGAATATAATATCGCTTTAAATAACAAGTAAAACAGTTGAGTAGAGGTATTTTTTTAGCAGAGTAAGGGGAGAGTGTTAGAGAAGGGAATAGTAAAGTTAGTATTGATTAAGATGAGTTCTTGGTAGTAGTATTAATTAAGACGAGTGCATCAGAGAAGTAGAGGATTAAGCAGTTGAGTGAACGGGTCTTAATAAATATAGTAAAAGTGAACTTAAGCTGAAACAGTGTAGGTACATGGTCATGCATTGTTTAGATATTGTCTTAATGAAGTTTTGAAAACTGCTAGGCTGAGGATTGATCTAGTAGATAGGGGGAAAGTATTTCATATTTTTGTGACAAAGAAAGAATAGAGACACTGTCCTTTTTTTTGAGGGTTTGGAGAAGGTTAGAAGTTTTTTGTCCTCAGACCTAAGGGTTCTGCTCAGTTGGTATGGTTTGACCAAGTTAGCCAGAGCTGGGCAGGCAGACGGTTTATAGATTAGGTTGTGCACAGTTAATAGTTGGATATAGTGGAGTTGGTGAGGGAGTTTGAGCCAATTAATGTCATGTAGTAAATTACAGTCATGTGTGTCATATTTAGAGTTGGCATCAAACTCTGCCACATTGTTTTAACACTCTTCCATTTTGGATCTCATAGAGATCTGTAAGTTGTTAAGAATAGTGGTACCATATAGGATGGAGGGGAGCAGAAAGGTTTCAGCAGGGTGAGTTTAGTTAAAGAGCCTAGGAAGTGTTTATTTCTGTAGATAAGTCCCAATTTCTGGTGGGTTTTCTTAACCTTTTGCTGGATGTGGAAGTCAAATTTCTATTGATTGTCAATAATGACTCCAAGCAGTTTGGTGTGCTGGTCTGTTTCAATAATTATATTATCTGTTGAATGTATCTTGAATTGATCTATGTCAGAAGTGTTTTTTTTTTGTTGGAAGAGAAGTATGTTTTTTTGGGGATTAAGGAATAATTGAGCATTTGTTAGCCATGTTTCGATGGCAGTAAAAGTTTTTTGTGTGTTGAAGAGTAGTTTAGGAAGTGTGCTAGAGTTACAGACAGTAATGGAATCAACTGCATATTGTGTGAGAGTTCCAGGGGATGAGGAGGTATGTAAGTTGTTTGTAAATATGTTAAACAGTAGGGGGCCTAGGATGGAGCCTTGTGGGACTCCAGTGAGGTCATGTAGGAAGGGAGAGAGTTCATTTAGCCATTTTGTGGCTTGTTTTGGATCATGAAGGTAACTATGAAACCACTGTCTGTTGTCTAGAAGTAAGGGATGAGAAACAGTGTCAAAAGCTTTAGGGAGGTCAAGAAATACTGCAGATACATAGTTTCTTGCTTCTCTAGCCATGTTTACAGTGTTAGTAAAGGATATTAAGGCTGTGAATGTTCTATAGTCTGGGTAGAAACTATGCTGAGTTGGTGTAAGTAGGTTATTTTGCAGTAGGTATTGCATTAGCTGTTGGTGGATACATCTTTCTAGAATTTTGGAAATGGGAAGTAGAATAGATATGGGACAAAAACTGGTAAGTTCTGTGGAGTTTCTTCCTTTGTGGATGGGGTGACATGAGACCTTTTCCGTATGCTGGGAACTACTGATTCTGATATCTATTGATTAGGATACTGAATGGATATGCAATGGAGACTGTAGCTAATTTAAGATATTGGGGTGGGAAATTATCTGCTGAGGTGGAGCAGGATTTTAGTTTTCACAGTAGCTTTCTTATGATGGTTGCAGGTATGAGTTGAAATGAGAACGTGGTTCTGTTATCAGTGTGGAGTTTATGGCTATTATTATGGTCAGGATTGGAGATATTTAGAGATATATTATTGGTGGACGAAATGGATGTGGAGGCAGAAGGTCTGATGATGGAAATGTTTGACAGAAGGTCGGCTATAGATTTTATAAATAGTTTGTTGAAGTCTTCAGCTACTTGGGATGGAGAGGCAGGTGGTGTTGGACAATGTTCTTTGTTTGTACCTGAGTTGAGTAATGTTGATCTAGAAGATCAGAATTTTTGTGGGTTGATTTTATGTTCTAGTTGTATGTGGGTGTAGTATGATTGTTTATCTTTGTTCTGTGATTTTTTCACGTTGCTGTGGAGTTGTCTGAAACGGATAAGATTTCCCTCACTTTGATTTTGCTTCCAGGTGTTCCAGGCTATGTCCCTTTGCTTCATAATGTGTATGCATGCTTTGGTTAGCCATGGAGCTAAGCTCTGGGGGAGAGCACTCCTCTCATCTGTATAGATTTTTCAGAATGTCCAGATTTCTGCCTCTTATTTTTGGTCTATTCCTCATAAAATGTGTGGTTTTCTAGCAAATCGTTAAGAACTGAACTCAATAAATAATACTAAATAATGACAGACATTTGAATTTTAGACTTCATATCCTTCAGAAAATATGTAATAATGTAAAATCTATCATTCTAGCAACTTTCTAAGTTTATACAAGCAATATTTAAAATCTGTCCCTATTTTTGGGCCTTTGTCCCCTCCATTTTTCTGGCTTTGTCCAGATTTCTTAAGCTGAGAAGTTGAGAGGTGTTAGTCCACTTTATTTTCTTAAGCAGATCATTGAATGTGTCTATACTGAAATCAGTTAGGTTTTGAATAGAATGCACAATGTGTTTTTTGGGTTGGGGTGTTGGCTATAATGACAAATGTGGGTAGATGGTCACTAAGGGAATTAGAAGGGATGCCTGTGTGGAAAAATAATTGGGCGTGGTACTAGGATCCAGTCTGGAGTAGATTGGTGAGTAAAGTCTTTATTGTCCCTAATGGGAGTTTTGATTTTGATGAGTTGTGAATAGCCATAATGGATGATGCTGTTTGAGGGTGAGTCAGTTGTGATAGCTTGCCAGTCTGTGTTTACATTTGCTAGGATGATAGTCTCCTGCTTGTTTGTTTGGGAAGTCCAGGACAGTATATCTTCAAGAACAGGTATAGCTTGCCCTGGGGAATATATATTACCATGACACAGATTTGTTTGGATTTGTTAAGGTTTAGGAAGGATATGAGCAGTTCAGCATGAGCGAAAGTAGGGATTTTGTTAGTGTAAGGTGTTACGCTAAGTGTGGTAGGATAGAACAGGGCTACTCCTCCACCTTCCTTAAGAGATCTGTCTAATCTAGCAATGGCAAAGTTGAGAGGTGTTACTTCAGAGTCTTATATGTTAGAGTTTAACCAGGTTTCTGTCAAGGCTAGTATGTCAGGCTTGTTGTGGTCTATCCCAGCATGTAGTGGGGATATTTGTTGCATAGACTTCTGAGGTTATGTGTTGTTATACTTAGGAAAAAATGTGGGGTTAATACACACACACACACACACACACACATATATATATATATATATATATATGTGTATATATATATATATATATATATATATATATATATATTTTTTTTTTTTTTCCCACAGAAATTCCCAATTTCCACAAGTTCATATATTCAGAGATTACCCATACAGAAGGTAATGAATTGGATGCAGACATGTATGATCTATTGTGTTTAGGGGCCATAAATTTCAATCAAATATCATAGACCCTGCAAACATAGAGTAACCCATTTATACATGTGAGTGTACTGCGATGTATTGAATAACTGCTTTCAATAATGTATGAAATTTCACAACATTTTTGACCATATTATGTAAGAACAATGTATTATATATATTAAATAACTGCCAGTTTCCATGTATTTATTTTTCCTGCAGGGAGGTGGTTGCAAATTTGCCAGATACAATTGCACTATTGAATCTCCAAGAAAAGGATGGAGTTTTATGCATCCTGGAAGATTAACTCACTTGCATGAAGGACTTCCTACTACTAAAGGAACACGATACATTGCAGTGTCTTTTATTGATCCCTAAAAATACAGTTCTGATGAATACAGATTCAGTTGAAAGTTGCAAAATATGATTCATTTTGAGAAAGTTTCAACCTAGCCATTTGCCTGTATGTTTTACATTTTTTTTTATCTTCAATATTTTCAGGAAAATAAAAAAGAGAGAGAGAGATAATATGGACGTAAAGTCATGTAAAACACCATTAGCGAGCATTAAGTTGGAAAAGCAACTCTTTGCAAGAGCAGAAAGTGATTTCTGATTATTTATTTATTTGCTGATGAAACTACTAGAGGGAAAGTCATGATAATAAATGCAGGATTCTGCTCTAATGTGTGACATAAATTATGGCATTAATAAAGGAGAACATTAACAATCATTTAAAATAATAGTGGCAGAGGTAGACTTGTATCCATAATTTTTGATGATCATGACACTGCCTCAGTGCCATTTTTTCAATCTGTATGACCAGTGTTTCTTTGGTGCTATCTGTATATTTTAGAAATGTAACTGAAAAAGATGGAAGAGCAGGAATTCAACATTTAGTAACTCATAAGCACAGTTAAGGCTTGTGCCATCTCATTGGTGATGTATGGGTTACTTTAAGGCTTGTGACATCTCATTGGTGGTGTACGGGTTACTTATCTGACTTATAAAACTTGTAGATGATATTTATGGTAACTCATTGAAAAAGACACCTTCAGTGATCATCTTTATTAGATATAATATACACAAATGTATAAAAATGATGACATATTACAGCAGTATATTTCAATGTTTACTTTGGCATCTCATACTAAATTAGCTTACCTACCCATGAACTATGCCAAAGGAATACAAGTATAGATAAGAATGGTTTAATGTAAACACTAGAATGGTTGATCAAGTCAGCAACCTGCATTAAGTTGATAAAGTCATCCTTAAACCTACAATGCCAAATTATCAACAGTGTTACAATTAGAAGACAACTTGAGAAATTAAACTTGTCAGACAAGGATACTGGGTGGGAAATCTCAGCATAAATGCTGCTGTTTTTGTGGGGGTAATGTGAGATAAATACAATGTTGGTAAATACACTATTGGCTGATTACATGCCTGCCATTTACTGGCTGATTACATGCCTGACATTTAAAATGCATCCTTTTATGTTACATTTTAAGTTACCTGATGTGTTGTCTAGGTTGGTAAAAGTGCCTTGTTTTTAGTCACACTTGCCTAGAGTTTATTGTTCTTTACATGAAAAGCCATATGCACTAGTGAACAATTTCATGCTGTATAAAGGAGGTAACTGACAAGTGAAATCATATATGTGACTTATTGCAAAGTTATCTTGTATAGATCTGCTGTTCTCAGTCAGAAATGCATTATTTTGATCACTGTGGGGTAATTTATTATTGACACTGCTGTTAGAGTAATAACAAACAAAACTTTACATTTTATCCCATATCAGAACTATTTTTGCTGCTCATAACCTATGAAGTATGATTAAGTGTTACAGTGAAAGGTGTAGTGATATTAACAGATGTAACATGAGAATAAGCATTGGATAATACCCAGTTCTGCTTCACTGTAGTGAATATTTATATTACTTTTAAAAAAGAAACCCTGCATTGTGCTGCAGTGTCTTTTCTGCCTTATCTAAGTATTTTTTCAATATACTATATCCACAGTTTCACATTTGCTACTAAAAACAAGGTAATTTGCCTTAACCATGATAAAGTACAGTCAAGAAACATGCCAACAAATCCCTTTCCCCCCTAATTCTTTGATGGTACAAGACCACACAACGGTACAGGTTTATAAATAAGATATCACCCCATTGTTCTTATCCTAACTGGAAAAGCAGTGCAATCTATAAAGGTAATTTTCCTGTAGTAATATGCATATTATGCAGGCATGATTTTGTCCCATTTAAGTACATCTTTCAAGATGATATCAAAGTACCTTCCGAGTGATACAGTGCTGCTAAATTAAATTGTATGGTAGTCAAATCTGCAGCGCCTACTCTTTGAAGGGGCTATCTGTTAAAAATATATGTAGGGATGCATTCTTTAAAATAGACTTAGCATGTGTCTTGACTTTGACTCTGCTTTTATTGTGCTTAATACCTGTATAAGAATTCCCTTCCCTGATACAATGAAGCAGTGCTTAGGAACTTTGGTAAATGGGAAGAATAAACTATACCTATGTATGTTTTTGAAATACACAACAAGATCAGTGTCTTAAAATAAAAAAAAATAATTAAACATTATTATTCATATACTATGCAAATTCAGTTACTGGATCCAATTATTCTAGCTTTACTTTAAGTCTAACACTGTGTTCCATCAAATTAATAATTTCCTTTTGTGCCATTGGCACAAAAACAAAAATATCTGCATGTTGTGGCAGATCTTCTTCCATGGTATCTTAAATACTGGATGGATGAATGCGTTTCACAATTACTATAATGGAGCTGCCCCATTTTATAGGTAGTACAGAAAAATAAAAAGTTTGACTGCAAATGCATTGAAAATGGCAGTCATGAACATTATACTGA
This sequence comes from Protopterus annectens, assembly GCF_019279795.1. Classification (NCBI taxonomy): domain Eukaryota; kingdom Metazoa; phylum Chordata; order Ceratodontiformes; family Protopteridae; genus Protopterus; species Protopterus annectens. Next base: position 234,914,180 of record NC_056734.1, on the reverse strand, counting down.
GAAGTGGGAGAACAGAATTCTATTGAATATATTTTTGTTGTAATAATTAAACCGATAGCTTTAATGAGTTTTGATTTTTTTTTTACATTTTTGCCTGAAGAATATCATTTGATATATGTTTAATGTTTCTATCAGTTTGGTCGGTTTCCTTTCATGTGAACTTAACATTTTCAAGTCTTCAGTCTTTCCACTGTTTGCAACACTCACTCTGATTGCTTATATTCCTTTTAATGCTTATGAAAACTTGCTTTATAGGACTGGTTGCTAAGGTGTAGTTCTACAGATTGTACACTTTCTACATTGTAATATGTTCACAAAATATTAAGATGTCTCATAGTCTTTATGTCTTACTGGATTACTCATAAAGGCATTTGTCTTCCTTTTCCCTTCATTTTTATCTTGGTTCAGTTCGACAAACGTAGTCATTTCACAGCATTAACAAACAAAAAAAAAAAAATATAAAAAAATGAAGGCAAAGCTGATCCTTTCATGCTTTGATGATAATGTTCAAACACTAATGTGAATGTTTTTAAGAAGGGCTATTTGTTGCTTACTTTCCATTTCTAACTTAATAATATATATTTTTTGATCTAGGTTTTAGGTACCCATACTGATAATTATTCTTATGGCTAATATTGTCAGAAAGTTTACCTGAACTTAATGTGTCATCTGCTGCAAACTAACTGATTTTACTCATCCTTAGTTGAATACATCTTTCATCTATCCTTGGCATGCTATTTATTAAACATATCTTGGCCTGACTATTCAGACAGATACATTTGCACTGCTAGTGTGAAATATACTATGGTAAATGATGTGTTACAAACACCAACCACAATCTAAAACATTTTGCCCTTTATACCCTTGTACTTCACAAGCTTGCAGCATCCTGGATGAAAGGCAGTTTACCATGCAGCACAATCATATTTAAATGATGAATTTTGGTGAACTTTCTATCTAACACACTTCTCCAGCTGCCTGCTTCCTTCTCCCAAGAAAGGCCACATAAGGAGGTAGAGTATCCACAGACTTCATGTGCAAATCTGTTAGTTTCTCATAGAATAACGTCGGGATGACAGACCTGACCCTAGTTTCCTTATTAGGGCCACTTTTCTAAAGTTCACTTGTACCTTTCATCCTCCAGTCCCCATGGGCTATTTCTATTTCTAGGTATGATAAAATGCTTTTCTAAAGGTTGCTCACACTTCATTCAGGCGTCCTTTTGTCCAGATTATTTAGATAGACTGACAGACAGTCAGACAGGTCAGTAATGTAGGTAATTATACATGTGCATAATTGAATTCTCTCAGAGTTGGTAGATATATATTTTCTGGGGGTGGTGGGGTGCAGTGAGGGCTTGCTCTTCTCCAGTGTTTTATTTCAGCTTCTTGGAGCTCGACATTTCGAGTGCCGACATTGGAATAGAGAGCCCATATAGATATATGTGTGTGTGTGTGTGTATGCATGTAGGTGTGTGTGTGTGTGTGTGTGTGTGTGTGTGTGTGTGTGTGTGTGTGTGTGTGTGTGTGTGTGTGTGTGTGTGTGTGTGTGTGTGTGTGTGTGTGTGTGTGTGTGTGTGTGTGCATGTGTTTATATACATACTGTATATATGTATATTATAGCTATAAACAAATATTAATACAAATCTCTCTCTCTCTCTCTCTCTCTATATATATATATATATATATATATATATATATATATATATACATATGCATGCATATGAGTCTATGACAAATGTTCAGAGTATCAAAACTTTGGACAGCTGTCATGCAACCAAATCAATTTGAATCACAAATGCACTCTAATTTGAATAACAAAGATTTGAACAAAAACAAAATCTGTTATATATGCTATCTCCAAGATCATACTACAGTGGGGAAAGGATACATTCCATCATCTCCACTGTACTGAAATCATCCACTGAAAAAATCTGGTAAGTGTGATTCACTGACTTTCAATTGGTTGTACTGGTTTTTTTTCTGTTCAGAAAATTGCTACTGCTGTGGGTTGACTGAAACCTATCTATATCTATATCTAAATCTGTTTCTATATTGATAGATACATACACATATGCATATTTATCTATTTATCTATTCATATGTATACATCAATATTGTTATAGATACTGATAGAAATACATACATGTATATATATATATATATATATATATATATATATATATATATATATATATATATATATATATATACCTATACACACACACACACACACACACACACACACACACACACACACACACACACACACACACACACACACATTATCATTTGTAATTCTTGTGGAATGCTTGTGCTTCTGTTCTTTTACATTCATGATGAAATTTCACATGAAACATACCAAAAGAAAGGACAAAGCAATGACATATGCATATTTAGTCTGTTAGAAAGCTCCAAATTCTTATTTCTTTGTTATTAAAAGCTGCAATCTTTAAAGTAGTGTATGTATCTTTCATTTGGTATGTCCCAAATATAATTGTAGTGGCTGTACTTGAAATCAGGATAGCTGATTCTTTTGTTTGACTCCGATGTTTTGTTGAAGTATAGTCACTGGAATTAAAATCATCAGAGAACTTTGGGGGTAAAATAACTCTTATCCTTATATCTGAATTGTGCAACCTTGGGCTTAGTAGCTAGAAAATCCAGGCTGTATAATTCACAGGAACTGCTCTATCATGGATGCGATAACAGCAAGAGTGAAACAGATTTCTTCTAATGAATGGATTTATCAGTGTGACCATGGCATGATGACATTCATTGCTAGTCATATGACCATAAATAAAATTAAGTATCCAGAAACATTGAACACTTGAAGATCCCACATTAACTTTTAACATGCAGGGCTAATATTTAGATAACCCTGCTGTAATCGCCTACTTTAAGATCTGTACCTTTTAGAAGGTTCTGAAGCATACATTGATATGTAAAACTTTTAACTGACACAAATGAACCTTATATTTTCTGTTTGTTTGTCATATGCTTTTCAGTTGAATTTCTTTTATTTTGTCTTGGTGTTTCTGCACAGCAATTCCATTTAAATACTGGAATTTAGATGCTTCTTTTTAGAACACTGGTACCTTGAAATGCAAGATAGGTTTTACTTTTATATCTATAATTACTTGAATTTGATCTTTTTTTTTTCTTTTTAAGAGTATGTGGATGCAATTTTATTGAAACCTTTTCTATTACTGTTACTTGCGTGTTTTAGAGAATTAGTTTTGCAAACAATGATCAAAAAGACTGTTAAATTATTTTGTCAAAATTTTTAAATAAAGATCTTTTATTGAAACTGCTGACTTTTGAACTTATTAAGTTTGCTGAACAATATTGTTTACTGCACTGTTATATAAAAAAATGGAAGTTCTCTTGCTGAATAAAAGATGATTTTCTAAAAAAAACTGTAATTAGAAAATATTAATATTTGCTGTAATTTTTTTTCATTATTACAAAGGCAAAGCTATTACATTTCATGAGTTACAGCAAATTTTCACAACTTTTCAAGAAAATTGGAGCAATCTTTTAAAAGAAAAGAGGTTTCACTTCTGCATATTTGTTCATAAACTGTGAAAATGTAATGAAACAGAAATATAAATCCACATGGATTGAAGTGATGTGTTTCATTTAGGAGGATTATGAAAACGTTTGCTGCTCTTCTGCAGTTTCAAGTTATTAGGCTCATCAAGTGTTTGTAGGTAAAGACTGATTATAAACCAAACTTTAAAACTCATTTCTGAGCTATGTTTGAAAGCTACCTGATCACTGGTGTAGCACGAAGGCCACTGCAAAGTGCAAAGCCATCTCTGATGTTATATGCCAGAATGGCATGACCACATGTTTTTGTTCTCTCATACACTGCTAACTTCAGGAATCTGTAGGCCAGCTCTCCTATACTCCCTTCTTTGGAGATTCAAATACATGGTTGCACACTGGCATTCATCAGGAAGTTGTAGCCATTGCAGGAGAGCCTACACTTAAGGGCAGGCCCAATTCCCTGTGCATTTGTTCAGTGTTCTTTATGCCCTCATAGGTTATAGGTGTGTACTATGCTAATGGCCCTGGAGTCTTTACAAGCACAGCCCCCAAAAAATTGCCCAAGCACCGTGCCACCTGATGTTAGTTCGCAGTGCCCATATCCAGTAGTGCAACTGCTATGATCCCTGGACTGAACTGTCACCCATCCACTCTTCAAGATTTCTCTTGAAGAGGGCCATTGAGGTGCTCTGCTTGACATGGATGGGATGCTTATTCCAGAGTATGGGCAGTTTTTGGTAGATGAACCTGTCCCTCCAGCATGTTCTGTTAATTGTGGTAATGAGGTTGTGATCTCTGGAGCATGTGGTGTGGGGGGATTAGGATTTCTTTTGGTGTAGCATTTCAAGTAGGGCTGGGTCGGACATGGCTTTGTAAGTCAAGCAGAAATCACCTCTAAGTAGACGATAAGAGACTGAGAACAGCTGAAGTCCTAGGATTCTTTTTGTGAGGTACTTTTGTGGCCTCTCTAGCTGTTGCAGGTGTCTGGTCAGGTACATGCCAAATGGGGCATTATATTTGATACCTGGTCTAATGAGGGATGAGTAGGGAGGGATGATGACCTCTTTCTTCCTGGATGCAAAACCTCTGGTTATAAGATGTGTCATGCAGAAGGACTTTCTGACCACAGTGGCAATGTGGTGGTCGAAGGTGAGGTGGCTGTCGACCTGGGTGCCCAGATCTCTTATGGCCCCTTCAGTGTTCAGTGGGCTCCCATCAATGTGGTAATTCATGGGAACTGAGTTTTTTCCAAAGGGGATGATAACACATTTTTTGGTGTTAAGCTTCAGGCCATGGTTCCGACAACAGTCAGAGATCCTTTTGTAGGATGTCTGCATCACTTGGGGAGTTGATAATGACTCCTAGCTTGCAGTCATCAGCAGACTTGGTCAGCCAGAGTCCTTCTGTGCTGGCCTGCACTTCTGAGAAATAGATGTCAAACAGGAGAAGGCCCAGAACTGAGTCCTGTGGGACTCCACTTGTGACTGATCAACAGTCTGACTTGGAATCTGCAACTTTCACTCTGTGGGTCCTGTCTGTGAGCCAATTTGCAACTCACCTAGTGATGTAAGGATTGATGCCTAGTTTGGTGAGTTTATCAATGATACCTGTGTGGGGAATGGTATCAAAGGCCTTGGCCAGGTTGAGGTAGGCTGTATGCACCACCTTACCCTCATCCACGGCTTTGTTGACTGCCTCAAAGAAGTAACTATGTTGGAGTCAAGAGATTGCCTATGTGTTTGTTAAGCAGGTCCATGATGATGCGCTCCATAGCATTGCATACCAGGCTTGTCAGTTTAATGGGGCAATAGTTCGCAGGATCTGTAGCTGCTCCCCCTTTATGGAGCAGGATGACTGTAGCAGTACGCCATTCATTAGACACACAGCCTGAGGTAAGGCTGTGATTGAACAGGGCACACAGATGTGGTGCCAGTTCATTTTGTAGCTCATGTAGGATGCAGCCAGGGATATTATGAGGTCCCATGGACACTGTACTCTTGGATTTGGACAATGCAGATTTTTACCTGTGCTGCAGAAATGGTGGGTACCAGGCTTTCATCTGGTATTGTGACAGGACCCTTTGGGTGGGGAGAGAGGGGTAAAGTTGTCACTGAATCTGTCTGTATGTTGGCTATATCTGTTGGCTCAGTATAGGAGGTGCCATTGTGCAATAACTCAGAGCAAATCGGGGTATTGCCTTTGAGGATTTTGATATAGCTATAGAAGGCTTTGTGGTTGTTTTTGGTGTCAGCTGCAATTCTGACTTCATAGCTGGCTTTAGAGGATTTGATAAGGGATCTTAGCTTTTTGTTGAGACTGATAAGGGAGGTTTTCCAGTCTTATAACTTCATTTTTTTCTGCAACAGTTTCTTACTTCTGTTGTAGATTTTATTGATGGCTGGGAACCATCAGATTGTCTTCCTTTTTTTGGAGGAGAGCGTCTTAGTTCTATTTGGAATGACAAGGCCCATGCATTTGTGTACATGCTCGTACAGTGCATTGTTGTGTGATTCGGCAGTCATGCAGCTATTTTTCATTGGCATGGGTGCCGAGAAGTTAGCCACCTCTGCTTTTAGGAGCCCAAAGTCGGCTTTAGAGAAGTTTTTTAGGTTGGTCACCTTAGTGGGGGTGGGGGTGTAGGTGAGATAGAGATTTCCATGGTGATGAGTTTGTGGTCAGATTTAACCAGGGAGGAACTGACTATAGTTGTGGAGCAATGGTCTCCCATGTTGGTGATAACCAGGTTGAGGATGTTGCTTCCTCTAGTGGGGATCAGAATGAGCTGGTCCAGGGCATTGGAATTGATAAATTCCAGAAAGAGTTGGGCCTGTACATTGGTACTTGAATAGTTTTCCCAGTTGATGGAAGAGTAGTTGAAGTCCCCCAGTATGAGAGTATTGGGTAGGACCTTGCTAGATTCCAGGGTGCTTAGGAAGTTGGATGTGAGTCTAGGGGCATGTTTGGGGTACTGTAGCAGGCTATGACTTGTATTGCCATCTTACCCAGTGTTAGTTGTACCTGGAGTATCTCAGATGCATTATGCTGGGCTACCAGTCTAGAGGTGTGCATATCCTTTAAGAATATGAAGACACCACCACCACCTTTGGAGCTTCTGGCCACATTCTTCGGTGAAAGATATGGAATGAGTTGCAGCCTGGGAGCATGGGGGTGCTTTCTGCCTCTTTAAACCAGGTCTCCTTTGCAGCACAGATGTTGACATTCTCCATTTTGAGGAGAGCTTCGAGCGAGTGCATGTTGAGATTTAGACTTCTAGCATTGAGCAGCATGACCCTCAGACTGCATTTGTTTGTAGCTATTACGGTGGAATTTTGGTCTTTGAAACACTGCCTAAAAAGGCACTATAAGGGTGGCAAGACCCTTAGCCAGTACATGGAATCCAAGGAGTGACAGATGCAGGCAGTCTCTGGCAAAGCATCAAGGTCTGTCAATCATGTTGTCCCAGGCAGACAGATACTGGATCCCTTTAGAATGACACCAGAAACTTAGCCAATTGTTGAAGTCAATAATTTTCTGCTCATACTGTGGTATCATTCTGGGTGATGGTAGAATACTGCTCAGGGCTAGGGTCATACCTGCCTGGGCCACATAATCCGAGAGTTCCATCACATCTATTTTCATGTAGTCCAGGGAGGTACATCAGGTCAGTCACACTCGCATTGACAATGACTGAGTCATACTTGTACTTGTTGTGGAGTGACCTGAGTGCATGTGTTATGTGGCGGATCCTGGCACCTGATAGACAACTCACTGTCACCTTCTCCTTGTTCAGCCTAGTGAGTGGGACATCAGTGTGCCTCACAATTGAGTCTTCTATGATTAGTACATTGGGCAAAGTGTTTTGCCTTAATGGCTTGGGTTGAGGGGCACACTGTGGTGGTGAGCTATGTGTTCTAGGGTTGGTGTTGTGTTTTGGTGGTCGAGTGAATTTCTGTCCTTGAGGTCTCTGTTGTTTGGGTAAATTTTTATGGAGAGCCTCTGCGAAGGTGGGTGGATGGTTTGTATTTCTATGTGTGGGTTGTGATGGTTGTTGTTTTGGAGGACTGTGTGTTCTATGTAGTGAGTTACAGGTGCTGACCTTCTCCTCTTGACCAGCTAATCTGGTCTTGATTGGAGTGTGCACTGCTTCCATTTTGGTGATGTAAGTGCATCTCTCATAGGTATGAGTATTGGAAGGTAAGAGGAGAGGGTTGTCTCTGTACATTAGACAGTTGCCACACTGTCTCAGAATGCCCAAGTGCACCAGGTTAGCAGGAGAAAGCAAATGAAATTGCCTTACAATCATACCAGGAGGGGTGGTCATAATTAATAAGTACTGGTGCTGTTACTGTGTAGGAACAGCTAGTGCTGATGGTACCTAAGTGTGCTACAATAAATGCTACAATAGCCTGTTAAAGTGCTAGCCAAATATGCTAATTGAAGTGCAAGAAGTAAAAGAACAAGCTCATTCTAAGAGGAAAATTGAAGAGCAAACTTTCTAGCACTGGTAATAGTTTACCTCAGCTGAGCACCACTGCACGGTGCGCAAACACGGGCTTTTAATCCAGAAAGTGAAAGGGATGGAAAAAATGCTCAAATGGCCAATAAACTACAATTCCTGGACTAGAAACCACTCCTCTTGTGGTAGATAAGGCTACCTAGTGCTTACCACTCCCACTGATAAGCTAGATGGCTTCCCTCCAATACAGAAAGGTCTGCAGGGCTCAGAAACTTACAAAACAGTCCTGGATACAACAAATCTGTATATCTGGACTAGATTAGTTACAGGAAAGGGGGGAAACAAGCTTAGAACTTTTTTTTTTCAGAAAAGCAGTTAGAACAGTAGCAAAAACACTTTAAATGCAGTAAAAGCTAGCACACTTGAGTGTGTAGCAATATTAAGGCAATTAACAGTTTAAATAAATGCAGATAAATTAAAAAACAACAAAAAACAACTACATAGAGCAGTAAATTATGAAAAAACTAAAAATTGAGACATTTAGAGTATTTTCTTTTCTCCTTCTTGTTGCTCTTGTAGTCTGCAGGATGCCAAAACAGGATCTGCGGTACTTAAACAAGTTCAAACCCATGTAAACATGGGCTTTTAAACCAGAAAGTTGAAAGAGACAGAAAAACTACCTGAACAGCCAATAAACTACAATTTCTGGACCAGAAACTACTCCTCTTGTGGTAGATAGGCTACCTAGTGCTTACCACTCCCACTCATAAGCTAGAATGTTTTCCTCCAACACAGAAAGGTCTGGGGGGCTCAGAAACTTGCAAAACAGTCCTGGATACAGCAAATCTTTATCTGTCCACCTACAAATGGGGATTAGGGAAGCTGAGTGAGGATCCAGCATACTATGATTCAGTGTGGAGGTTTGTAAGTCCTACCTCCCAGCATATTAATTTATAACTTAATGAGCAAGGAGTTGATTTTTGTGGGGACATACTCGCTCTAAGCCCTTGGTAAGCTACACTGCCTCAGTTTACTCACTTGCCAACTTGTTGATCCCTTCCACTGCAGCTCAACAACAGATCTGCTCTCATCAGCAGGCATCATCCCTCCTAGGATAGATACCCACCCTCCTTACCAGCTCTGTCAAATGCCCAGGCTGCTAATCAAAACCTGGTCTCCTGTGCTATAGTCAGGGTTTTATCCCTGTATCCCACTGGAGCTGGCAATGATAAGACCTAAAGTAAAAGATTTGCGCAGTTCTCAGAGACATAGTTAAAATATACTTTATTGGTAAGTCACAAAGACAATCATAGGTTTTAAGCTGGGAAATTACAACAGACTATAGACATTAGAGCTGTTTGTCTTGTCATAAAGAAGAGAATGAGAATATTTATTTTCAATATGAATATCACTTTAATGTTCTAGAATTATCCAAAACAAATATGAAGGAACATCTAAAAGGATTTGCTTGGTATTTGGTTTGGGAACATTTCAAGACTCAATGGAGAATATCTTGGTTTGTGCACTGAATATTCACAATATAGTGTAATCTCCTAAATGGGTGCCAAGAAATCTATAGCTGATGCCTTTAAACTCAATGTAGGCAGTCTTTATGGAGACAGGAAATACATAATATGATAGAAGATTAATATTTTCATATCTGCTGTTGCATTCTCCAGTCACATAAAGTTATACGTATAAGTCAGGCAATAGAAGACCATTGTATACATATACAAATACCAGAACCACTGGGATCAGCAATCATTCAATAACATATATAACACTGTACAGATGACAGTCCAGTGTTACAACAATCCTTTTTGTGAATATAATGTAGATTGACCCAACATATTAAAACAAGTGCAGAAATATTGAAATAAAGGGTTATAAATCATTCCCTTCATTGCAGCTATGAAAGACTGTCCATTAACTTTTAATGGTTGCATTCTGAGGCATTTTCAGTATCCCAGTTATACCTTCATAGTTCAGTCAAATGGTTTCCAGAACCATAAGTGATACCAAAGAAGTGTAAATGCCAAACTGTTTAGCAAAGAAAAAAAAAATCTTTAAAGTGGTCACATTCATTAGATTGTAGGTCATAAACTGGATTTTTATATTAATTAATGTGTTTGTGTGTATAGATAGATAGATAGATACATAGATAGATAGATAGATAGATAGATAGATAGATAGATAGATAGATAGATAGATAGATAGATAGATAGATAAAAATATATTTGGGTGTCATTCAATTTGTTGAATTGCCAGTCTGTTAATGGAATAAATTGTGGTAACGTGGTCAACTGTTCTTCAAACTAAGATTTTGGATGAACAAAACAAAATGTTCATAGGTAAGATTAGTGTGGATTTGGAAAACTAATGCCATAACTTTTGGATATTCTGAAGATTTCAGTATTGGGGGTATCAGTGTTTGAGTGTATGTAGGTTAGGTAAAGCGTTTGAGTAAGAGTTAAGTAAGGCACGTTTTCCTTATGTGCTAGAAGACCAGAAAGCTGCAGGTTCCATTTCCACTCCCATGTTCTTCTGTGTCAGTGTGTGTGTGTGTGTGTGTGTGTGTGTGTGTGTGTGTGTGTGTGTGTGTGTGTGTGTGTGTGTGTGTGTGCCAATGGTGCCTGAAGGAAGTTCCAGGCATCAGAAAAGAGCATCCCAATGGATATATCAACTTCATGTGGCACTGAGTAGAACATGAGTTTGGATCTTCGATTTTCTACTCTGGTCATCTAGTATTTCAATTGTTGATATTCCAGGATTTTCCTTTGTCCTACCTCCCAGATGGGCAAATATATTTATTTTTATTACTTATCCTTTGTTGACCAGGTTAATCCTACTTGGACAGTGACCTCTTTTCAAGGGAGACCAAAGGTGCTTCTTCTACTACCAAGGTAAATTTGGTGAGGCATCTGTGGATCTTTTTATATTCACCTGCCACCACTAATTCAAGCAAATGTGACCACAGTTTAACATCTCATCCAGTGGCTGATGCACTCAGGAGTGCATCATCCCTCCAATACTGCACTGAATTGCATTTTCAGTAATCCAATCACCTGGGAGTAGAAATAGAAATATAACCCGCAGTCTTCTGGTGTTCCAGCATGAAAGGTGAGTGTGCTAGCCATTGCATCACTGACAGATGGTCATACAAAAAGTAAATATGGGGAATGAGTAGACATCCAATAGCCAAATGACTGATTTGGGGACATCTAGTAATCTGACAGCAGTCTCTCTGATGCCCAAAATAGATACTGTGGTGACATTTGATTACTGTCAAAAAAGCAAACAAATAAATAAATAAATAAGTAATTAGAACTATATTTTACTATGCAACAATAAGCAACTCACCTTTTAGCAGTTCTTTCTTACCATACCATATTTGAAACAGTAGCCTCTAAAAAGAGGACAGAACCACCAACTCCTTCTCCTCCTTCCATTAGAATGGTGGACAGTGATAAGCCTTCAGTCACAATTTTGGCCTAGAGGCAGTAAGATTTTTCCTAGGTGAATATCCAGTTACAGAATATATTATTGAGTTACTGGAGTTTTGTCTACAAAATAACTTTTTTGAATTTTGTGGCAAACGTTATAGATAGAAAGAGGGAACTTCCATGGGGGCAGCCTTTGCCCCAACCATGGGTCTTTTCAAAACAGAATATATATATCACATTTTTTTCAAAAACATGTATTAAAATACTTCAGATACATTGATTATTTAATTTTCTTATGTGAGGGAGATGTAAATGATGTAACAAACTTTATTTGGGAAATACAGAACAATAGATTTGGTTTGCAATTTGATGACCTTAAGGTGGGTAAAATCATACCTTTTTTAGATGTGGTATTGGACAGTAGTGGAGAATGCTCTGCACTACAGTCCACAGAAAATTTCAAGATGGGATATTTTACTTCATGGCCCATAGCTGTCATCCACCCCATACAATTGAGGCTGTACCTTTGGGTGAATTTACTAGACTCTATAGGCTCTGTAATAATAAGCTGGAGTTTGATAGGGAAATGGGTAGGACTATAGAAATGTTTAGAAATAGGGGGTTTAATGATCAGTTAAGAGAAAGCTGGAAGAAATTTAATAAGAAAAATAATAATGCAGTAATAAGCAACCGATATAGAGATATGAGTAGAGATAAAAGGGAAATTATGTATTTCGCTAATACCTATAGTAGTTTTAGCCCGGTGCTTACAAGACTATTAAAATTTTACTGGGGTTATATTGCAAATTTAAAGAGGTTAGTGAAAATATTAGAGGAATACTGACTACCTCATATAGGAGAGGTAGAAATTTGAAAGATTTTTTAGTGAAAACTAAATGCACTTTTCCTGAGGTGAAAATGAGTAAAGGTTTTATAGAATATGGAACAAGTAGCTGTGGGAGAGGTGTAAGGCCTGTAAACATCTTATGCAAAGTTTTAAAAAATGAATGGCCAAAGTTTCCAAGCTAAAGGTTGTTTTAGTTGTAACACAGAGGGCATTATTTATGCCTTGACATGCCCTTGTTATAAGTTTTACATAGGACAAAGCAAAAGGGCTTTTAAGGTTAGACTGTTAGAACATTTGAGAAACATACAAAGTAATAATAAAAAAGAAAGTTCTGTAGCAATGCATTTTAACCAGGTACACGGAGGAAATAGTGAGGGATTGAGAGGGTCTATGTTAGAAAAAAATAATGTTTATATACATGGAGATGAATTTTTAAAAAATGAATTACTGTCTAAAGAATCTGCATATATTCTGAAATATAACACAAAAATTCCGAATGGGTTAAATGCAGAAATGAACTGGAGGTTTTTTATTTAATGATGTTAATTAATTGGTTAATTGTTTTATTATTTATTGATGTGGATATATAGGCAGGTAAAGTTTTGTAATGTTTTACTCCTTGAAGGCTGATTTTGCCAAGACGTCAGAGTAATAAAACTGTGTGGATTCTTTGCCTTGTGGTCTTTTCATTTGGTTTTGTGTTGCGTGATTTTGTGGTTCTACAGTGATAAGCCTTCAGCCTGATCTGACTAGACATCTCATTTTATCTGGATATTGATTCTGAAGATGAATGCTCTCACATTCTTTTGGCTTTCAACAGAGGTGCAGCTATTTGAAAGAACCTACATTTAAAGAAGGGTAATTTCAAGTGGTTTATAACAGAGTAATGAGGGGGTGATTAAGACTGATATGTGAAATCAGTAGTTATTCCTGCAGTCAAACCACTTTTTCTGCATGTGTCCATTGTCAGGTCTCTAGGCTGACTGATCCGCTCCTGCTCTGAAGAGGCTTAATTATTCTGCAGAGTAGAAGAGAAATTAAATTCCTTTGAAAGAACGTATCAGCTGACCTTGACATGGTTGATTCAGCTACTCAAAAATGTGGTATAAGAAAGTAACATATTTTCACACAATGCTTAATGACACAAAAAGCAGAATCCTGGGTAAGTATGGTATAACAGTATTAATGTCTAGAATCCCATCTGTTAAGGCTATTCATTGATAGATCCACATGGTCTAGAACAGGAGAGAGATTTAAAACAATCATATGACATAGCTCTAGGCATTTATAATTTTTTTTTCCCCTGAGGGGGAAAAACGTCTAAAACAAAAGCAAGCAACTGATAAAATAGGCACCTAAATTACTAATTGTGGGATAAACACCATGGATGATAATATCAGATTGTCTTCTTCAGTCACAGTCATTAAAAAGTAAAGCATATTGTTGGCTGTTGGTGAAGCACCCTCCAAGAGGAAAAGACGCTGAGAGAAGAAGGGAGCCACTTTTGAGATTTTAAGTATTTTTTCTCTGTTTATTTGCTAAGTTTTTCTGCATAGCTGCCTAGCTTGAGCATTTTCTGGCTTGTTAAACTTGATTTCTATATTAGTAGCTGTATTTAGAGCACAACCAAAAGCTGTTTGCTGAATTTCCTGTTTGCACTTAATTTTAAATCGTTTTTTTCTTAAAACTTGCATATTTTCTGTCCTTGACCTAGCACTCTTGTGTGGGGTCATTTACTGCACTGTTATAACTTGATATTACTTTTGAACCTCTGCTATCTCTGTAAAAAACAAAACAAAAAAAAATCTTGCTTTTTTCCCACTTTTCTGAGAGTTAAAAAAGTTCAGTTACAGGCTTGCTGTTCCTGAACTGTTTGAAAGTTTCTGTGAGGCCATTTTTGCTTGGGCTGAAGGAGGGTCTCTTTGTTGATCAGTGGTAGTGACTAACATTGAGCAGCTTCCCTGCCCCCCGGAGAGGTGGTTACTGACTTGAAACTGTAGTTTTATTGGCCACTAGGGTCATTTCCATAACTCCTTCATCTTCCTCTCTTAAAACCTAGTTGCCTCGTGGTTTTGGCATCTTTTCAGGCTTGTTGGCTGTTGGTGAAGCACCCTCCAAGAGGAACAAACGCTGAGAGATGAAGGGAGCCACTTTTGGGATTTTAAGTATTTTTCTCTGTTTATTTGCTAAGTGTTTCTGCATAGCTGCCTAGCTTGAGCATTTTCTGGCTTGTTAAACTTGATTTCTATATTAGTAACTGTATTTAGAGCACAACCAAAAGCTGTTTGCTGAATTTCCTGTTTGCACTTAATTTTAAATCGTTTTTTTCTTAAAACTTGCATATTTTCTGTCCTTGACCTAGCACTCTTGTGTGGGGTCATTTACTGCACTGTTATAACTTGATATTACTTTTGAACCTCTGCTATCTCTGTAAAAAAAAAAAAAAAAAATCTTGCTTTTTCCCCACTTTTCTGAGAGTTAAAAAAGTTCAGTTACAGGCTTGCTGTTCCTGAACTGTTTGAAAGTTTCTGTGAGGCCATTTTTGCTTGGGCTGAAGGAGGGTCTCTTTGTTGATCAGTGGCAGTGACTAACATTGAGCAGCTTCCCTGCCCCCCGGAGAGGTGGTTCCTGACTTGAAACTGTAGTTTTATTGGCCACTAGGGGTCATTTCCATAACTCCTTCATCTTCCTCTCTTAAAACCTAGTTGCCTCGTGGTTTGGCGTCTTTTCAGGCTTGTTGGCTGTTGGTGAAGCACCCTCCAAGAGGAACAAACGCTGTGAGAAGAAGGGAGCCACTTTTGAGATTTTAAGTATTTTTTCTCTGTTTATTTGCTAAGTTTTTCTGCATAGCTGCCTAGCTTGAGCATTTTCTGGCTTGTTAAACTTGATTTCTATATTAGTAGCTATATTTAGAGCACAACCAAAAGCTGTTTGCTGAATTTCCTGTTTGCACTTAATTTTAAATCGTTTGTTTCTTAAAACTTGCATATTTTCTGTCCTTGACCTAGCACTCTTGTGTGGGGTCATTTACTGCACTGTTATAACTTGATATTACTTTTGAACCTCTGCTATCTCTGTAAAAAAAAAGAAAAATCTTGCTTTTTCCCCACTTTTCTGAGAGTTAAAAAAGTTCAGTTACAGGCTTGCTGTTCCTGAACTGTTTGAAAGTTTCTGTGAGGCCATTTTTGCTTGGGCTGAAGGAGGGTCTCTTTGTTGATCAGTGGCAGTGACTAACATTGAGCAGCTCCCCTGCCCCGGAGAGGTGGTTACTGACTTGAAACTGTAGTTTTATTGGCCACTAGGGGTCATTTCCATAACTCCTTCATCTTCCTCTCTTAAAACCTAGTTGCCTCGTGGTTTGGCATCTTTACAGGCTTGTTGGCTGTTGGTGAAGCACCCTCCAAGAGGAAAAAACGCTGAGAGAAGAAGGAGCCACTTTTGAGATTTTAAGTATTTTTTCTCTGTTTATTTGCTAAGTTTTTCTGCATAGCTGCCTAGCTTGAGCATTTTCTGGCTTGTTAAACTTGATTTCTATATTAGTAGCTGTATTTAGAGCACAACCAAAAGCTGTTTGCTGAATTTCCTGTTTGCACTTAATTTTAAATCTTTTTTTCTTAAAACTTGCATATTTTCTGTCCTTGACCTAGCACTCTTGTGTGGGGTCATTTACTGCACTATTATAATTTGATATTACTTTTGAATCTCTGTTATCTCTATAAAACACAAAACAAAAAAATCTTGCTTTTTCCCACTTTTCTGAGAGTTAAAAAAGTTCAGTTACAGGCTTGCTGTTCCTGAACTGTTTGAAAGTTTCTGTGAGGCCATTTTTGCTTGGGCTGAAGGAGGGTCTCTTTGTTGATCAGTGGCAGTGACTAACATTGAGCAGCTTCCCTGCCCCCGGAGAGGTGGTTACTGACTTGAAACTGTAGTTTTATTGGCCACTAGGGGTCATTTCCATAACTCCTTCATCTTCCTCTCTTAAAACCTAGTTGCCTCGTGGTTTTGGCGTCTTTTCAGGCTTGTTGGCTGTTGGTGAAGCACCCTCCAAGAGGAAAAACGCTGAGAGAAGAAGGGAGCCACTTTTGAGATTTTAAGTATTTTTTCTCTGTTTATTTGCTAAGTTTTTCTGCATAGCTGCCTAGCTTGAGCATTTTCTGGCTTGTTAAACTTGATTTCTATATTAGTAGCTGTATTTAGAGCACAACCAAAAGCTGTTTGCTGAATTTCCTGTTTGCACTTAATTTTAAATCGTTTTTTCTTAAAACTTGCATATTTTCTGTCCTTGACCTAGCACTCTTGTGTGGGGTCATTTACTGCACTGTTATAACTTGATATTACTTTTGAACCTCTGCTATCTCTGTAAAAAAAAAAAAAAAAATCTTGCTTTTTCCCACTTTTCTGAGAGTTAAAAGTTCAGTTACAGGCTTGCTGTTCCTGAACTGTTTGAAAGTTTCTGTGAGGCCATTTTTTCTTGGGCTGAAGGAGGGTCTCTTTGTTGATCAGTGGCAGTGACTAACATTGAGCAGCTTCCCTGCCCCCCGGAGAGGTGGTTACTGACTTGAAACTGTAGTTTTATTGGCCACTAGGGGTCATTTCCATAACTCCTTCATCTTCCTCTCTTAAAACCTAGTTGCCTCGTGGTTTTGGCGTCTTTTCAGGCTTGTTGGCTGTTGGTGAAGCACCCTCCAAGAGGAAAAAACGCTGAGAGAAGAAGGGAGCCACTTTTGAGATTTTAAGTATTTTTTCTCTGTTTATTTGCTAAGTTTTTCTGCATAGCTGCCTAGCTTGAGCATTTTCTGGCTTGTTAAACTTGATTTCTATATTAGTAGCTGTATTTAGAGCACAACCAAAAGCTGTTTGCTGAATTTCCTGTTTGCACTTAATTTTAAATCGTTTTTTTCTTAAAACTTGCATATTTTCTGTCCTTGACCTAGCACTCTTGTGTGGGGTCATTTACTGCACTGTTATAACTTGATATTACTTTTGAACCTCTGCTATCTCTGTAAAAAAAAAAAAAAAAAATCTTGCTTTTTCCCCACTTTTCTGAGAGTTAAAAAGTTCAGTTACAGGCTTGCTGTTCCTGAACTGTTTGAAAGTTTCTGTGAGGCCATTTTGCTTGGGCTGAAGGAGGGTCTCTTTGTTGATCAGTGGCAGTGACTAACATTGAGCAGCTTCCCTGGGCCCGGAGAGGTGGTTACTGACTTGAAACTGTAGTTTTATTGGCCACTAGGGGTCATTTCCATAACTCCTTCATCTTCCTCTCTTAAAACCTAGTTGCCTCGTGGTTTGGCGTCTTTTCAGGCTTGTTGGCTGTTGGTGAAGCACCCTCCAAGAGGAAAAAATGCTGAGAGAAGAAGGAGCCACTTTTGAGATTTTAAGTATTTTTCTCTGTTTATTTGCTAAGTTTTTCTGCATAGCTGCCTAGCTTGAGCATTTTCTGGCTTGTTAAACTTGATTTCTATATTAGTAGCTGTATTTAGAGCACAACCAAAAGCTGTTTGCTGAATTTCCTGTTTGCACTTAATTTTAAATCGTTTTTCTTAAAACTTGCATATTTTCTGTCCTTGACCTAGCACTCTTGTGTGGGGTCATTTACTGCACTGTTATAACTTGATATTACTTTTGAACCTCTGCTATCTCTGTAAAACAAAAAAAAAAAACAATCTTGCTTTTCCCACTTTTCTGAGAGTTAAAAAGTTCAGTTACAGGCTTGCTGTTCCTGAACTGTTTGAAAGTTTCTGTGAGGCCATTTTTGCTTGGGCTGAAGGAGGTCTCTTTGTTGATCAGTGGCAGTGACTAACATTGAGCAGCTTCCTGCCCCGGAGAGGTGGTTACTGACTTGAAACTGTAGTTTTGTTGTCCCTTTTGGGCCTATTCCTGCTCTTTTCCATCCCCTGCTATCAAGCACGCTTAACGTGCTTTAGCGATTTGTGAGTTGCCACTGTTGCACACTAGGGCAGCGCCCGGTTAAGCAGGTTTAAACTATTCAGACCACCTAAAGTCCACTCTTCAAATTTTCCTTAAACTACCTTCCTCGAACTATACTACTGATCTAATCTGCGTATCCTATAACTAAAGATCATCTCCACTTGACTCCAAGTAGACTATTCTCTATCTGTTAAACCTAGCACTTGCTCCTACAGTACTTATTACCTTGATGCGGCACTCTTGTCATAGATAGTACCCCAAAAAGGCAAACCCCATTTCTAGGTCACCCACATCCCCCAGATTCTTTTTTAAAGTTTATTTGTCTATTCCTGCTAGCATGTCGGGGCATCAGATGACACTGTCCTCTCCTGCTCAGCTGGTCAACCTGAATATTGAGGCAATGTTACAATTGCCTCATGTACCTGAACAACCCTCTCCTCCTCCCACAAAATGCAAATACATGCGAGAGATGCAACTATACGGCCAAACTGGAGGCTGAGCTCTCTCAACATAGGACTGGCAAGACCAGTCAGGAGGAGAAGGTTACCACACACACTATAGACCCAGTCTCACATAGTACCATCACAACCTCAAATCATACACATAAACACACAAAGACATACTCGGAGGCTCTGATCAAAAATCTACCAAAACAGCAGAGGCCACCAAAGCAGACACCCAAACAACCACCACCTCAGAACACAACACCTGCAACACATAGACCTCACAGTCAGGTGTCAAACAGTCACAGCCCTTAAGGCCAAACACAATGCCAGACACACTGGTCATTGGTGACTCCATAGTCAGACACACTGGCGTCCCGCTCACCAGACTGAGTAAGGAGAAGGTCACAGTAAGCTGCCTGTCGGGCGCTAGAATCCGCCAAATAACGCACTCAGGTCTCTCAACAGCAGGTACAAATATGACTCAGTCATTGTCCACGCTGGTGTAAATGACCTGAGGCATTACCTCCTTGGGCTACATGAAAAGAGAGATTGAGGAGCTCTCTGATTATGTGGCCCAGGCAGGTATGACCCTGACCTTGAGCAGTATCCTACCTTCACCAAGAATGATGCCACAATACAGAGATAAGATGATCAGCTTTAACAATTGGCTTAAACACTGGTGTCATTCAAAGGGGATCCAGTGTCTGTCTGCCTGGGATGACATGCTGGACAAGCCACGCTAAGCCAAGGGATGGCTTGCACCTGTCACCCTGGGATTCCGGATATTGGCAAGGCTCTTGCCACCCCCATAGTGCCTTTTTAGGCAAGGCTCAAATTCTAAACCTACCACCCTAGAACACAAAAAGGAAAAAAAACTAAGGGTAATGCTGCTCAATGCCAGAAGTCTAAATCTCAAAATGCACGCACTCGAGGCCCTTCTCAGTATGGAGAACATCGATGTCTGTGCTGTGACAGAAACCTGGTTCAAGGCTCCTGAGAGCACCCCAGCACTATCAGGTTTTACCTCATATCATGCGTTCCGGCCCCAAAATCCGGACAATACCAAGAAAGGAGGGGGGGTATCCATATTCATCAAGGACACCCACACCTCAAGACTGGTGGCAACGCACGATGCATCGGAGACCATCCAGGTGCAATTAACCATAGGCAAGACTGCTCTGCAAATTGTAGCATGTTACAGGCCACCCTCACAAACTCAGGAACCTCACATGGCCTTCCTGAAAACACTAGAGGGATAAATGTATCACCAAACACCATCATACTAGGTGACTTCAATTACCCTAATATAGACTGGGGACACTACTCAAGCCCAAACACCCTAGCCCAAAAGTTCCTGGAATTCATAAACTCAAATGCCATGGAACAACTAGTCACCATCCCCACAAGAGGAGATAACATACTTGATCTCATCATCACGAACATGGGAGCACAATGTTCAACACCGGAAGTATACCCCTCACTGGTGAGATCAGATCACAAACTAATCTCGCTGGAGGTCCTCATCCCACCCCCACCTGAAATAAAAAAGACCACAGTAAAGAACTTTTCGAAAGCAGACTTCACACTTCTAAAGACTAGTGTGGTCTCCTTTAAGGCCCCGTAGCCGGCGGAAAACAGTACTCGAGCCGCTGAATCACTTACAAATGCCTTCTACCAGCACCTGCAGGACTTCATGGATAAGGCAATCCCAAGAAAAACAAAGACTCTTTGTACCAAAGGCAAGCGTCCAGTCTGGTGGACCCCAGCCATAAACAAACTCTACAACAAAAGGAGGAAGCTACTACAAGATAGAGAAAAATCCTTAAAAGGTAAGACACCCTTGATCACTACAAGTAAAAAACTAAGAGCTCTCATAAAATCATCCAAAGCAAATTTTGAGAGAAAAATAGCTAAAGACTCAAAAGACAATCATAAGGCCTTCTTTAGCTATGTTAGAAACCTGGGAGGAAACTCCCAGATATGCTCAGAACTAGTTCAAAATGATGTGAAGATTACTGATCCTACAGACATTGCCAACATACTGGCTGACAGGTTCAGTGCAAACTTCTCCCAAAAGGTGAGATATCTATACCAAGCGATTGCAGCCCCCAAACATTTCCAGCATGAAGTGAGAACTGCTCTCTCCAAAGCAAAAACACAGCATCCATGGGACCCGATGGTGTCCCGGCTGTGTGCTCCATGAACTCAATGATGAATTAAACCCACAGCTAGGACAGCTGTTTAATCAAACTCTTACCTCTGGATACATACCCAGCGCGTGGCGCACTGCAACTGTGGTCCCACTTCACAAAGGCGGTGCCTCCACCGACCCTGGAAATTACCGCCCATTAGCTTGACAAGCCTTATCTGCAAAAGCCATGGAGAGGATCATAATGGACCTCATAAATAAAGACATAGGAATTTGCAGACTTTGGATCCAACCCAGTTTGGCTTTGTCAAGGCAGATCATGCCTTTTAAACTTGGTTGACTTTTGAAACAGTCACCAAAGCCATTGATGAGGGAAAGGCAGTCCATACAGCCTACCTCGATCTGGCAAGGCCTTGATACAATACCCCACTCGGGTATCATTGAAAAACTCATCAGCTTAAATGTTAACCCATACATCACAAGATGGATTGCAAACTGGCTGAGTGACAGAACCCACAGGGTCAGAGTTGCTGGCGCCATGTCAGACTCAAAGCCTGTCACAAGTGGTGTCCCACAGGGCTCAGTCATGGGCCCACTCTTGTTTAGCATCTACTTTTCAAGTACAAGCAAACACAGGAGGTTATGGCTGACAAAGTTTGCAGATGACTGCAAACTGGCGCCATAGTAGAAAACACATCTGACACAGATATCCTTCAGAAGGGTCTCACAGAAGCGGATAACTGGTGCCAGAGCCATGGCCTAAGTTAAATGCCAACAAATGCATAGTCATACCCTTTGGATAAAACAAGGTTAACCCTAGCTACCAAATAGGTGGCAATCCACTGAGCACAGAAGAAGTTATCAAGGACCTGGGGACCCAGGTTGATAGTGATCTATCATTCGACACCCATGTAGCTAAAGTAGTTAGAAGACCTTCTACATTGCCCCCTTATCATGAAGGGATTCTCATCTAGATCAAGGGAGGTCATAGTCTCCCTTTACTCATCACTCATCAGACCAATGATTGAGTACAATGCCCATTCGGAATGTATCTGACCCGACACTTGCAGCAGCTGGAGAGGCCACAAAAGTTCCTCACCAAAAGGATAAAGGGTCTCAAAAATCTGTCCTATGCTGCCCGACTGAAAGAACTCCAGCTCTATTCAGTCGCTTACCGCTTGCTCAGAGGTGACCTTTGCCTAACATACAAGGCCATGTCAAACCCAGATTTGATGAATATGCTTCACCTCAAAAATCTAGATCCATCAGAGCCACAAGGGCGGGAGACTTAAACCTCGACATGGCTATTAATAGGACGTGCTGGAGGGATAGATTTATCACCCAAAGACTCCCTATGCTGTGGAACAAAATCCCGGTATATGTGAGGCAGAGCACGTCGCTGGCCTTGTTCAAGAGAAATCTTGACCAATGGATGGGAGATCGCAGATATACCCCAGGGATTACCTCAATGTCACTGCTCGACAGAGGCACAGCAAAATAATGGGTATAGTTCCCCATACAAAAGGGGTGGCGTAAGCCACAAAACGATGGGCTAGGCTTGTAAATGCCCTCGGGCAGATAGCCTAGTATGAACCTATGAACCTATGAACCTATGAAAATGGTCGCTGTTCTGTGAGCACTGCTATCACCTAGGTCTCGATATACCCTGGATTAAAACAAACCCAGAAAGCAATGCAGAATTAATAATACAGAAATAACTGTAGATATTTACTGCTAATATCATCCAGCAAACAAAAGAGGAGGAAAAAGTGACAAATTCAGCTCAGAAACAGCAGGATTAACTAAGATTTCTGAATAACAGCTTAAGCAATGTGCTACTAAGGCCTTGCATCTGACTGCAAGATTGGTAAAACACTATACAGCAAGATGTCAAAAGAGGAAAATAATATGGAAACAACAACAACTAAGACCAAATTCTCAGCACTAGCCTCACCTGAGAAAGACACAACTTCAAAAAGACAAAAGACAACTAAACAAACTGACAACTCTAAAAATACAAATAAATCCAAGACAGACCAGCCAGCTAATCTGGAAGACATCAAATCTGCCTTATTACCTATCCAGCAAGCATTAAAGGACTTATCATTACAATTTCAAACCTTTGGTGACTCATTCAGACAAATAATATCCAGAATGGAAAAATCTGAGCCCAAAATAGTAGAAAATGAAATAAAAATAGACTCTATTTCTCAAAAAACTGATGCCCATGACAAAGAAATACAAAACTTACAAGCAAAATTAACAGACCTGGAAGCAAGATCTTGAAGGAACAATATCATCATCAGAGGTATACATGAAACTGTACTTCATAACAATCTAATACCAACAATCAAGCAAATAATAAATTCCCTCCTAGAGGAATCTGAAGAAATGCAGCAAATAACAATAGAGAGCCCACAGAGCCCTGAGGGAAATGCAAACATCACTGAAACCAAGACCTGTCTATATTAAAATATTAAACTACCAAGATGTAAATAAAATCATACTGGCAGCAAAGAAAAAAGGCACACTCACCTGGAATAATAATAAAATCTCCTTTGCTCAAGACCTCCCAATACAAATAAGACAAGCAAGACAACTACTATCTTTATAGTGCAGGTTCCTAATAGAAAAAAAAATCAAATTCCAGATGAAATATCCAAATCAGTTAATCTTTTACATCAAAGAGGTTAAATACATGATTGCTAACCCCAAAGAGGCAAAAGAGACATTCCTGACTGTTTTCAAGTAAATTCCACCTTCAGAAGTGAAATAAATCTACAAAAAAAAAAAGATAAAGGTTCCTTGGATGAAAAAACGACCCCATTCATGAGCACTCTAGCTGGGATCCAACTCTGAAATCTTCCCCTTGCTGTCTAGGCCCTTGGGTCATTGATGTGAGCCATGAGGAACACAGGAAAGGGAAGTACAGCCTGGGTGGGAACCAAAAATGAACTGCTGTTTCCGATGCACGAATATAGGAAGGAAGTTCCCATCTCAGATATTGGCTTGCAAATTCAGTCCCCCTAGGCTTTTGATGGCTTCATTAAGAACAGTCAAACAAAATGGATTTCAGCAAGCTCCAAAGGATTTTACTGCCTGAAAAATGAAAATTGATCTGCACCAGCTAAAAGAAGAAAGCTGCACCATAGATATCAACCAACCTGCAAGCAAAACCTTGAAGAAATAAGGTACTGTTGAACTGAACCATTCACTAAAACAGTACACCCAGTACTGTGTAGGTGAATGAAACTCCAGCCTTAAATAATAGGCAAGAAATAAACTGTCAGAATTATGCTAGCTCATAGATTAATATTGGGAAAAAAAGGGAAAAAATTGTTAAATGTTTTATGTAAATACTAGAAATGTGTTAAAAGATCCTGGAGAGAAGTAATCTCAGGAAATTAGTAAAATAACCTAACAATCCTGGGATAATGTAAATATAGCCTTAATACATCAACTATAGCAGAAGGACTGTTTGGCTAAGCTGTTTTTCTTTCTTTTTTTTTTTTTTGTCTCTCTATACTTCCTACTTCTGTTAAATAGGTGCCAAGTATATATTTTATAACCCACACAGATTGATGTGGAAAAACATCACTATAGGCACCAAAGAAGGCCGAAACCTGAATAAGTAAAGGGGAGGAAAAAGAAGTCAAATGAGAGGAAAATGTAAAAATGACAAGATTGATTTTTTAACAATATTACTATGGTACACATATTGCTATAATTTACTGAGGAATGTATATTAATATGCTGTTTTAAAAATACTATTAGAAAGAATTAGTCACAAGACAAAAACAATACATGCTGTACCTTAAATGCAATACCATCACTGTATAAATAATATGTTGGAAGAGGCTAGGGGATATTAAGCAGCAGTGTTTGTTGAGGGAACTAGCTTGTTCAGCTTTGTCCACATTGTTTATAGTAACACAGGGGGGATACTATGGAGTAAATCTATATCTAAAAAGAAAGCACATTCCAAGATTAGACGTAAAGGTAAACCATATAATGAACCTTCATCCTTCCCCCATGATTATTCCTGGTCCAGGGATATAGTGGTTAGGCACAGTGTAGGGACGGGGATAAATAGATGCTTTCCTAAACCATCACACAGTAACACATACAAAATTAACAAAACAAAACTAATATACATGGCATATCTAAGGAATACACCTAATAAATAAATTTGGGAAATAGAATCATGGAATGTTAAAGGGCACCAAAACAAGAAGAAAAGAAAACTATTCTTACACCTTACATTATAAACCACAGCCAACCTCATACTAATACAAGAAATGCACTTGACTGCAGATCAATGGGCAGAAATTAGCAGAAAGAAATGGATAAGTCAAATCATTGCTTCAGAGGGGAAAACAGACAGTGCTGGGGCTGCCATAATAATTAAAAACCAATTTAAGGAAAAAATACTTAAAACCAAAGCTGACAAGGAGGGAAGATGGTGCTATGTAACATTTACTAGTCCTACAATACCAAAACCTATAATGGTACTTAATGTTTACGCACTCTGTAATAACCAACAACACTTTTTTATGTCATTATACCCAACCTTAAACCAATTTAAAGATCACTACCTAGTGATTGGAGGTGACTGGAATACATATCAAAACCCAGAAAAGGATAAATCTAATCTGACCAAATCACATAATAAACAAGCCACATTAGCCCTTAATGAACTCAAACAAGATTTCAAACTATATGACCATTTTAAACATGGGAACAGTGCAGATAAAACAGGGAAATTCACATTCTATTCACAATGCCACAAAATGTGGTCAAGGATAGACTTCTTCTTAATCTCTGACATATTCATTAACATGGACCCAACAATAACTATACATACCAGGTTCTTTTCAGATCACTCCAAAATCACACTGAACATTAACTGGGACAAAAAGATATATTTAGAGAATAGGGGTCATAATTGGTCATTAAACCCTAATTTACTTTCCAAAATGGATGTAATAAAAGAAACAGAAGCAATACTAAAAATATCTCTTACAAATATCACTAACTCACAAGTACCAGCTGACATAGAATGGGCTGCAACCAAAGCACAAATCAGAGGATTGTTTATCAAAAAAGCAGCATACTATAAAAAATATAACTGAAAAAGGAGCATACACTGAAAGGGAAAATAGAGCATCTTGAAAAAGAACTAATAAATAACCCTAAGAACCAAACAGAAGCAGAACTTTTAAAACTGCAAAGGGATCTATACATGTTAGAAACCAGGAACCTATCTTTCTATGAAGCCAGAATGTTAGCCACTTATGCAGAAGAAGCTCAAATACCATCTAGAGCTCTGGCCAGAATTATCTGCCAACACAAAATAAACTACAGAGACAAAAACTACACAAAAAATCAAGACATTATTAAAACATTTGAACAAATATACTCTCAAATATATGGAGCACAAATACTACAAACCTCAAAGGAAGATAGAACTCTTTTTCTTCAAAAACTGAAATTCCCTAAACTCAATTTAGACCAACAAAAAAAACTAACTGAGCCGATATCCATCAGTGAAATCATTACAACAATCAAATACTTAAAAGTGCATAAGGCTCCGGGTCCGGATGGACTCACATCAGAATTTTACAAAGCATTTTCCCCCTTGATAGCCAAACTACTATACTATACACTGAATTACATAATAAACTATAAAATAAATGATATCCACTTTAATGGCTCCAAAACTATATTTATATTAAAAGAATACACAGACCCCCAAAACCTCGACAGCTACAGACCCATCTCCCTCTTAAATATAGATACTAAAATATTTACCTCTATACTTGAAAACAGAATGAAAAATCTGATAGAAAAAATCCTCTCCCCAGAACAATCCAGTTTTACACCACATAGACAGACTAGTGACAATACATTAACAATAGATGCACTAATATCCTATGCTAACCGATACAATATCAACATCTACACAATGGTAGTGGATACCCACAAGGCATTTGATAGGGTTAATCTAGAATTCTTACTCCAAACACTACCCTACTTTAATATACCCAATAACTTCATTCAGATCATCCAAACTCTCTATAGCAACCCATACACATCTCTGTATATAAATAAAACTTGGTCAAATAGGATCCTAATAAAAAATGGAACAAGACAAGGATGCCCACTCTCACCCTTCCTGTTTAACCTATACCTAGAACCACTCTTTCTATACATTAAACAAAATGCATATCACAATCCTCCATCAATACACAACTTCAAAATATACCTCACTGCATTTGCAGATGATCTGAACATATACTGCACTACACCAAATTCAGATATAAACAAAATAATAGCTGCAATTGAACATTTCGACTATGTCTAACTACAAACTAAACCTTAATAAAACTAATATTTTCTCCTAAAAACACCCAAACTGGGATGACATGCTGGACAAGCCACACTGCCATGGGGGCTTGCACCTGTCACCCTGGGATTCCGGATATTGGCAAAGGCTCTTGACACCACCATAGTGCCTTTTTTGGCAAGGCTCAAATTCTAAACCTACCACCCTAGAACACAAAAAAGGCAAAAAACTAAGGGTAATGCTGCTCAATGCCAGAAGTCTAAATCTCAAAATGCACGCACTCGAGGCCCTTCTCAGTATGGAGAACATCGATGTCTGTGCTGTGACAGAAACCTGGTTCAAGGCTCCTGAGAGCACCCCAGCGCTATCAGGTTTTACCTCATATCATGCGCTCCGGCCCCAAAATCCGGACAATACCAAGAAAGGAGGGGGGTATCCATATTCATCAAGGACACCCACACCTCAAGACTGGTGGCAACGCACGATGCATCGGAGACCATCCAGGTGCAATTAACCATAAACAAGACTGCTCTGCAAATTGTAGCATGTTACAGGCCACCCTCACAAACTCAGGAACCTCACATGGCCTTCCTGAAAACACTAGAGGATAAATGTATCACCAAACACCATCATACTAGGTGACTTCAATTACCCTAATATAGACTGGGAACACTACTCAAGCCCAAACACCCTAGCCCAAAAGTTCCTGGAATTCATAAACTCAAATGCCATGGAACAACTAGTCACCATCCCCACAAGAGGAGATAACATACTTGATCTCATCATCACGAACATGGGAGCACAATGTTCAACACCGAAGTATACCCCTCACTGGTGAGATCAGATCACAAACTAATCTCGCTGGAGGTCCTCATCCCACCCCACCTGAAATAAAAAGACCACAGTAAAGAACTTCTCAAAAGCCGACTTCACACTTCTAAAGACTAGTGTGGTCTCCTTTCAGGCCCCGAGCGGCGGAAAACAATACTCAAGCCGCTGAATCACTTACAAACGCCTTCTACCAGCACCTGCAGGACTGCATGGATAAGGCAATCCCAAGCAAAACAAAGACTCTTTGTACCAAAGGCAAGCGTCCAGTCTGGTGGACCCCAGCCATAAACAAACTCTACAACAAAAGGAGGAAGCTACTACAAGATAGAGGCAAAATCCTTAAAAGGTAAGACACCCTTGATCACTATAAGTAAAAACTAAGAGCTCTCATAAAATCATCCAAAGCAAATTTCGAGAAAAATAGCTAAAGACTCAAAGACAATCATAAGGCCTTCTTTAGCTATGTTAGAAACCTAGGAGGAAACTCCCAGATATGCTCAGAACTAGTTCAAAATGATGTGAAGATTACTGATCCTACAGACATTGCCAACATACTGGCTGACAGGTTCAGTGCAAACTTCTCCCCTCCCCAAAGGAGAGATATCTATACCAAATGAGTGCAGCCCCCAAACATCTCCAGCCCAAGTGAGAACTGCTCTCTCCAAAGCAAAAACACAGCATCCATGGGACCCGATGGTGTCCCCGGCTGTGTGCTCCTGAACTCAATGAGGAATTAAACCCACAGCTAGGACAGCTGTTTAATCAAAGTCTTACCTCTGGATACGTACCCAGGGGTGGCACACTGCAACTGTGGTCCCACTTCACAAAGGCGGTGCCTCCACAGACGCTGGAAATTACCCGCCCATTAGCTTGACAACCCTTATCTGCAAAGCCATGGAGAGGATCATAATGGACCTCATAAATAAAGACATTGGGAATTTGCAGACTTTGGATCCAACCCAGTTTGGCTTTGTCAAAGGCAGATCATGCCTTTTAAACTTAGTTGACTTTTTGAAACAGTCACCAAAGCCATTGATGAGGAAAGGCAGTCCATACAGCCTACCTCGATCTGGCTAAGGCCTTGATACAATACCCCACTTTCGGGTATCATTGAAAAACTCATCAGCTTAAATGTTAACCCATACATCACAAGATGGGTTGCAAACTGGCTGAGTGACAGAACCCACAGGGTCAGAGTTGCTGGCGCCATGTCAGACTCAAAGCCTGTCACAAGTGGTGTCCCACAGGGCTCAGTCCTGGGCCCACTCTTGTTTGGCGTCTACTTTTCCGAAGTACAAGCAAACACAGGAGGGTTATGGCTGACAAAGTTTGCAGATGACTGCAAACTGGGCGCCATAGTAGAAAACACATCTGACACAGATATCCTTCAGAAGGGTCTCACAGTAGCGGATGACTGGTGCCAGAGCCACGGCCTAAAGTTAGATGCCAAAAAATGCATAGTCATACCCTTCGGGAAAAACAAGGTTACCCCTAGCTACCAAATAGGTGGCAATCCACTGAGCACAGAAGAAGTTATCAGGGACCTGGGGACCCAGGTTGATAGTAGTCTGTCATTCGACACCCATGTAGCTAAAGTAGTTAGGAAGTCCTTCTACATTGCCCACCTTATCATGAAGGGATTCTCATCTAGATCAAGGGAGGTCATAGTCTCCTTACTCATCACTCATCAGACCAATGATTGAGTACAATGCCCCATTCGAATGTATCTGACCCGACACTTGCAGCAGCTGGAGAGGCCACAAAGTTCCTCACCAAAAGGATAAAGGGTCTCAAAATCTGTCCTATGCTGCCCGACTGAAAGAACTCCAGCTCTATTCAGTCGCTTACTGCTTGCTCAGAGGTGACCTTTGCCTAACATACAAGGCCATGTCAAACCCAGATTTGATGAATATGCTTCACCTCAAAAATCTAGATCCATCAGAGCCACAAGGGCGGAGACTTAAACCTCGACACGGCTATTAATAGGACGTGCTGGAGGGATAGATTCATCACCCAAAGACTCCCTATGCTGTGGAACAAAATCGGTACATGTGAGGCAGAGCACCTCGCTGGCCTTGTTCAAGAGAAATCTTAACCAATGGATGGGAGATCGCAGATATACCCCAGGAATTACCTCAGTGTCACTGCTCGACAGAGGCACAGCAAAATAATGGGTATAGTTCCCCATACTAAAGGGGTGGCGTAAGCCACAAAACAATGGGCTAGGCTTATAAATGCCCTCGGGCAGATAGCCTAGTATGAACCTATGAACCTATGAACCTATATAATTATCCATAATAGTATTGCATGCACAGGGCCTTTTCCAGAAGATATGAGACGAAGTTCCTTGATACTGTTCTGGACATTTTTTTATATTTGCTTCTTCCTCTCAGAATATACTCAAGGAACTCATGGAGAAGGGCTATATGTTGGAGAAACAATTATACCATGACCCCCCATTAATATTCCAAAACGTGCATGCTGATTGGCCAGCGTGCACATTGTAAATCGACTTATACTAATGGAAAAAGGTCCGGTCACCTGGACTTTTTCCATTAGTATAAGTCTCTTTTAAAACACTGTCTCGCTATGTTAAAAGAGCTTAACATAGCGACATAGGTTTAAAAAAAGCAACGGAGATCTCCGTTGCTTTTTTTAAAGCTGTCTTGCTATGTTAAACTCCTTTAACATAGCGACACAGTGTGTAAAAAGCAACGGAGATCTTGCTTTCTCCGTTGCTTTTTTTT
This sequence comes from Protopterus annectens, assembly GCF_019279795.1. Classification (NCBI taxonomy): domain Eukaryota; kingdom Metazoa; phylum Chordata; order Ceratodontiformes; family Protopteridae; genus Protopterus; species Protopterus annectens. Next base: position 234,883,436 of record NC_056734.1, on the reverse strand, counting down.
TTAAACCTGTCTCGCTATGTTAAATTGGTTTAACATAGCCAGACAGCTTTAAAATAAGCAACGGAATCCGTTGCTTATTTTAAAGATGTCTGGCTATGTTAAACCCATTTAACATAGCGAGACAGGTTTAAAAAAAAAGCAATGGAAAAAGCAAGATCTACATTGCTTTTTACTGTTTCGCTATGTTAAATGGGTTTAACATAGCGAGACAGCTTTAAAATAAGCAACGGACATCTCCGTTGCTTATTTTAAAGCTGTCTCATGTCAAACCCATTTAACATAGCAAACTCCTAAAAGCAACGGAGATCTTGCTTTCTCCGTTGCTTTTGGCCACAGCTCTGATGTACTGTGTAGGCATGCACAGTACATCAGAACTGCAGCGGATACCAGACCCCTGCGGAAGGGCAGCAAAGAGGCATTATACAATGCCATTATTTAAGAAAAGTAATTATTTCTTTTCTTAAATAATGTCATAGTATAATAGCAATAACCCACGCCTGGCTGTGGGTAATGCAGGATTTACCCACGGTTGTCTTTGTTTGGTCCCTCGGGCTTCACCCTCGGGACCAAACCACGCCAACCGTGGGTAAATCCCGCATTACCCACACCCAGGCGTGGGTTATTGCTATAATAATTCACCCCTACCAATCTCAAACACTTCAGGAAGTAAACCAAAGTATTTTACTTTCTACCATAAGATAACCATAGAAATGCAGTACTATCCCAAAAAAGATAGTTGAAAGTAACTGCAGTGCCTGTTGTTATCAAAGACAACAATCTCATAAATATAGCAGTGCATCAAGATAAGAGCTGGAATTCGTATATAAGTGCTGAAGCTCTATGCTGCACAATTTCTCAAGGGGTTTCACTGCAAGAAAGGCTACATATCTAATCAGGCATGAGTTTGTAATTGAATAGCACTGGTAGTCAGAAGAAATTACTTCACAGTAAACAAAAGTGAAGTGTTAATAGGAGAATCCATGCTAAGCTGCTTCATGGCAGGAATGGCATTTCAGATGGACATATCACTATTGTGATTGTGTTACAATGAAGGTAGGCCAGTGTGGCTAAGTCAATGAACACAGTCATGCAGTACTGCACCATTTATTTCAATTTCATGTTCTTCTAGCAAAGAAAAAGGGCAGCATGGTGGCAATCAGGTCATTATGGCACTAAACATCAGAGTACCAAGTCTGTCCATCACTTAGAAATTTGGGGTAGATCAAAAAGTAGAGAAGAGGGAAGAGTAAGCAAAAGGAAACTCACAGGGGAAACTACAATGTATGGAAGGTGGGAGGAGCATAACTATTTGTTTGTTGGAAATGGGCCCCCTTTTTCATATACAGAATATAAGGATAGGCAAGGAAGTTTAGTGATGGAATACTATGGGCGGATAACAGGAAGAAGGGCATGTAGAAGGGTCAGACAGTCAAACATAAAACAGATTATGACAGACAGGGATTGGGGAAGGCATTGGACAGACAGACATACATAAAGTGGATAAGTGGTGATATGGAGGTTTGGACAACCAACAAGGAATGGGAAGTGGCACATAAAAGAAGAAAGACATCAGGAAGAGTAGATGTTAGGGTCCTGATACAGTTATGGGTCAGGCCAGCCTAGAATGCAAAAACACAGGCACCACTCACCTGGATGGTTGAATTTTTGGCTGCTTTCTGGTGGTCTGATGGCCAGAAACTGCTAGATGTGAAAATTCATGAACCACACCAGAAAGTGTATCATATTGCTAAGGTGGGCATCCAGTTACCACCTCCGCTTCTATTTCCAATGCACTTCATGCTGGCAGACTAGGGCAGAACCCTCCTGACCACTTTCAGAATAAAAACCATCATCACCTTGAAGGAAGTAGCCATTTGGGGTACTGATGAACTCTCCCCATCACCTCTAGCAAGAGAATCATAATCCCATTGCTAATTGATAGCCCTGGCATCCACTGGTCTTACAGCACCAATATTTTGCCCTTTGCAGACAGAGGACACTGCACAGTCATCTCCTCCTCCACTACAAATAGATTTGCAGATGCTCTTTTGTAGAAAAAAACAATACAATCTTGCTCTTCTTGATACACCATTCTGGGATTCTGCATTCCACAGTACCTAAACTAGATATGGTGACTCAGTCAGGTTAGCATAAGTAACAAAATATTAGCCTCCTGCACACCGACATGCAGTTTATATCATGAATCCTGCAATGCACAATGCACAGTGACAGTACTATATATCCATAGCACAACACCATAGCAGTACACACATACACATGCCATATGTATAAGCATACTGATCACATGACTCATGGTGACAACAGCAGTCTCAGCTACCACTAGCATGTCTTGGTAGCACAAAGCACTATAGCTTTGATTAAGAAGCAGTGAAGTTAAGTAGCTTTGTTAGTATGACTTATGTGCTAGGTGATCCTTGTTATTGTCATACAACTGTATAATACTGGAATTTCAAGAAACAGCCTGCAGAAGGGTTTAGAAAGGAGTCCTGCCTGTTAACATACATCAGCAAAAACAAAACAAAAAAAAAACTATAATGAATGTTAGTCATACAGGTAGATGGGATCATGTTGTATATATATATATATATATATATATATATATATATATATATATATATATATTCACTACTGAATCCGGAAATTACACAATCCTGAAGCCCAAAATACCGAGACTATAAACCCAAAACCCCACATTACCGAAATGTTAAAAGTGTGAAATTCAAAATCGTGAAATTACTACATACATACAGCACACACAAACATACACAAAGCATCCCCCCATAACCAAACAAACCACCCTACACTAAAGATAAGCAGGGGGACTTTACCCCCTGCACCCCCCATGTGGGGAGCTGTGCCCCCCACGCCCCCACTTTAATATTCTAACTCCGAGATCACACATACACACAAGGCAAACTCACACCCACACATTACAGCCTCTCACACACACACACACACACACACACACACACACACACACACACACACACACACACACACACCACAGTCACAACACACACTTACACACACTAAAGCCCCTCACAAACACACTTACACACACATACTTACCTGAACCGCAACACCAGAAGCGCTAACTCAAAATCCCTTAACATCGGGATTTTGAATTTTGCACTTCTGGTCTTTCGGTAATGTGGGGTTTCGGCTACATGGTCTCCAGCTTTTGAAATTTGGGATTCAAAAGTTCGAGATTTAGTAGTGTTCCCATATATATATATAGACATGCACACACACACACACACACACACACACACACACACACACACACACACACATATATATATATGTATATATATATATATATATATATATATATATATATATATATATATATATATATATATATATATAGATATAGATATATATATATAGATATATAGATATACATGTAGCTGGAAGCCCGTACACTGGCATATTGCTGTATTGTCTCTTTGTGGTATTGGGGGGAAACCATCTGTAATGGAAACATTCTACCTGAAAGTCTGTCAAAGCCTCCACCACTGTACTTAGTGCACCTGGCATCTGAAATGCAACCCTCAACTGATGTGAACATGCCCACTGAGGGGACAGATGGGGTGGACCACCTTGACTCCAGGACCAGCCTTGATATGGGTGTGTCACATGGTATTAGCCAGTAGGTGTGCAAGTCAATTATCGCAGCACAAACAGCTGCTAAAGGCAGCATGGTAAAGATGTAAGTTAATATGCTCTACAGATTTTGGGACAATATGCAAAAAGTGCTCACTGATGAAAAATATAGGGATAGGGAGCAAATAAGATGTCTGAAGTAATAAATGGCAAATGCTGTCACCACTATTTCCTCCATGAGAATCATTGTAACAGCAATCTGATCTGCCAACATAGGCCATGGATTCCACCCCCATGAGGATGACTCGGATGTGGTAATGTTGGACACAGACTGCACCAAGTCAGACTGCTGAGACCATTGGAGACATAGACTCATTGTCACCTTTGAGAAAACAGCCTGTCACACCCAGGCATGGATGGGGGCCAGCTCATTGTTGACTGTGCTACTCCAGCTCAATACCTTGAATTCTTCATCAGGTTGTACACCCACACTTACATACTCCTTCTGTAGGCTTGCAAGCTCATAGGTAAATACTAGGCTAGCTGTCCTTTGAGGCCATTTTAAGCTTAGACAGTTTCCCAGAGTTAAGAACCTGCCATCTGTGGGCACACAGACTGCCACCTCTGCTCAACATCAACATTTATCAGTTCAGCAGACATTACGCCTCATCAAGTTAAATGCTCATGACTCTGTTCTGTACCACCCCTGCTATGAACTTCATTAATCAGGCTCTGAAACCAAGTACAGCACTGGTCTGGCAGCTTGATACTGTCACTGGAATATATGGTTCCTGACTCCTCATGACTTCCTAGAACACAAGGATAGCATGTTCACTACCCATGATGCTACTTCATTACAGATTGTTGCAGTCACGATTCACTGGGTCTCACCAGCTGCTTCCATAACCCTACCCCCTCTCAGCGTGTTGCAGTCACTTCTTGTACAAGTGGGTATAAAAGTGCCCTGCCCTCCCCAATCTTTGTTTAATTCACAGGATGACTGGTACAAGTAATGCCCTGCATAGCCATGATTTGCTGATACATACATCGTTTTATTTTGCATTGTCTTTGTCGTGGTGCATAGTTGTGGATAAGCTGCACAATTTTTTACAGTACTGCAATGTATTGCACCCTGCCTTAGCTGTAGTACTGCGTGTATGCTGTCCTTTTCACCTCACTCTACACCATGTTCTTCTGTTGCTGACAAAATTTGCATAGGATATCCTACCAAAGTGGTAACTGTGCAATAGAAATCTTGTTGCTGATTTTAGGGCTGTATTGAGTGTCTCTCCTAATATATATAGACAATGAAAACATCCCTTTATAAGCTGAACATGAAATCAACATTTTTTGGTATGTATTATGCTATATACCATTTCCTGCAAGCACTGGTGGATGCAGCTAGGGGTCATAAACCAGGGTTCAAGAGCATATTCAGCATCTCCTGCAACATACAATGAATAACAGATTATATGTGACCTGCTTTCTGCTTACATGCTATCCGTGTACATAGACATGGCTATCTAGCCTGTGTGTGTGTGTGTGTGTGTGTGTGTGTGTGTGTGTGTGTGTGTGTGTGTGTGTGTGTGTGTGTGTGTGTGTGTGTATGTGTGTGCACACGCACACAGGTGTGCATGCGCATGTGTGTGTGTGTTTACCTCCCAGTTAGATGATCCTGAGGGAAATTCCCTTACAGGAACCTTTATATAAATCAGACGTGCCAAATGTGACAATCACAGTAACTGCTAGGGTGGAACATTGACATATTATAAACAATTCTTTCAGTATTACAAACTAACTACCAGTAAAGGGATTGGAATCCACTTACAATATACAGGGTCTTGATGGCAATTTGTAGACAATTAGGGGCTTCTAGGTCCTTAGGGAAACAGGCAATGTCATTAAATGCCTGCACAGCTGTCGTCCTCTTCTTTGCAGTGCTGGGGAACTGGATACATACTGGAGCATAATTTGAAGTAACTGGTCCAGGACCAGATTCATGAGGCAGAGCCCTTTGGTAGCCCTAAAATTTGGCCAGTACATTGCTGAAAGGTTCCTGTAACTAAGCTTGTTAAAATTAAACTTACCTTAGTATCCAGAAGAATGGATATATATGCATTCAACTCAATTACACTTGTGGGTGACAAAATCTGTACAGCACTTTTGTCCAACAGGAAATGGTTCACAATCTGCTGATCACACAGGCAGGAGTATGTCAGCTGTTGCATGTGCTCTTTCTTAGTGTAGATGGCTGAAAAACACAACATTCTGAGGTCAGATGGCTGAAAAGCAAAACATTCTGAGTTCTGTAGGCAGCCATTAGCACATGCTGTTGAATTACAGCTGCTTCTACTTCAAGCATCGGTCTCCTCCAGTTCCCCACAATTCTTGGAGGAAAAAAACTGATATGCACCATGGTGCTGAGTGCCTCAGTATAATTCTGAATCGGTCCACATTTTTGGTTTTAGTATTTGCGTACACTGTGTGGTTAATTTCAATGGAGTTCCTCATTTTCTTGACATTTTACACCCAGTACTATGTCGAGGCTTGCACAATCAATCTATTCATTTCTCTGAATTATGCACGCTGTACATATTGTAACCCCCCCCCCCTGCTAATCTGCACTGTTCAAAGCACTAAATGTAAATGAATCCCTTTCCAACAGTAGAAAGTGTAAGCTTACTCCACCACTTTCATTCTCCACTCTTCTCCCTTAAGAAAGATGTTTAATAAAAATAGACACATGCATCTAAAAGATGTTTAATAAAAATAGACACATGCATCTAAAAGATGTTTAATAAAAATAGACACATGCATCTAAAAGACAGTGACACAATGCTAGTCATTAGCTGCATGTACTCCAAAACATCAGATTGCTTTGACTTTACTGTTGATTCGACAGTCACACAATGAAACTGTTGTCTAGAGCTGAAGTAGCAGAATAAGAACATTTTTTTGCACAAACTTCTTTCTACTAGAGCTCATAAACTTGAATATGTTTATCAGAACGAAATTGCTCCTTATCTTAATGCAGAATAGTTATAGTGTAACAATGGACATACAGGATGTATATCTTCTCAAGGCCTTCAACAAGGCTCATGCAAGAGTAATTTGTCTGGTTTTGTTTGTGAACTCTTGTTAACATTCATCCTTACGTTGTTTCATTTCTGCTGCAGGAAGACTATTGATGGAATGTTTATGTTTAGTATCTACCCACACAAGACTGCTGGGAATCCACTTGTACAATTATCTTTAAAAACATTTGATTCATCTTCTCTTTGATGCTTATACCTTTTTTCTTTTTTTTTGTCAAACATAGCAGTGTTTTCAGAACCTGTTCATTTTTCCTCAGTTATTAGAAACATTTTATTAACTTTCAAGGCAAACAGATGCATTCCTAAGAGTTATTCTAGTCTCTGACTGTTTCATGATAACACTACCCATACCTCTGAACAGTCCAGATTTTTGCAGACTGTCCAGAGATTTGCTTCACATTTATTTTCTGCTTCTCATAAAACTTGTGGTTTTCTGGCACATCATCGTTAAATAATAGCAAACACCCGAGATTCAGAAATCATGTCCTTCATGAAATGCATGCTAATTCAAATGCGTTATTTTATCATCTTTCTAAATATTTAAAATATGTCCCTGATTTTGTGCCTTTGCCCCTAGATTACTTCTGCTCCTGGCTTTGTATATAATTCTTGCGTTAAGTGAACGAGAGCTATGACATTACACATGATGAAAAACTTTAGAAATACATGTTAAAGTGAGAAGAGATTATTGCAAGGACACTCTAGCTTGCATAATTTCTTTTTTACACTTAGGTCCTAACACCATTATGCACATTAGGAAGATACTATATTAATTCAGAAATCTGTGGAGTTGGAAGAACCAGTCTTTGCTCATGTTTTGTTTTATTTTATTGGATTTATGTATGTTTACTGGGGGAATGACATGATCCAAGGACTCATTTCAGTCACTTCCCAGTTCAAAAGCAAAATACAAACAACAAATACATTTCAGAATGTAACATTGTAGTATTCTGCACAGAATAATAAGGGAAGCAAGAACAACAATATTTTGGATAGCATTCTCGGTTATTCATTGTATACGATATATGCAACAATAGTGTACATTTCCTTCATCTCCTCTGATCCAAAACTACTTGTAATTGTAGCCTCATCCTCCTAACTCCCTGCTAGCTAAGACAACCATGGTTCACCCTTGTAACAGAAATGTTGGGGACTCAGCCACTTCCTCTACTACTTTGCAATACATTCTGAGCACAACAGTAAGGAAGACTCCTGGATCTTAACACCAAGCTCTCAGTTTGGCAGCTTTAATAATCTCAAGGTAATACCAAGCTAATCATTTTCATCTGTTTTCTTATCTATTTTAAAAGAAACAAAAGAAGTATCAGACAAAACAACATTCCTTTCAAAATTGACAAGAATGTTTTATAGACGTGAAGAGAAGAAAATAAATGTTTCTAACCAAGTTCCTCATATTCTGCATATCTTAAACTCTCCATGATGCTTGTTTGTCCGCTTTTCTACTAATATCTATTTTGGTTCAGGATCCTAGGATTATAATTGAGAAATTGTTAAATGAAAAATACTGTAATAAGAAGATCAATACACAGGAGGTTCAGGTTCAGGTTCTTTACTAGTGTACACCAGGAGGCAAAAAACGTACAAGTACAGAATTTTGTCTGAATGAAACAGGAAGAACACAACTTTTATAGTATTTCTTACTAGTATTAACCCACCAGACTGTAGTAGTCAGTCACAAGGGGTTTTACATCACTTTAGCTTACAATATTCTATTCATCTAAAATGCTGATACTACATTTTGCTTAAAAAGTTTTTCTGGTAAACAACGTGGCCTTGCTAGCCACCTGGTTAGTTACAATACCCTTTTACAAAAGTTTCCACTCAAGGTTCTAAATTAATTAGAACATAATAGTAGATACAGTTCTCAATACATTTCTCTTGTTACATGTTATCACTTCTTCCTTGCAGCCGGTGTGTTATCTAGCAACATATACAAGGTCGATTGCTCAAGCAGGAAAGAGCAGAAGATTCTCATTATTTCACACATTTAATTTCCTGACCCAGCAGATAATCACTTGTGAGAAGCATAAACATTAATTCTTGATGAGCTAGCAGCTGCTGGGGTCAGAGGCCAACTTGCAAAAGGCACACTGCAGTTTCCAAAAGCTTGCAGTTTCATATGAATTCATTTTTCTTGTCATAACATTAATAGAATAAAATGCATTATATCTTTCTTATTTCTTAATAAGCACTAAACATATACATTAATACATATTTTTCTAACATTTTCCCCCTGTTAATACTTTTTATTCTATTCTCAGAAGTGAAAACAGTCTTATTTCTTCTCCTAATCTCTTCCACTTAGGATATGCAGTTAAGAGAGTCATTCAGTTTAGACTTCAAGGAGAATTTCATTTGGAACCAATTCCTCAAGTTCAATGTCTTGATACAAGGTTTCAGAGACAGACATATCTATAAAATCTTTAATTAATCTTTTCATGCAGGGGATTCCACAACAAACACGTGCTCCTAATAGGAGTAAACCCACACAAATGGCAATCAGAATATTCATTAGGATGGTACCCCACCCCCAAACAGATTCTGGAAAAAATCCATCAGAGGGTTTGGGCCTGGTTTGGTCATGGCCGACACCTGCTGAATCACCCCCAGATGGTTATTAATTTCATGCTTATTATCTGGAATATATGCACAGCATTCTTCTTTGATAAGCGTGCATGTACCACCTCTCGCCACTAGGGTGAAGTCAAGAGCCATCCGATTTTGCAACACAACAGTTCTCATGGCATTCAGTTTATCAGTCACTAATTCAAGAGCAGAAAAAGTTGCATTACTCATTACTTCGAGAAGTTTCGACAGTTTTCTCAGCTCCTAAATCGATTTGACTGCACCATACGCTGGGAGTATACCTGCCCAAGATATAACACTGTCACTCAATTCCATATGAGTCAATTTGTCTTTGTCCTTCACGGAATTATGGTCTTTCCAACCTGCTTCAACTTGCCCTACTGGATTCACAGATTTCTCGATTGGATCTTTGGTTTTCTTGGAAACATCTCTCACGTTCCATATTTTACCCAGAGGTAATTCCGCAGTGTGTCATATGGCCGGAACCAGGTAGCCCAAAAAACAACTGCCGGACCACTTCTCAGGTAGCCATTTGTATGCCTTTTTCCCACACACAAAATAACAGTTTTCAACTTTAGTGCTAATACGCACTAGCCCTGCATGAAACATTTTCTTATCTATGATTGACAATTGTTTAATCAAAACAGGATTTCTTTGTACTTCATTCAATGTCATTTTCATTGAGTTCAAATATGAATCATAGTTAATATTGCAAACGGTACCCCCAGTTTTAGTCTTAATATAACATTTATAAGATATTGTTATGTTACAGTTACTCCAACCCACCTGGATAGTATCATTTTTGAAAAAACACACAATCCCCTTTTGTGTAACAGGTAAATACAATGGTATTTTATCCTGTGATCTCACAGTTCCTGTGTCAAAAAGTACATTTTCCCAAGTCTCATTGATCCCTAAAGGAACAGCGGACATTAGTAGTCCTCCATATGCTGTTGGTATAGCTGTACAAACCCAGCAGTTTGAAATGTTCATAGTCTCAGCATATACATGTTTAATTGCTAGGTATGTGTTAAAGTTTGGATGCCAGTCTATGGATGTCTCATCACGTTTATCCAGTTTTACTTGTGTGGTTGAGAAATGAAAAAAACACAACAAAAAGAAAATTGTCAAAAGTACAGTCAACAAGTGTACGCTCAATAATATGATTATGCAACATTTTTGAGGTTGGTCTGAATTTCTATCTTTGGCCATTTTGTTCTTGTTGTGTAACAGTTACAATGTTTTTATCAAATTGAAAGTTCTTTACCGGTTTACAGTGCATCAAATGGATCCAAGATGACCTTTCGGCGATTTTGACTGCAGTAGGTGTGGCCAGCAGTACCTGGTACCGTCCTTCCCACTTTGGGCTTGCCCAATTCTTCCTCTTTGTGACCTTCACCCAGATCCAGGACCCTGGGGCTAGAATCGCTTCCAATGGTCTGGTTTGTTCTTTATCTCAAAAAGAGTTAAACTGCAAAAGAGATTTATTTGTTAACAGTTTCCTCATATAACTAGCTAGCGAACTATCAGCCTCCTGGTCTGCAGGCATGAGAGCTTTCCACTGAGGTATATAATATGCCCTCCCAAATACCATTTCAAAAGGAGTTAAACCCTTTGCATTTGGAACTGTTTGCATACTCAGCAGCGCCAGAGGCAGACAGTGCACCCAGTTATTTTGGGTTTCATTGACTAACTTTCTAAGTTTGTTCTTGAGGACTCCATTGTGCCTCTCCACCAGTCCTGCAGACTGAGGGTGATAAGCACAATGGTTCTTAAGGGAAATCCCAAAGAATCGTCCCAACTGTTGTATGGTTTGATTCACAAAATGTGTACCATTGTCACTATAAATTCTTTCCGATATGCCAAATCTAGGAATAATCTCCTTTATGAGGACTTTTGCCACTGTTGTTGCATCCAGATTCTTGGTCAGAAAAGCTTCCACCCATCTAGAAAACATATCTACAATGATGAGGCAGTACTTTTTGTTATCGCATTTGTTCAGTTCTATAAAATCCATACAAATAGTATGGAATGGATATGGCGGTGTAGGAAAACTTCCTTGTTTAGGTTTAAATGCCCCTTGTGCATGATGTTTGTTACAAATATGACATGCTGCACAAACTTTTTTGTGTAGTTTGTGAATCCATATGTTTGGAATACTCGGTTTACTAACTGTACCATCCCCCCTGTTGAGACATGGCACTGCCCATGGCTCAACAAAGCTGCATATCTAAACAAATTAGACGGCAAAAATTGCTTTTTTCTCTTTGGAGATGTACAGCCCATTTTCAAGGATTGCTCCTCGTCTTTCCCACTTTTGTTTTTCTACTTTTGTGGTAAGCGTCTGCATCGTTTTTAACATTTCTAAATCTAAAATTTCAGAGGGTTGTAATTCCTCATCTAAAAGTAAAGTTTCTGAGTCTGAAGCTGCTTGCTTTGCAGCTGTGTCAGCTCTCACATTACCTTTTGAAATTCTGTCCTGCTGTTTCATATGAGCTACGCATTTGCAAATAGCTACTTTAGTAGGTAACTGAATAGATTCTAGCAATTCTAAAATAAATTACGCATGATTAATTGGTTTACCACTAGATGTTATCATCCCTCTATTTTTCCACTGCTGTGCAAAAACATGTACAGTAGAAAAAGCATACTGACATATATGTTTACACATTTGTCTTTTGATAAGGTACAAGCTCGTGTTAAGGCAATCAATTCTGCTGCTTGTGCAGACAAGTTATGTGGTAAGGATTGGGCTTCTAAGGTTTCAGTGTCTGTAACTATTGCATACCCCACTAGATTTTTCCCTGTAGGACCCCTTCTGCATGAGCCATCCACGTAATATGTCACCTCGGCCTTATCCAAGGGAATATCCATGAGATCTTGTCTGGGTAATGTTTTCTGCTCAATTTCCTGCAGGCAACTGTATGGTGTGCCATCCGCAGGAGTTGGGAGCAAAATTGATGGATTTAATGTCATGCATCGTTCAATTGTCATATGAGGTTGGCTCAACAGTATAGTCATACAGGAAAGGTGTCTAGCAGGAGAAAGATAAGCTACCTTTTCTTGCAGTAAAATTATCGCAACTGCATGAGGCACTCTCAGTGTGAGAGGGTGGAATAACAACCACTGAGGCTGAAGCCTGTACTGCCATTGCAGCTGCAACCACTGCTTGCACACAGTGGGGCAAGGATCATGCCACTGGGTCTAACTGTGATGAATAGTAAGCTATGGGGCGTTGCTTATCCCCATGTTGTTGTGTCAACACTGATGTCATATATCCTTGCTTACAGTCTACAGTTTGAAAGAAACGTTTATGATAGTTTGGTAGTCCTAAGACTAATGAAGAAGCTATCAATTGCTTCAACCTGCACAAAGCTATTTCTGCTTCAGGTGTCCATTGTAATAAATCTTGTGCTGCCATCGGCTTTTTGTATATGAGGTTGGTCAGTGGAGCAGATTCTAAAGCATAGTTTGGTATCCAACTCCGGCAGAAGTTAGTTGTTCCCAGGAAGGACATCATTTCCTTCTTGGTTGCTGGTTTGGGTGCTTGTAAAATTGCTGTTTTTCTATCCTCATCTAGTATTCTACCTTATTTGGATATTACATATCCTAGGTATCTAACTTGTTTTCTCCAAAGCTGTAGTTTGCTTTTGTTTACTTTGTGTCCCTGTGTTGCTAAGAATTGTAACAGTGCTATGGTATCCTCCCTGCATTGCTGCTGGGTGGGGGCTGCTAGCAAGACATCGTCTACATAAAGTAGAATTTGACTACCCCCTGGTGGGGTGAATCCCGCCAAATTACTAGCCATTTCTTGTGCGAATATTGTTGGACTCTCACAATATCCCTGTGGTAGTCGAGTATAGGTATACCTTTTCCCCTGAAATGTAAATGCAAACCAATATTGGCTATCAGGATGTATAGGTATTGAAAAAAAAGCATTGCTGATATCTAACACAGAGAAATATTTTGATGAGGTTTCAAATCATTTAACAAAGTGTGTGGATCTGGCACCGTAGGTGCTCTAGGTATTACTGCATTATTTACAGCTTGTAAGCCCTGAACCATATGCCATTCCCCGTTTGCCTTTTTAACAGGAAATAGGGGTGTATTACATGGTGAATCAGGAGATTCTACCAGTACTCCTTCTCTAAGTAATGCTGCTATTATAGGTTTGATTCCTATCTCTGCATCCTTTCTCAAAGGATATTGTCTCTTCTGTGGTCTGAATGCTGACTTTGGTGTAATAGTAACTGGTCCTGCTGTTCGAATAAGTCCTACATCTGACTTGTCTGTTGACCAAAGAATCTTTGGTATGTTACATAAGGCTTTCTCCTCTTCTTCTAATAAGAATGCTAATCAGTTGTCCTTGCTAGACTGCAAGTGTATAGCTGGGTGTGCCTGTGTTAATCAATTCAGTTTTTGTTTCTGTATTCCCTGCTCTGATAATTCTAAATCAGTTTGTTTCTCCCATCTCGTTACCTTTTCTCCTAGGGCTGCCCATTTTACATTTTTGTTCGTAGTTAAACTGACATGTGGTAATCGATTAGATTTGTATAGTGCAAGGAATTCTTGAGGTATTGAACAGCGAACAGCACTGTTTCCCTCAGTATCGCAGTACAGATTACGTAACACTAATCTGTTTGCACGATTTCTGAACAATTCTTGCTCATATTTCTTATCAGGTCCTGGTGTGCTACAGTAATACAGAGTGCAATGCAACAAATGCTGTCTGTCAATGTCAAGGGAGGGGGATTTACTGATGGCTACGTTCATCAGTTCCTCGGTCACTGCCCCTGGACCAGTCATAACTAAGTCCTGGCTGTACCAGTAAAAAGTCTCACCCTCCGATCGTACCACAAAAGTATCCATTTGTCGCTGTGCCTCCATACCCTGCATAGTCAGAACTACTGCTATGCCAAATATCTGCATAAGTTCCCTACCTAATAGGTTCACTGGACATTTTGCAGAAACAACAATTTTACTCCTTTGAGTCATCCCTGAAACAGGGTCAGTTATTGCTATATCATGGGAAAGTGGTTCCCGGCATAGCTGTCCATTTGCAGCTTTCACTAATATATATAATCAGGTGATTCTGAATGTTCCGGTAACTTGGAGGGGTGTATCAGAGTCCGTGACACTCCTGAATCACACAGGAATTTAACTTCCTTCCCCTCCACCAGAAGTGTAACTTCAAGGTTTTGTGTCTGCTAGGTAGAGCTCTAGACTCAATAATGCTAAATCTAAAACCTCATTTTCTTCATCTTCCATGTCTACTTGCACTTCATCTACTCCTTCTATCACATTTACATTTGTCCTCTCTTTATTGTCTTTTCCGGATGATTTCTGACTCTCGTATGGTGTATCTTCACCATCATATAGTCAGTCCTCATCTCCCTTATCCTCTGTGGTTACCTTCTTATTTTGTTTGCAATCCCTAGCTAGATGTCCTTTCTTCCCGCACTTAAAGCATTCACCTCTCTTTTTCCTTTCTTCAAAGTCCTCTGACCATTTGTCAGACTGTTTATTTCCCTGTGCATTTTTCTTACCCTTTTTACCAGACTGTAATACATAAACTTCAGCTCCGTCTTCAGCAGTGAAGACTTGCGCTTTCTTTTTCTTTTTGCTATTAAAATGTCTTTCAGCATGTCTAGCATATTCAAGTAAGGTTTGTAACCTACTTGTTCGATGATCTATCATATGCTTCATAATGAAGCTACTAATAGGTGCAATGCAACCTTTTAAAAATGCATTTTTCAATTGTTGTTCATACGAGGAATCATTTGTTTGATTTTCGGGAACTGTCATGCCACTATGATTGTTAAAGCACTCTAATAATCTGGCATAGTACCCATCTACTGTTTCATTTTCTTGCTGTATGCATTGATTAATACAAGTCCAGTCTGCTCTAGGTTTCCACTTCTCAGAGATTTGGTCTGTAAGGCCTTTCACTCTATTGTCAAGTTCTGTGTCACTATGTGGGAGTGGCTTAAATTCTGCATTACGAGGATTCCAGGTGCCACTAATCATGTGCCAGTCTGGACCTACAATTTGTCTAACTACTTTTTCTACTTCTTCCCCATTTAAGTGGTAACTTAACCTCATGCCTTGTAAATCTTCTAGGAATTTTGTAAAATTAACTTTTGGATGGGGAATTCCCCTCAGTAGCCTTCCGGATATCCTCCGGTGTCCATGGCCTATATACCAAGAGGGTTGGGTCCTGTCCAACCTGTCCTGCCTGAGGATTTGGTACCTCTATAAGTGGACATATTTCTTCCTCACTCTCAGCTTGTAAATTTCTCTCCATTTGATATGATTCTATTTTTTCCCTGTGTTTTACGTGTTCAGGACCTAGTTTCAATGGGATCTCTAACAAACAATTTTGGTTTCACTGAGACATCAGGATACCGCGGAGGTGGACCAGCTTGTCCACCCGCTCCATATCCTGAAAAAGGGAGTGGGGGGGGAGGAGCCATTGCTACTACTATATTATTATCTTCTTTGTCTAAAAACAATGCCTTTGAATTATTACTTTTTTGTTCCCTATGGTTTGCTTCCTCAATCCACCTGTGTGCCTGAGGAATGCCTAATTGCCGTTGTTTTCTTGCCTGACCTTTTGTATCACTTTTAAGCTGTTTAAGTTTAACAAGCGAAGATTTGTCTAATTTCCCATCAAATTCATATTTGTTAACCCATTTTGCATAATATCTAACATTATCTGCACGTTGTAGTTGCATATATTTTGCGTCTTTGGTTAGGGGCGGGTCTCGCGATGTTTTAGTGCACCGATTTCTCATATTAATAAATGTTACGTAACCCTTTTACCACGTGGTACCACAACTTCAGTTCCTTTCACAGTTTATCTAGAATAACTGCCTACCTTATTCTGTTACCCTGATCTATGACCAAATAAACAGTCCCCCGGATTAATGAAGCTCGGCGCAAGGCCGGTGTAAGGCCTGTGCTGGCCGTGCGGCGTATATATGGTGTAGTAGCGCCATATGCATATTAATGAAGGTGCGCTGCCACCACATCCATGTGCATAGGACACATGCGCGAGTGCATGGGGCATTACTAAGCTGCACCCGGAGGTGTGTCAATGTCGGCTGTCGATGAGCAACCTAAACTGCTGAATATTATAGTCTGCCTGCAATAGTAATCGCACCTATCAGTGTCAGTGGATAATGAAATGTATGCAAAGCATGCAAGACAGTTCCTGGCCACACAAAATTGAGAACCAAACAGAAATGCATGCAACACAATATGAGTTTCCGTCCATGGAACAAATGATATTTAAAATCGTGTGTCCGTAATGTACAGCACTGCAAGTAGTTTTACCCAGTGGAAGTGAAGCGCATCATGTCAGCGTGCCACCAATGCACACATCTAGCCCCATGGGCAGGGTCACCAGCAGTCCCACAGTGGTAGTGATAGTACACAGCTGGGCAGTTGTGGCCATATAACAACCGTAAAGAAACCTGACAGTCCAAATTGTATACCAAACACACACAAACATATGAATATTAAAATGTGCTATACACATGAACAGAAACATAACCGGCACATACACATAGGATGCTATATGTGGAAATGGGACATCCAAATGCAGAACCCATGCATGCAAATGCAATACACAACAACCCCTGTATAGCACATAACCCGCACCCATGTCCGAATGTCCACCAAATCCAGCTACCAGCCTTGCGCAGCCGTACACCTACACAAAGCGAGTATTCCCCATATGTAGTAGGAAGTATCATCCTAGGCAGTGTCAGGATTGCAAATATGTATCCCACGTTTGTAAACATCCCATCACAGTTACGTAAATCCAAATGCCCGCGCGTTCATGTTTTGGCAAAATGTGTGTACATCCCGCATGGGATAAGTAACCTGTTGTAACCTCAGAGTTGTTTACACGCCACGGTGTCTAGTACTGTACACATCTGGACAAAACTTGTATGTGTAGTCACAGTACTGTTCAGTTTCTAGGCAGACATGCAAAACATACTACGCAGGATGGAACACCTGTCCACCATGCAGGTCTCCCCACTAGGGTTGCCACCTGTTCAGATGCCCAAGGTGGGACATCCTTTGTAGAAATGTGAGAATTTGCAGGATAAAACATACCCCCGGCCAGTGCAAAGGACAGAATTATACTTGTATGCCAAGATAAAAGCTTATTTCATAGCATTTGAATTGCTTATGTTTCAGATACAAAATACCTGTATCATGCAACTAGTAAAGAAAATAAGAAATATACTTTTGTCTTAAAATCACAGAACATTTGCCATGTCTTAGGTTTCATCAGAGACACAACTGTCCAAAGTGGGACTTCCCCTCGCAAAGAGGAACAGGTGGTAACCCTACTCCCCACTGAATTATCGACAGTATATATTCAACTCAATCACATACCGACACCACCTCTCAACCTATTACAGCAACAAAATCTGGACAAAGCCTAAAATGATGGGTGGACAAATAGGGACAGATGTAATTCACAGAATAATAGTATGTACATTAGCATGAAATGTTGTGAAGGATGTGGGTTAGTCCCCGAGTATTACAGAGGTCCGTACATTTTTACTGTAACAAACCTTCACATATGTTGACTGTACTACTGCATACCTGTAGTTAATTCATAGTTAATTCATGTGCAAAATAATAATCCTCGTATGAATGAATACAGGAAATAGTCAAATGTGAATGGGAACACCACTCACCGTGGATTATGTATTGTAACCACCCCCACCCATATTATGTATTGCCAACATTATAAGCTCCTGACAGGTGCCCAAACACCTGTGTCTGTAAACACAGGTAAAATAATGTGAATGGGAACATCACTCACCGTGGATTATGTATTGTAACAACCCCCACCTGTATTATGTATTGCCAACATTATAAGCTGCTAACAGGTGCCCAAACACCTGTGTCTGTAAACACAGATAAAATGTTTAAAATGGACAAACTCTGTCCATGTGCTTTGTCTGACATTTGAACATGGTCAGGGCAGTTCCGTTCACCAGGTGGACAAGCCTAAACCCAGATCACCACATGAACACCCTGACAATTAAAGACCTGTATGTGTCAGGACTATAAGCCTTGGGGTTCTGAATATCCCTGCAGTGATTAAATATGCAGCTTGGGTCCAGAGCAGTAGGGAATAGGGAATGTGTAATATGTAGTACCGCATTTTTCCCAGCAGGAGAATGGATGCCTGTGTCGTAAGTGAAGCGGTGAGGCATATGTTAATGTAGCTATGTACTATGGGTATGCATATAAATGAGCCAGAATACCAAAAGTATAGCGGTTACAGCATCCGGCCAATGTGAATGCACAAGTAATAAAGCCCACGTAAGCACAAAGACTTAGTAAACATATGTAACCCACAATAAGGATATGCATGTGCGCCTGCGCGTAACCCACAATAAGGAAATGCAAATGCGCCTGTGCGTGTGTGATCCGCTCACAGCATAGTAAATGAATGCTGTTTCCCCCATGTTAGATATACATAGCTCAAACCTGTTAACCCCGTAAAGTATGAAACTAAGGCATGCAAACTACCGGTACAAATAGGGACAAACCCCAGATATGTGCCAGAACAAACATAGAAAGTGGATAGAATAACAGGTGTGTCAGTAGCATGGATTCTCTGAAGGATATGCAGTCATAACCTGAACTGCTTGCCAGTATTTCCCACCGTAAGTCTCAAATGAAATGCCACTACATTGCCAGATAGACACAGGTTTATGTAAAACACACCAAAGATAAAGAGGCAACCAGCTGTACACTCTGCGACAATCTGTACAGTGGAAAGGTATGGTATGGATATAGATATATGTGTATACACATAATCTACAGACGTAAACCAAAGCAAATTATGAAATGAGGATTGTACATGTATATATGTATACACAACAAACATATGTCCCGTAGATATGACATATGTACATAAATAGACCACGTTATAGCTAATATGGGTAGACAAACAGACATGCACGAAAGGTGAATAAACCGCTGCCTTCCAAACCATTGGCCAGAAAGTGACAGTCCAGCAAGTTCTACACTTTAAACATGCATATAGGTGTCCATTGCAGGACCCCAAAAATTGATCCATACGTAGTGTCAACCGACATTGATGCAAAATAAGTGACCTCAGCAAATACAATATAGCTGTACATGCAACAGTAGCAGGTGCAAGGGTAATGACACATGTGTCGATAGAATGTATGACGTACGAACTGATATCCGGAGAGTGGGGAGTGCATATAAGTGTCTCCACACTTCAGTACCACTCACATTAAACATGTGTAATGGGTACTGTGGAGGGTTGTCAGGTATGGGAATCATGGGTATGCAGAAATGGGCCTAGATGTTGTTTGGCAGAGATTTCGTAGGCCCGCCCCATGGGAGTGATGTGGGTATAGCACACACCTATATTCTCAATAATGGGGCAAACCATCCACTGGATATTGCGTAAACCATTTTGGGAATATGTAGGGCCCTATATCAGTGTCATGTGACCAAGATGGTAACCATAACTGGCAAACTGTCAGAATAAGACAGCTGCACTAAGGCATAGTACATGAAATACAAATAGGGACTATATTAGATATACCCCAGACAAAGTCAGAATGTTGATAGAATACTGGCGTAGCCAGGAATACGAATGTTATGAGTGTTACTAATCATGTAATAGAAATGTCAGTCACTATTATCTAACTGCACAGTTCATAATGCCTTGCCAGCAATTTACCAGAAAGGCACATTACTATGACAAATGTAACAAGGGCAAAGGTCAAACGTCAGGGCGTTTACCCATAATGTGTACAGGTTAGGGGTATGAAGGTAACCTGTCCAAAATACACGTACAGAACTAGTGATACTAGGTGGACAGGTGAGAAAAAAGACATCAGGACAAATGAGAAAACATGTACAAGTCATACACATGTACTCCGACAAATGTGAATGACAACGTATGCCCTGTGAATGTCAATGTGGAAGGTTAATAGACTCAAAAGAAATGTGTCCCTCAGGGTGTCATGCAGTGTCACCGTAACAATGTCCAGTCCCCCATACTCGTACGTGAGCTCTGCCACTGACGGAAAGCGCAAATACCGGCGCACACATACGGTACATGATAGACTAATTAGTGTGGATAAGCAGCTGTTGGCCTGTGTGAGGAATACAACCCTCTGGGTGGGTGTGTTCTGCAATATAAATGTAATGGCATGTGGCCTGTGATGCCGCCATACAGTGTGTGCATTGGTGTCAGAAAGCTGATATCTTGTATCAGACACATACTCCGCAACTGTACAGATTTACGCAGAATGTGCAGAGTTCTGCCTCATATGTTTGGTGTGTTCCACGTAACATCAGTACCATTCTAGCACATACCTAATAACTAAAGTCATTAAATAATGACAAACATGTGTGTTTAAGACACCAAATCCGTCAGAAAAGCCATACTAATGCAAAACCTATTATTGTGTCAACTATCTACGTTTGTAAGAGCAATATGTCAATACTGCCCCTATGTGTCCCACTATCAGATAAGGCCTTGTCCAGAAGTTTGCTCTAGGAGGTGGAGTGGTATGATCAGAAACAGATACATGTGTGAGGAAACAGCATTATCGACTGCAAGTTAACGCAGAAGGTATGAAATGCGCTGCAGTAGGACGTTCAGTACTATCCGCAGGTATGTGCTGACATGTCAAATGACACAGCAGTCTACATGAAGTACCTATAGGGCTGTCACCTTTACAAATGATGATAGTGGGACATACCCACAGCCATGCACACAGCACAAATAGACATACACACAGCAAAACTAGGCCATGATACATGAAGCCTCCGGCATGTACGAGTACAGTGAGAGTACAGCAAGGGTAGATGTCTGCCAAGATATACAGCAAACGCCTGTAAGGGCATGTAACACCGCCCGTAACACAGACGTTGCATGGACAATGTTGGGATTTGCAACATACCCCATTGGTATGTGAAAGCTATGCAAATATGCGATACATGAAACAGTCAGCTGTCCATGCAAGAGCAGAGTTATGGGCAGAAAATATATATATATATATATATATATATATATATATATATATATATATATATATATATATATATATATATATATATATATATATATATATATATATATATACACAGGAGAGAGAGAGAGAGATACAGACATACACACACAGACACACACACACAAACACACACACACACACACACACACGTGGCAGGGTTGTGAGCAGAACACAAATGTAACCACTGTACCACACAACAGCATTACGCAGTGATAGAACGTGCAACCGTGAGTAGTGGATCACGGAAATCACACAGGCATACGTCTAGCCTGTAGACAGCGGCATCAAAGGCAAAGACGCCGCACAGATGTTATGGTGAGTGAATACTGTAAAAGGAATGCACTGTTGTCATGCAGCTGGAAACACACACACACACTTGGCAGGGCTGGTAATCGAACTTACAGATAACTACCCTATCACACTACAACAAGACGCATTTACAGAACGCGCTACCGAGATTACTAAACACAGCAGACCCACAGGCATTCTACTAGGTGCGTGTCAACATCCGCAAAGGCAAAGATGTCAGCAGGATATATCTGTGGTGTGAAATGTTTAAATGCAAAACCTGAGTCCCCAGGTGGACGGGAGCATGCACACACACACACTTGGCAGGCCTGGGAATATGAACTTACACCTAACTACTCTATCACACTACAGCATGACGCATTTACAGAACGTGCTACCGAGATTTCTAAACACAGCAGACCCACAGGCATTCTACTAGGTGCATGTCAACATCCGCAAAGGCAAAGATGTCAGCAGGATATATCTGTGGTGCGAAGCATCTAAAAGCATAACCTGACTCCCCAGGCAGACAGGAGCATGCACACACACTTGGCAGGCCTGGGAATCGAACTTACACCTAACTACTCTATCACACTACAGCATGACGCATTTACAGAATGCTCTACCGAGATTACTGAACACAGCACTCCCAGAGGCATACTTCTAGGTGGGTGACATCATCCACAAAGGCAAAGACGCCGATAGGGAATGTATGTGTTGTGAGGCATCTAAAAGCATTACTGTGTCCCCAGGCAGCTGGAAACACACACACACACACACTTGGCAGGGCCGGGAGTTGAACATACACCTAACTACCTTATCACGCTACAGCATTACGCATTTACAGAATGCGCTACCGAGATTACTGAACACAGCACTCCCAGAGGCATACTTCTAGGTGGGTGACATCATCCGCAAAGGCAAAGACGCCCATAGGGAATGTATGTGTTGTGAGGCATCTAAAAGCATTACCATGTCCCCAGGCAGCTGGAAACACACACACACACACACACACACACACACACACTTGGCAGGGCCAGGAGTTGAACATACACCTAACTACCTTATCACACTACAGCATTATGCATTTACAGAATGCGCTACTGAGATTACTGAACACAGCACTCCCAGAGGCATACTTCTAGGTGGGTGACATCATCCGCAAAGGCAAAGACGCCGATAGGGAATGTATGTGTTGTGAGGCATCTAAAAGCATTACTGTGTCCCCAGGCAGCTGGAAACACACACACACACACACACACTTGGCAGGGGCGGGAGTTGAACATACACCTAACTACCTTATCACACTACAGCATTATGCATTTACAGAATGCACTACCGAAATTACTGAACACAGCACTCCCAGAGGCATACTTCTAGGTGGGTGACATCATCCGCAAAGGCAAAGATGCCGATAGGGAATGTATGTGTTGTGAGGCATCTAAAAGCATTACTGTGTCCCCAGGCAGCTGGAAACACACACACACACACACACACACACACTTGGCAGGGCCGGGAGTTGAACATACACCTAACTACCTTCTCACACTACAGCATTACGCATTTACAAAACGCGCTACCGAGATTACTGAACGCAGCACTCCCAGGGGCATACTTCTAGGTGGGTGACATCATCCGCAAAGGCAAAGACGCCGATAGGGAATGTATGTGTTGTGAGGCATCTAAAAGCATTACTGTGTCCCCAGGCAGCTGGAAACACACACACACACTTGGCAGGGCCAAGAGTTGAACATACACCTAACTACTTTATCACACTACAGCATTACGCATTTACAGAATGCGCTACCGAGATTACTGAGCACAGCACTCCCAGAGGCATACTTCTAGGTGGGTGACATCATCCGCAAATGCAAAAACGCCGATAGGGAATGTATGTCTTGCGAGGCATCTAAAAGCATTACTGTGTCCCCAGGCAGCTGGAAACACACACACACACACTTGGCAGGGCCGGGAGTTGAACATACACCTAACTACCTTATCACACTACAGCATTACGCATTTACAGAACACGCTACTGAGATTACTGAACACAGCACTCCCAGAGGCATACTTCTAGGTGGGTGACATCATCCGCAAAGGCAAAGATGCCGATAGGGAATGTTTAGAGAGTGAGCAGTCTGAAAGTATATTACTGTCCCAAGGTAGACGTAGACAAACACACGGCAGTGCTGTCATCGGGGCAAGTAAATATCTACGGAGCACTACAACACTAAGTAGATATGGGATGTGCCACAGACAGTACACCCTTCGAGACAGCAACCAGTGTGTTCAATGTAGGCATCCATCTTGACATTGAAAATGGACATCTGTTGCCTGGATGACCACCATGGCTATACAGGATGTCAATGGCCATGCCCACATGCTTAGTATCACACGTCTGTTTGGAATGTACTGTGTGTCCATCTACAAAACGGCGTACTGGGCATGCTCACACAGCAGTTGCAAAGGGCCATCTTGCATGCACACGGATTCTAATCACTGAAGGGCGCAGTTTGGAATGTACTGTGTGTCCGTCTACACAACGGCATACTGGGCATGCTCACACACTTAGCAGTTGTAAAGGGCCATCTTGCATGCACACGGATTCTAATCACGGAAGGGCGCAGTTTGGAATGTACTGTGTGTCCATCTACACAATGTCGTACTGGGCATGCTCACACACTTAGCAGTTGCAAAGGGCCATCTTGCATGCACACGGAGTCAAATCATGGAAGGGTGCAGTGTGGAATGTACTGCGTGTCCATCTACACAACGGTGTACTAGGCATGCTCACACACTTAGCAGTTGCAAAGGGCCATCTTGCATGCACACGGAGTCTAATCACAGAAGGGCGCAGTGTAGAATGTACCGTGTGTCCATCTACACAACTGCGTACATGGACTGTACTGTGTGTCCATCTACACAACAGCATACTGGGCATGCTCACACACTTAGCTGTTGCAAAGGACCGTCTTGCATGCAGATGGAGTGTAAACACGGAAGGTCTCAGATTGGACTGTACCGTGTGTCCATCTACACAACTGTGTACATGGACTGTACTGTGTGTCCATCTACACAACAGCATACTGGGCATGCTCACACACTTAGCTGTTGCAAAGGCCTGTCGTGCATGCAGATGGAGTGTACACACAGAAGGGCACAGTAAGGTATAACTGTCCTCACGCACAGGGCGGTCACACATGCAGTGACCTGTACACACACAGTTGCCATCACAGCTGTCACAGGTGCAGGTCATACACGTACACACTGCAGTGTACACTGTAGCTGTCAAGTCAGCACCATGTCGTCGGTGCAGCACTACACAGCCTAACAGTACCACAACACCATGTGACACATGACCACTGGGCTGTACAGAGGTGTACACCAGCTGTGCAGAGTACACATGTACCAACAGGGATCCAACAGGTGTTATGCATTGCAATGATACCAGTATACATGCACAGGTCGGCTCAAGACATACCACGGCCCTTACACAGCTGTGACACCTGACTGTTGCTGTACACCAATGAACACACATCTGGATATGTCATACATGTGATTGTGTGGATGTGTGCATGGACTGCACACACAACACATACATACATAGCCTTTGATGTACCTCATGCATAACAGTGGCCTAATCAATGCTACACATGTGAATGGAAGGTGGGCCCATGTCTGTTGAATGCTCACTCTACAGGGGGTAGCAATGTTGACCGGGACACATACCCTTGTACTGGTCGCCTGTGACACCCATGATATCATACCACAGTCCATGTGTTATGTATGTCAACACACATGTCCAACAATAGCAATGCATACAAACATGGCAACAGGAGACACATGTGACATCTGTACTGTGCATGCAGCAACCATGCATGTGCAGTGGCCGATGTCCGTAACATAGTTGCACCTACCTTTGACATGCAGTCACAATGCAGACCCATCATTGACACCTGTATACGGTGACATACAAACAGCACATATGGAGGGATGTGTGTACATAACATGGTGAACCACCTGTGTAGATGTATGTGTGCAGGGGGTGGCTCACAGTTGTGTCACACACCATCCTATCATGCCATGTGCAAACAGTACGCTATGTCACTGTTACGTGATGGTGCTGACATAATGCATACACAGCGGTCAGATGTTACCAACTATATGTCACATGGCACCTGTAACACCTACAACCTCCCGTGTGCATATAGCAGCACATTTGCCAGATATAGCGTTGGTACACATAATGCAATCAATACCGCTGCATGTCTATCAAACGTGTCATCATATGGCAGGTGTATCATACCCAGCACTGCCATGTGTGTCTGAATGTGTGACCAGAGATGCCACATATCGCGGGGAATATGTCCCAGTTGTTACACATCCCTGTACACTGTTGTAGAGATCTGTACATACGTCAGTGTGGGAAGCATGACGTCAGCCGGTGTGGTGCATCACACACGTCGGCTGTCCGTATACACATGTGTGGTCACCACAGTGTGTGTCTGTATGTATGTCTGGTGCTTGGTGTGAGGGTGTATGCCAATATACGGTGAGAAATGATCACTAACCCCACGTGGTGACTAACCCATAATGGTGATGCATTGCACTACCCTGTTGGTGCCATAGGTCCCAGCCATACTGGCTACCTGTGCATGTTCCTTCTGTGTGACACGTTGTGTGGGTGCATAGTACTGTGGGGGTTATGACCACATAGGCAAGGGTCCCCACCTCCACACTATGGGGCATGCGTTATAGTGGTGTACACCCCGTGAATGTGGCCATGTTCCCGTACTGTTACAGGGTCCTACTGCTGCACAGTGTGACCACCAGCTACCAAGTGACACCTCACAACATCATTGGCCAGACCACTGTGTACAACCCCTGCACCATGTCACCATACCTGTAGTGTGTCCTGCTATGTATGTCACATCTCTGTCCAGTGTAGCCTGTGGCACTGACCACATGCGTCAGGTGCAGTATATGTGCGGACATCTCTGTCATGTTGGTGTTTCCAACAGTCAGGTTGAGGGTACATGTAGCATGCTGATATTGCCAGACGTGCCTGTGAGTAATCCACAGTTACACATGGGGGACTGCAAACATGGATACCTGTAAGCACATGTTTTTTGCTTCTCCAGTACTTGTAAGCACATGCAAGTACACCATAGGAGGGAACCAGGGTATCACAACCAACATGGTTCTACAGATGTAACTGAGACACATACCATGAACACATCACAATGCATGCTGCACCTGCACTACATGGTATGACCGGTGCATGTCGACAGTACACAACCTATGTCACATACACATCTCTCAGTATTCACACACAACCACTGCAACATACACATCCCTCACTATGCATACACAGGTAATATTACATACACCTCTCACTATGCTGTTCACCCTGTGCATCAGAATATTTGTGCATAACCCTGCACCGATGGTGTGGATGACAGGGATGCGGCACAGGCTTCATCATATGCACAGGGTGATATGTTTGCCAGGGGCATAGGCTGCACCAATGGATAACATCATGTGTGTGTGTAAGGGCCGGTGAGTTGATTGGACATGTCTGTGCAGAATGCATGTGGATGTTGTGGAGCCCTAGAGTTGTGTTTGCTGTGTGCGTGTATGTGTGTACACAGTTCTGCCATTTATGAGGCCTACACGGGGTATAAATGACAGCCCCAGATTGTACAGAGCAGGTTGTACAGCTCACTGTGTCCATCCACGGCCACATGACCTGTGCCTGCCTGGGGTTGCATGGGCACTACCAGGTGGAGGTACAGAGTGGCTACTGTCCGACGACACATGTCCGCTGGAACCGTGTCCCCACTGAGAACGTCCAGGGCCGCTTCCATGTGGCCAGCTGTGTCCTGGTGTTGACAGCACAGCACCAGCTGCACTGCTACTGCTACCGGCACTATGGGAGCGGGCATGTGAGGTGGCACGCTCACGTCGACCTACATTAGGTGGTGTTGCTGGCCTACGTCCATGTGGCCTACGCCTCACTCCTACCAGATGTTCCAGCACAGACAGCTCCTGCTCGTGGATTGCCATGCCTCGGTCAAGGATTCCAACCATTTCACCTAATCGCCTATCCAGAACATTAGCAATCTGCTGTTGAGCATTTTCCAATGCCTGGATGTTGTCATTTAGGGTATGGATAGCAGCCCTCTGCAGCCTCTGCCCTTCTCTGTTCTGCCGTTCAGTACGTGCCTGTGCCACCATTACAGTCTGGAGCATGCGTCTGGTGATACCAGCTGCTGCGCTCTGTCCTGCAGGTGTGTGTCTGCCAGAGGTCCTCCTATGAGCAGCACCGGCCACATGCCTGTGTGGCACATCTGCAGTCATTACACTGCCACCATGGTGTGTAGACACACCTTCTGTAGCCACCACATGTTCCTGTTACATGCTAACAGACGCTGACTGTCCTTCCTCTATGGCCACTGGTGATGCAGTATGTGTTGGCAGCAGAACTGTGTGCGGGAAGAGGGGGACATAGCTGGGATGGTAACCATTGGCACAGATTCAGCCCCTGACAACCCTGCCTGTACCTCATGCATATGTTCATCACCGCTAGTATCTGTGGGGACACTAATATCAGATGGACCGCAGGAGAGTAACACACCTACATCACCTGTGAATGCAAAGAAATACTGTAAAGTACAATAGACACAGACACACACACACACACACACACACACACACACACACACACACACACACACACACACACACACACACACACACACACAAACACAGACACACACACACACACACACACACACACACACACACACACACACTCACACACAAACACAGACACACACAAACACAGACACACACAGACACACACACACAAACACAGGCACACACATACAAACACAGACACACACAGACACACCATGCATGTGATTTGTCAGATGGCATGCAGCATGCCTGCGATACAGTATAGGGCATGCAGCTCAGACATTAATAGTGTTAGTAAGCATACCTCCCTGGGGTGCACACTACAGCAAGCAGGTGTCATATCAGTAGCCATGCAGTTCACACAATCATGGTAGTATGCATGCATCCCCGTGATAGACCATGTGGCCCAGAACAGGATAACAGTACACATGGCTGACGTGACCTTGACATGTAATCTGCTGACATTTGCATTAACATGCATACATGTCTGACACAATGGTGTCCTGACACATGTACAGCATCATAACGGGCTTCACATTGCAGTGTTGTGTGTATGCCCTACAGATAGAATGCATGTTTAAGAAATGCGCATGAGCATGGGAGGGTAGTGTGAGCCGTCTACATTGCTATACAGACACTGTGCCATTGCGTGGCATCATGAGGCATCTGTGTTGCTGTAGAATGCATAATATGTACACATTGCATAGCCATAACTGCAACACAGTCGTGATGTTCAACAGATCATATATGGTAGACTTCAGTGACACCTCCAGTAGCTGTGCACAGGCTTTTAGGTTGTCCAGTGTACCACATCAACTGTATAATCGGTCAACTAAGGCTATAATTGGACCATGTGTGGACAATGTGCAACACATGTGTATACACATTCCAAGTACTGTGTGGCTACATGTCTCTGGCCATCCCCCATGGCCATGTGTGCACATGTGTTGGCCAGTTGTGTGTGATGGGCATCTATCTCACATGTCTGCGTTGTCCCATATGACATACGCCCATAGATGTCAGATATGTCACAATCCACAGGGCTATGCAGACAATGGGTTGTATGTTTGTTATGTGGGGTATAGGTCATGCGATAGTGTGACAATATTGCAGACAGAACACTACATGTCTGGGACATGTCAGGTGGCACATCACAATGTGTGCACCCAATGCAGGGGCATATGACACAATGGTGACACCTGTAGGCTGCCCATATCACAGCTCACTGTGTGGTACTGTGTGCGTACCACACATGTTGTTCCAATGCATACTACATATGCCTCCATTGTAGAACACCTCCACCGTTGTATGCACAGTTGACCACACATGTTGCAATGACAAGTACTGTGGTTTCAAGTTTGTGTATCATTACGTTTGCATATATTGCACATGGGTGGCCTGTGTGAATGAAGGGTGGTGCGACCTGCATATCGTGACTGGAACAAACATCAGGTGTGCAAGTGTTAACTGGCCACATGGCAAATAGATCTACACTGTAACATGCCTGATACTGATGACAGTCTCACCTGCAATGGACTCATGTCTGTGCAGCATGCCAGAGGTACCTGTATAGGGGTGACACACCAGTATGAACATTATCCATGACTGTGACTGTATGACAGCAACAGGTTGCACTGTGCATGTGAACACATTCACCTGTGTAATAGCATATAATATGCACATGTGTGCATTCACAACGTAGCATACTGTAGTATGCAGCATGTGTGTCCACATACCTTGCATATGTTGTTACTTTAAATAATGTACAGTGACACATGCAACTACATGGGATATAATAGCCATATGTGCAGTACTGACTTACCAGGCAACTCCAGGCTCATTGGTTGGGAGACACCCACCTACACAATGGCAGCTAGTGTTTCTGGATGCTGTTCCCTGGGTGTCCCCAGACTGGCCAGTAGCTCCTCGGTGTGTGTGAGTGGGGGCTGGGTTGGTGGCCCACCATCTGTTCCACCTTGTTCCCTGGTGATTGCAGTGGCACACTGTTTTGCATGTCGTATCAAGTCCATGCAGTGTCTGCGCACCTGCTGGTAGGTGCGGTTATGGCCACCCACATCGTTCACCCTCCTGCGTAGATCCTGCCACAGGTCATCCTGCTGCTGGGCATGCTGTGGCACATGGCTGAACAACAAGTCATAGTTGTCATGGAGCTGTGGGATGAGGACATCATCCTCCTGGCGGGTGTATGCTGGGAGGCGTGTACGGGCATTATCTGTAAGACATAATGATGGTGACAGGTCACAGTTTCAGAGATGTACAGAGATACTGCTGCACATACATTTCTATGACATCTACTACATCTGCACAGTTATCTTTGCAAAGCATCATGACACTGACACGACTGGCGTGTTTGTGTCACACATGTCACACCCATTATGCATTGGATATCATCACCATATATGTGTGTCACCTCATTACAGTGTTCATACTCCATGTAAATGCTGTCTTGCTGTGGGCATGTCTATTTGCCTGCACTTGTGTTCTTACCTATCTGCACATGCCTGGATGTGTCCACGGTACTGCTGTTGACCTGGATGCTGTGTATATGTCACATATCAACACAGACACAGCCGTAATGGACTTGAGCAGTGACAATGCACACATATGCATGGACACCTGTACATGCATGTGTTTTGCCATATACATCTACACAGCACTGTACAACTGTTCAACATCCTGCCACGGATCGCCTGTATTGCACATGTGATAGACATGGGACAATGGCTAGTCAGACGACATTCGCAGGGATGGTTATCAACCATAGCATGAGCGGGCACAGTTTCCAAGCTGTAACAGACAGCCATTGTGCCACCGCAAGGTGCATCAGTGCCACATTACTGATCCAGTCAGTTGATAGTACATCTACCATGCGGCTATCACACCATGTATGACTGGGATGACATGTGCAGCTTTGATGGACAGGGTTGCATGGTATGGTGGGAGTATGTCACATATATGGCACAGGGATCTGTCCAGCCTGTGGCGATCCTAGTATTAGGATGGTGGCTGTCCATGACATATGTCTTATAGATCAGGATATGGACATGTAGCATGTCCATCATCATGGTGTAGCAAATGTCTTTCTGCAAGGTAGACAGCATGTTGCATAGTGGAGGTGAGGATTGTGAAGGCTGGTATCGCACATCCATGCATAGCCATTACCCCTTAAAGGTGGTATGTGATCCAATATCGGTCACCACAGTGCTGTATATGCCTGTTCAGTGATCTCTGTGCTCATGGATGGCAACCTGACATGACATGGGTACCTCATATGACTACCTAAGGGGCCTGGAGATGTCACCAAGTTGGGGGGTGCACTGCACAGCACCATCCCTTACACAGTGTCCATAATATTGACCACAGCCTAGGTAGTAGTTTATGGGTACAGGGATGTTCACCTAGCGGTGACAATGCTGGTATCATCCATTAGACTGTGCACATATGTCACACACCTCACCCACACAGCCCATTCTGTATGTTGTTCACAACACTGACACAGCTATACTGATAGGTCATGGCCATTCACAGCCTTACATACACAGATGCCTAACATTTGTCTGTGTGGTATGGGCTACAATGAGGGTGGGGTACAACACATTAACCCTGTTCTACTGTAGCTGGCACTGGTGTGCTGTGCACATGTCACTCTTGCACCTTTTGTAGTTGTGAGTCTGTCAACAGGCCACTGGTGGAACACTCCTGTGATATGCAAAGGTATTTGTAATCAAATATCCGTGCTGTCTTGTACATCTGTACTGCTAACATCTACAGTGCTAATGGTTCATGGACATGCACACCATACTCAGCAGGGTTATAGTGCAGTGCCACCCTAAATGACTGTCATCACCACTTGTGGGTTGATATTATCCAACACCCTATCTGTATTGTATGGTCATGCTAGGCACTTGTTCAGAACTTGTGAGCATGTCATGAGCTACTGATTACTATAGCACCCATTCCACACCATTTCCCACAGGTACACTGGCTGTCCTACACTTCCCAGCTTGCTTATGGTACAACAGCTGTTGTACACACGTAACGCACATATCCTGTGGGACATGGTTGTATATACAGGCATGTCCAACTGTCACGTACCAGTGCTACTGCCTGTCTATATGAGGGATATGTCGTACATGTGGCAATAGAGCAATTGTCTCATGTACACATTCAATGCTCACCTCCCAATATATGACACTACAGCCTGTGGTGGATGCACTTCTGCAGCCGTGCTGGGGGCATAGCTCTCAGTTGTACCTCATTATGAGGAACGTACCTCATTTGGGTAAGGTGCATGTTCCTCAAGGTTCCACATTGAAAGGGTCTGTCACACATTCATTGTTGGAAATTGTTTACCTGCTAGCCATGGCTAAATAGATGGGAATCATATTAATTCATTAGAATATCTTTTTTATATGTAAAACCAGCCTATTTTAGCCATCATATGCCCTTCCTAGTTGAAGCTGTTAGTAAGCCAGTTGTAAGTGTTCCACGTTTTGCCCATTTGTCACACAGTATGAGGGCTAATGTTCCTCAGTTTGGGGACAGGAGGTTGACAGCTATGGCTGGGGGTAATGCTGTCACCAACCCTGACTGCACCTGACAGTCATTTGGGGATGTGTAACATTCGCAACACAACCCACCCATCACATAGTCTCACATGATCTACACCACTGGCCACACCTATGAGGACAACTTGTGCAGTATGTCTCCATACTCACTGTAGGCACCAGAGGTAGCCCCATCATGGAAGACAACATCACCAGCTTATAGCCCACAGACTCATGTGTGCCCGTCACATACAGCCAATAGGGAGTTATAACATTCACAACACACCAGTCATAGATGACTCTGTAGGGAGTCACACTGCAGTTCCACACAGCAGGCTACACAAGGCGATAGTCGCTTACATCTTGCTGTCGGGTAACTGCTTCTGCAACATAACCTATGCACCCATGCCACACCTCACCAGGTACGATGTGACTGTCATTCTCCATGTTAGTGTGACTGCCCTGTGATGCCACTTCACAGACTACGTGTGCAGGGACATGCAATAGCTCACCAGTCTTATAGCCCTGAGGGTGTGGGCCAAGCCCTGGGGAGCATTTTGCATTCATCCGGACACAATACCACAGTACAATGACTGACTGTGTCACTTCAACAGTTGCCTATGCTCCTATTGTCATTCCACAGGCATCTGGTATCTGTCCGCTTTGACTGACCTGGTCAAACACAATGCTGTGGCACAGATGACTTGCACCTGTCAGCCCTGGGAGTACAGCTCACATGTAAGGCTCTTGCTGCTTCTATACTGCCTGTCTTGCACAGTTTGCAATAACTGTCACCGGCAGGACAGGAACTGGCAGGCATGACATGGGATCATGTGACACAATTCTTGCATCTTCCTCTGTGATGCACGCAGGCAAGGCACACCTTATAATGCACCACTCAAACATCTCTGCAGTGGCTGGGACCTGCCTCTAGGCTCTGCAGAGCACACTTGCAATGACAGGTTATAGACAGACCATACCTTTCAGGCACATACCTGGACCGCACACCCACAGCTGAGGGGTTCCCATATCCCACTATGTTTTGCACACATCCTGGCAAGTTACTTAGCACAATGCATCAGAGGTGCTCCATGTGCAACTAACTGTGTCCGGGACTGCTATATACATTGTAACAAGCTACAGAGTCAACATCATACCCCACGGGTAACATACCTTCTATGTTGGTATATTGGACAGTGGGCCTCAGACAGCTACTACTGATGTGTGACTGACACTACCCCACACTTCACTGGGATAGCCACTCATGTACCGACACATCCATGAGTCATACCCTCCGCTCTGCTGGATCAACCCATACACACCACCTCCAAGACCTACATTAACCTTGGCATGAACACTACCACCATGTGACTGGTGTTACACACCTGGGTTATCCCCTCATTGGTGGATTCCGAACATATGCTAATCAACCTTGTTAGCCACATCCCGACACCACACCCATCACAGCATACACAGTACATGAGTACTACAACACCTACTACAGACGTCTGCTGACAGCGGTTGTTAACATCATGACACCCGTGCAGATGGACAATGCACATACAAATGCTGACACATACCCCAGTGCACTTCATTAGCATGTACATAACTGCATGGATCATGCTATTCCGCACAGAGCCATGATGGTACACACCAGATAACAGACGCCACTCTGGTGGTCATGTTCCATGGACATATGATGTAAAACAACAGGTGTAGGCTGTTGCACAGTGGTGTACATTCCCATGTGTGGGGTGGCTCACTGGTCAGCCGTGGTGGGGCCACAGGGTCCCTCATCACATACTCCAAGACTAGCTACGTAAACATGACTGCCACACATTCCGGGGTGTACCACCAGGCATTATGGTGGTATGTCAGTAGTTGATG
Source organism: Protopterus annectens (assembly GCF_019279795.1). Lineage (NCBI taxonomy): Eukaryota > Metazoa > Chordata > Ceratodontiformes > Protopteridae > Protopterus > Protopterus annectens. The sequence goes on along the minus strand of NC_056734.1, from coordinate 234,848,570 downwards.
GCAACAATGCTGACATTACACCCTCTCACTCACTACAGGGCCGCAATCAACATGAACTTTGTGGTGTCTCTGTGGTCACACCTACACAGTACTGACATACACTCTATATGTCCTGGGACACTGGCCCCATGTCACCTTCCAACGTCCCAGGCTGTGATGTCCACCAACCTCTGAATTACATGTCACCCCACTAGGCCACCATATTCAGTAATAGCCTTGTTTCAGACATTGTAGCCCCTGAATGGCACACAGCAGCATTTATCACACTACACACAGGTGGCACCACAATGCACGAGTGGGACTATAGTCCTACACACCTGACTGGACTTTTCTGCATGGCTATGGGGCACATCATCAATTATGTCATTCACAGAGACATTGTTGGGCTCCCGTCCTTTGCTGCCACCCGGGTTGGGCTTGTTAGGGCCAGAGCATGGCCCCTACACATGGTGGACTCCTTTCATACAGTTACCAGGGCAGTTGCTGATGGTATGGGAGTCCACACATCCTACATTGTCTTCTCATTGCTTTCCAGCACCATTCCCCATTCTGGTATTGACAACATACACATCCACCTGCACATTGTACCCTGTGTCTCAGGATGTTATGCTATGTGGCTCATGGACAGGACACACAGTGAGGCCAGCATACCATAGTACCTACTACATGTCAGGTACATTTGGCATACCACAGTCCTCAGTCATAGGGCCCCTCATGTTCAGTATATGCTTCCCTGCGGAACAGGCTAGCACAGGGGACTTTCCCTGCCCAGCTTTCAAACCCTTGCATACCAAGCACCATGATTGCTCCACCAGCTGATACTGACTCCAACCATATGGGTGTTGCTGTGACAGATACATAATATGACTATCATGACATCAAGCTGCATGACACAAGGTGCATGCACATCACCTTTGCATTACACCATTCACCCACTGACCATCACATGGATGGTAGTCCCCTACATACATATTACATTGTACATGTTTGCAGTACACACATATGTCGCACCCACTCCTGTGGTTACCGTATTGCCACTGTGGCATGGATATCCTTCTACGTGGCCACACCTATCTGTACTGGGTGTGTAGCTGGTACATAGGCACCCATTGTACCTCTGAACTCAAGACATCTACACACATTCAAGGGTACACCACCCCATTTAGGGTGTACCTTACACAACAGCTACAGTTTTACATGCCACAACATTAACACGCCATGACGTTTACTGAGTTCTGACAGTTTAAATATGCGGCTGCATTACAGACACCACATCTGTACACATTTGCATACTACATAATCAGGGGTGACCTCTGCTGATCAGACAGGGCCCATGTCCACAACATTATTAATGGATATACTCCTCATATGCGACATAAGCAGAGGCCACTGTGAGCAACATGCTCATGGATGTGTGCACACACGCCACAATGTGTGGGATGTGCTTGTGGGTTACATTCCCAAACCGGACACTCACCATGCTTTGGAACATAAGTCCTATGTACATCACGCAGGGACAATCAGTAGCACTGTTCATGTGATACCTCCCTTGGTGGTTGGGAGACACATGTAGGCCTGGGATCACTGCAGTGGCTGTGCTGTGCAGAGGTGCAGGTGACACCTAGCTCTGCTGTTCACAGGACAGTACCCTAGAGAGTTGCCACTAGTGTGAACACTGTAGTTGTGCTTACACATGGACTTGCCAGACTGCATAGTACCCCACAATGCACCTGTGAAGCTATTACATGTCCTTTGTGCATGGTTACTTGGTAGCCCTTCCATTTAGATTAGCTATCATGCTATTACAATGTCCCATGCCTACAAGCCACATGTATCCTGTTATTGTACATACCAATAGACGATACCTGTGGTATGCATGATATGCCTGTAATGCTGTGTAGAATATCTGTCATATCTACCTATAATACTATACATTACACATATTTCACATAGTATCCCATAATGCAAAGCATACTTGCACAGCGGGACCACCTTACATATGTCATTAACGTTATATGCCCATACACATGCGTGCTGTGACAGTATATCAACATATACTATCCCCTGCTATGGCACGTCCTTGTTGGACATACCCTACCACTGACGGCGGGTTGTATGGAATTGTTCTGTTTAACGCCCTCATGTAGCATCCCTTGTGGTGTCTGTGCTGTGTACCTTGTGTCCCACTGCTGGACGCACAGTTTCTACAAGCGTTAGTATGCTCAGCAAGACATCACTACATAAATACCTTTCCCCACTTTATGCATTGTGGACACTTTTAATTAATGCAAACCAGGCTATACATACAGTAAAACTAATTAATACAGAACATGCTATACATAACCTTACATATTGGGCGTTCTACATACCTTGTTGTCGTTACGGCGTTTCATTTCTATCTCTCTCACAGTGTTTCAACTGGTATTCGGTATGAGCATACGGTTTGAATGTCTGGCAAGTCATCCTTATATATGTCGATACCTGTAACATGTGGATTCATCCCGCCAATTGGTGTTCCTGAGTGACTAATTACTTGCATATCAGCTGTGCAGCTACTCCATTCGCCAATTACGTGGCAACAGTGGGGTATAATTGGATTCTCCACTTGGGCGTTGCCTATTTGCCCTACCTTCGGGGAGACGGTCTGTATTGTGTTTTGTTATGTGTAACTGCAACTGCTATGCATGGAGACAAGTATAGTTTGGATTCATGTCCCCCGTGAATTGTGTGTGACAGATAGAGTATTTGGTTCAACATGTGGGTGTACCTGTCATCCCAACATCTGATAACGGAGTATTGCAAACAAAACCTGTAACATGGCTGTTTGTTCCATTATACAACGCCTGCAATTTTGCATGACGCCTTTAATTGTGTCTCTCAAATGGTATGTTGAGGGTTCTGCAGATGTAATTGACTGACTGGATGTTTGTGCTGCTATTACAGTCTATATTGCTTTAGATTCTAGTGTGGGGGATGTTGGTGGGTGTACGTAGCATATACAGGTTTGTGGGCCTTGCATTTCTACATAATCCGTATATATGTGTGTGGGATCCATCCCTAATTAGAGAGCTAACAGTTAGTAGACTTATGTTACGGGATTGTACTTTGGGCCATTGGTAATTGGTTTCTATATCGTCTGCAGGTGAGCTTGCTACTTGTATACCTCTGTAATTGCAGCCATATATCAAGGGATATGTGTAAGTGCCAGCTATCCCTTGTATTTCTGTCCCAGATATTTGCAGTAATTGTGGTTGTGTTGGTAAAAGAGCCTGTTTGCCATGGGTTGTCACCTTTTCATATGGTCGTTGTTGGACACTTGCGGGGCACACAGCGGTGTTTACAGGCCAACACATAGCCACGGTCAGTACACAGGTTAGCACATACTTTTATCCTCAATACATACCTATTGTTGTGTGACTTTGGCTACTTATCATATTGCATGTAACATTTACGTTTCTTACATACAGGCATAACTATTAAATACGACTGTTACATTATATATGGGACATATTTATGTCCTACCATCTCAGACATTTGCCCTTTGTACTGTTTTATGTCAGGATACACCTGCCCACGGTGGAGCTGTCCCTCCTACTGTGGGACAGGTAGTAACCGTATGCCTACGGCTAGCTATACCCACACCTACCGTACTTATCTGTGTCTGACTTGGCACTAACAAACACATGTTGTGGACACACACACACACACATTACAGTCACACAGAGATGCACATGGCACCCTCAATGCACACTTACACAGACTACGGCACTCACAGACACAGTTGAACACAGTACCTACGTGGACCGCAACACCGGCAGCGGTGACTAACTGTCCCTTCATATCATCATACTATTACTCACGGCTGTACTGTTCCGGTACTGTGTTCTATCGGTCTTTCAGCCTCGTGGTTACACATGTCGGTATGTTACACATTCCATGGTTGGCGGTATCCTATTTATTTGTACCTCCATGGTGTTATGAATGTCGTTGAACTATCTATTATATTTGCAGATATCGCTGAATCCATCTATATCACCATATATCACTCTATTGCCCTTTCTATCTGTATTATATATATATCTATATATATATATATATATATATATATATATATATATATATATATGCATATGTGTGCATATATATATATATATATATATATATATATATATATATATATATATATATATATATGTATATATATATATATATATATATATATATATATATATATATATATATATATCTATATATACATATATATATATATATATATATATATCTGGCGGGGAACATGACAGGCACACAGCACCACCATAGGCTGTAAGGCTCATGTACTGTTCAGGTGTTGGCATTCCGTGTTCCACTGGCTGTTGTGTTTACATTGTTTGAGGGCTGCCTATGTAGGAGTCGCACATTGGGCCACCTATACATTACAATTTACAGGTGGTCATATTTGTGTGCCATCCATTTTACTGTGTGTGCAGGTGGAGAGGTGTCAGTCCGTAGGGGCCTACACTGTCAGAGTATGTGCTATATGTTCCCTCTTTGCCAAGGCATAGGTATATTGGGCACGCCTCCATCTGCCTACTGGGGCTGGCACAGTGTGTTCATGGTCTGAATCCCTCTGTGCCTGTAATGGTCTTGGCAATTGTGGTGGGCTATGAGGGCCTTCACCATTTTGTCCCTGTTGCAGCTGCTTCCACAGGATCATATTATGTAGCATGGCACATACTATGACGATGTGGGCACACGTGCCTGGAGAGTACTGCAAGACTCTGCCAGATGTATCCAAGCACCGGAACCGTGATTTCAGCATCCCGAACACACTCTCTATGATGATTCTGGTTTGTGCGTGTGCCTCATTATGGCGTTCTTGCATGGGTGTGCGTGCATTTCTGATGGGAGTCATCATCCACGGCTCCAGTGCATAGCCAGCATCCCCCACAAGATGGCCATGTGGGATGTCCCGCCTGACAAATACCTGATACAGCTGTGAGGCATGCCAGATATGGGAGTCATGGTAGCTTCCAGGGCTGCCAGTACACACATCCATGATAATGCCCTGGGCATTGCACATGACCTGGCAGTTGATGGAGTGGAATCCATTGTGGTTTATGTAGTGCCTACCATGCTCACCGGGTGGTGACTTGATTTGTATGTGCGTGCAGTCTATCGCACCCAGTACCTCCGGGTAGTGTGCCACATGGTGGAAGTGGCACATATTGCTGGCCAACTCCTCCTGAGTTCTGGGGAAGTATATCTGCTCATTGGCATGTGATAACATGGCATCCAGGAACTGGTGTAGTACCCTGGATGCTGATGTCTGTGAGATACCCATTATATCTCCAGTTGGCCTTTGAAAGATACCTGTGGCCAGTATTCACAGGCTTACACATACCTTCGTGTCCACTGGGATGGGTTCCCCTCTGTTGTTTCTGGTTCTCAGGCATGGCCGGCACAGCTCCACTATTTGCTGTAAGATGTCCCTGTCCACCCTGTAATGCTCTACTATCTCCAGGTCATGTAGCCTCTGGTAGGTTACCCTTGGTCTGAACACTCTCCTTCTCCTCCGAGGCCTGCGGTGGTTGTTGGCATCATCCTCCACAACATCATCAGTCTCTAACACATGCTGATGAATCACAGCTATGGCAGCTCCCAACATGTACATTTTAAAAGTTACCCGTGTGTTTACACCTATGGTGCAGTGTTTGGGAATGCACAGGTGTGTGTTGGGTGCTTTCACACTTTATACTATTGTGCTGTGAACACCGATGATGTCATAGGGTGTGTATGTACGATCGTAGCTACAGGGTATCTTATGTGTTTTACTGCCGGAACTACTATTGTGGTGCCTTTGGTGTTGAATTACATTTGCCTGCCATGGATTACCTCTTGACCTTCCCTTTACATTTCTGCACTTTGCACCTACCATTTTCTGGCATGCATCCTGCAGCCTACTTTCATTTGTACTTTCCTGGACCTGGCGTATCTTGCGTTATGTGTGCTACTACCGGTCTGCTGTCGGTTTGCTTTACTCTGCTGTGTCAGGTCTCCTATCTTTGCAATCCAATACCTCCCCTCCTTTCTTTGCATTCCAATGCCTCCTCTATCCTGTTTTGCAGGTTTCTACAAGCAGACTTGTCAGCTGCTGTCGATTGGCCTTCGTGGGTTGATTGGTGTTGATTGCTCATTAGTACTCCAATTACCCTACTTCTGCATTTCCTTCTTTTCTTCCCCTGACCTTCCTGTTTCTGCTATTGTTTGCGGTGCATGCATCCGATTACTGGGTTTCGGGCACGTTTTCATCGTCGTACACATGTGCTTTTGGGCACCATGTGTGCTCTCAGCTAAACGATTCTATACCTTCCTCCCCACCCCTGTCCTGCAGCTTTGCTTAGCAACGGACAGGCCAGATTTGCATTGCTCCAATGTGCTTACTGCTACAGTGGCACACCCCTCTGCTGATGTCATGTATCTCTGAGCCACTCCTCGGTGTTATACCACTGCTCCGTATGGTACAACCTTCATCCGGCGAGACATTTGTGATTCAGTATTATCTGCCTCATTTGCATGGCATTGACTACTAATTCATAGCTACCGCGCCGAACACTATCACAGGCCCTTAGCAACCCTTGCACCTTGGTTGTGGTGTTCCATGCCTACCATTGTGTATTATGCTGTAAACCTGATTTCTATTACGTTGCGATTTTATGACATTTTTATATAATTTCTTTATGTTACAGCTTCCGCACACATGCCCTGCGGTTGTGCTGTGCGTTACTGTGGACATGACATTAAATGTTGTTATTTACATGTTGTGCATCTTTTCTTATGCCATTGGCTGTGTATTTCACCATTGGCATATGTTAACGTTGTGATACCTGGGTCTGGCCCTCTTCCATAGCTCCGATGTTTTGTTTGGGAAAATGTAAACCGTGTTTTTTGGTTTACATTTCCGTGGGCTTACACTACGCCTGCACCACTTCATGACTCGCTATATGCCTTCATTTGCATGGTGCGACACTGCACATGGGATGATTAGCATACCTAAGCCGGGGGCTGCGCAGTTCTGGCTTATGCCGGTAGTGCACGTGGAATTGGATCATACCTGAATCGCTCGATGGCCATATTTGGCATTATACCACCTACGCTATGCCTGTGCCTGGCGCAAGCTTCATGAATCCTGGGGAGTAACATTTCTTGTCCCTGATCTGTATGACAAATCTGACAAAAAAATGGCCAATATTTACTGTAACCTAGTCCCTGATCTAAAACAGAAAAAAGGCAAAAAGTCTCCCTGCCTGAGCATCCGGTATTGAGCAGTCATGGTTCGAAGTGGAGATCCGCTCTTCAGCCACAGATCAGAAAGTGGCCAGCCTTTTTAAACAATTCAGTCAGAGGTCTTTTCACTCAAGAAGAACCATTTCGGTATATTCTCCTGCATGCAGACTTCGACCACCGCTACGCTCTGATCCACAGCTTCTGAGGGATTCCGGTATGCAAAGGACCAATCTGTTAAATGAAAAATACTGTAATAAAAAGATCAATACACAGGAGGTTCAGGTTCTTTACTAGTGTACACCAGGAGGCAAAAAACGTACAAGTACAGAATTTTGTCTGAATGAAACAGGAAGAACACAACTTTTATTGTATTTATTAATAGTATTAACCCACCAGGCTGACGTAGTCAGTCACAAGGGGTTTTACATCACTTTAGCTTACAATATTCTATTCATCTAAAATGCTGATACTACATTTTGCTTAAAAAGTTTTTCTGGTAAACAATGTGGCCTTGCTAGCCACCTGGTTAGTTACAATACCCTTTTACAAAAGTTTCCACTCAAGGTTCTAAATTAATTCGAACATAATAGTAGATACAGTTCTCAATACATTTCTCTTGTTACATGTTATCACTTCTTCCTTGCCGCCGGTGCGTTATCTAGCAACATATACAAGGTCGATTGCTCAAGCAGGAAAGAGCATAAGATTCTCATTATTTCACACATTTAATTTCCTGACCCAGCAGATAATCACTTGTGAGAAGCATAAACATTAATTCTTGCTGAGCTAGCAGCTGCTGGGGTCAGATGCCAACTTGCAAAAGGCACACTGCAGTTTCCAAAAGCTTCTTGCAGTTTCATATGAATTCATTTGTCTTGTCATAACATTAATAGAATAAAATGCATTATATCTTTCTTATTTCTTAATAAGCACTAAACATATACATTAATACATATTTTTCTAACAGAAATTAAGTTTACATTTTAGTTAGTCTGTGAAAGCAACACACGTGAAATACTTTTATTTGTGAAACAGTTCTCCTCAGTGAGAAGAATTGCTGTACTACAGGCTTTACTGTGCAAGCAGCCATTTAAAATTATCTACAAGATGATCAGGATGCTTTTAAAAATATATCCTTTTTGCACACTACAGGTGTACACAGAAAAATGTTGGTGCTATTTTAAGAGAAGTTAATCACCAAGATCATCTAATGAATTGTTTTGTCACTTATGAGGTACAACAAAGTTACCCAGTAATCAAGTAAACCCTTTCCAGATGGTAGTTACCTGCGATGCATTTTGTTAAAAAAATATACTATTATTTGTGCAGCTTAGAAATGACACTGTAATGACCCACCACTGGACCAGTAATCAAGGAGACTCAATCCTTACCACTGGCAACAGTGGCGGACGTTCACTGAGAGGATGACAAGTACACACACAGTATTTCCAGATGCAGCTCTCTGCATCAAGTGCAATCTCTCTTAAGAGCACACAGAGACCACAGTCATTCTGGAGCTGGTTCCTCCCTCTTTCTTCAGATCCCTAATAAGACTCTGCACTGGCACAGCTATAGAGTTGAGATCTCCCTGTCCTACCAGTGCTTCATGTCCCTGCCTAAGTAGCTGCCACACACACTCTTTGAGGTTTGATTTACACACACACACACACATGCACACACGCACACACGCACACACACACACACACACACACACACACACACACACACACACACACACACACACACACACACACACACACACACAGACCCACCTGGGAAAGGCTGGTACAGGTTTACTAGCTATTTCCCCTTTTGCCCAGACTATAAGGTAGTTATAAATGCCACGCGTCAACTCCTTATCAGCTACTTTAAAGCCCTTAACAAGGGCTTTCCAATCTTACTCTGTAATATTAATATTAATGCAGATGCTAGTTTTACCAAGAGCAAGGCTATTAGGAGTGGCCCACACAGTGTCACCAAATAAGTATGCTAGTACTCTCAAAACTTAAATATCTCTAGACAGATCAGCCACAATGAAAGTTTTAAATATATTTAATAATAAATAAAAAAACAAGAAAATACTCAGTATATAATCACAGTGACATCAGAGTTCAAAATCACAGGAAATATTTAAAACAAAACTGCAGGACAGTCTCAAATAAATAAAGAAAAATACCTAAACTAAGCTTTGCTACATGTCTGACTATATCTAAGAGAATTATACTATTCCCTAGTAACTTACTTCATGAGAGCAAGGCAGATGTTGTGGTGAATGGTTCTTGCCATTGCCTGGTCCAAGACAGAATGCAGAATGCTCTGTCTCACTCAGAGACATCTCAAATTAATATCTCAAATATTACTGCTGGGATAGCTGGCAGAATAACATAATTTCTTGTCATCTGACTCTATCCCAGGTGAAAACCCCACTGCTAGAAGCTTAGCAGTATTTAGCATCTACCTGTGAAAATACACAGACCTCAGATCTTTGCAGATGCTGGAAGTCATAAAACAATTGCATTCCTTCATACTTTCAGAGGTAGGAATTATTTCAGCATAAGGAAAATACAGAATACTTTTCAACACAGACTCTGTTTCAGCTGCATTGAAAATGGAAAGAAATCATCTTGTATTGCATAGCCATAAAGTGATTTAATTTCAGCTATTTTTCTGAAGTTAACCTCCTGTATTCCAGTTTCCACTGTTAAAATATATACATTGAAACAGCTATAATAGTGCATGTACATTTCTGTTCTTTTCCAATTTGGCACACTGTGGTTGCATTTCAAACCACTTTGTATAAACCTTTTCGACATACACCTCTGTATACCAGAAATTTGATATACACATGACATACAGTTCTAATATATTTGTAACACAAGCATCTTATATAAATCATTTGATATTCACAAATGACATACACTTATTTGCAAAATTCTAGATAGCTGGGCTGGCAGTATTTCCTTTCATCACAGATACCAATATTTTAAAAGATACTGTTCCAGACCTCTTTAAAAATGCATCATCCCACATTATTGTTGAAGCTGCATCTAATAGTCACATTATAATTTTGCTGTCTTGCAGGACATGCTATAGATCTTCAGTAATCTCTGAGAACTCAGGGTGCATTATGATGTCCATCTTCTTGGCCAGTGATCAAGGAGCCTCAGTCCTATCAATGCTATAATTATTTGACATCCCTCCTTGGAACAGTGATCAAGGAATCTCAGTCCTCACCAATGACACCAGAGGAAAATATTCACTGTGAGAAAAATACACACACACAGTATTTTCAGATGCAGCTCTCTGTGACAATTAAAGTTTCCCTTAATAGCACACAGGAAATGGACACTCCAGTCCTGGGGCTGGGTTTTCTCACCAGGCCCCAAGTAAGACTCCCCACTGACCACTATAGAGCTGAGTCCTTAGTTGGGTGTTCCAAGCCAAGTCCTCCATCACCATCTTTGTGAAATTAGTGCTCTCAGTGCCCCTAATAAAGTAGCTGTCACACACAGCTTTACCCACTCTGCCACCTCCTCTCAGACTGTCAGGTAGATTTGTTGCCATTTGAACACCCAAAGCCAGCTACTTTAAGGCTCTTACCAGGGTTCCCAATTACACTTAATAAAATTAATGCTTATAAAAATGACAGTGTTTAACCAAGCAGCAAGACTTACAGGAACATGGAGCCACAGTGTCATTAAATAAATGCAAGTACTCTCAAATGTTAAATATTTTCTAAAAGACCAGCCACAATGAAAGATTTAGATATATTTAACAATGAATAATAATAAAACATGAAAATACTGAATATCTATTTAAAATAAACACAGAGTTTCAATCACAGGAAATATAAAAAACACAAAACAGATGGTAAGACTCAGACAGATACAGGAAAAAACAT